>NW_028081111.1:1158653-1728681 GCF_014824575.4 Sturnira hondurensis
GAATTAACATCATCAAAATGTCCATACTACCCAAAGCAATTTACAGATTCAATGCAATACCTATTAAAGTACCAATGGCATATTTCACAGACATAGAACAAACACTTCAAAAATTTATATGGAACCATAAAAGACCCCAAATAGCAGCTGCAATTTTGAGAAAGAAGAACAAAGTAGGAGGGATCACAATACCTGATATCAAACTGTATTACAAGGCCACTGTAATCAAAACAGCCTGGTACTGGCATAAAAACAGGCACATAGACCAATGGAACAGAATAGAGAACCCAGAAATAAATCCAACTCTCTACAGTCAATTAATATTCAACAAAGGGGGCAGTATCATAAAATGGGGTAAAGATAGCCTCTTCAACAAATGGTGTTGGGAGAACTGGACAGCTACATGCAAAAAAATGAAACTCGAGCACCAACTTACATCATACACCAAAATAAATTCCCTCCTCTCCTAATGAACTTCTTTTAACATTTCTTAAAGCATATGCCTTCTGGCAATTGCCTCAAATTTGTTGTTATTGTCTTAAAAAGTCTATTTCATCTTCACTTTTTAAAGACTTTCTCTGGATATGAAAATTCTAGGTTGACGGGCTTTTTTTTCTTTCAGCATTGTAAAGATATCCTATGCCTTCTGATTTGCATTGTTTCTTATGAGAAGTTAGTGATAATTCTTATCTTTATTACTCTATGTGTAATGTTGCTTTTTCCTCTGGTTGTCTTAAGATTTCTAGTTTATTACTATTTCCAAAAATCTAATTATAGTGTGCTTTGTGTGGGTTTATCTCCAAATTTGGCAATTTTTTTATAATTATTTCATGAAAATTTATTCTGTACTTTCTCCTCCCTTTCTAGGAATCTAAGTTTATATACGCTAAACTTTTTGACATCTTGCCACTGTTCATTGATGTCTGGTTTTCCTCAGTTTTTCCTCTCTCTATGTTTCAATTTTGGTAGTTGTTATTGCTTTTACCTTTAGATCACTGACCTTTTCCTTCCTAGTTTCTAACTTGCTGCTAAGTGTATCCAATAACTTTTTTATTTTACTTTTTAATTTTTTTGGTTCTTGAGGTTTTGCTTGAGTCTTTCTTTTTTATATCTTTTATATCTCTCTTTTTGTGTTCATGTTTTGTTTTCAATTATAATAACTATTTTTGAAGTCCTTAGTTGCCAAGTCCATCAATTTCTGGGACATTCCTGGACCTGTTTTTATTAGCTGATTTTATTTCTCCTGGTTATAGATTACATTTTTCCTGCTTCTTCATTCCTCTACTGACTTTGATTTTATGTTGTCTTTGAGTGTCGAGATTTTGTTGTCTTTCTTTAAAGAATATTGAGTTCTACTGCGGCAAACAAATAAGTTATTTGCAAATAATTTTAATATAAGGATCATCAAAATACAGGCTTGTTTTTCAGCCTTGTTACTGTGGGTCCAGAGTGACAATTATACTATGGCTTAGTTCAGTCCTAGTATGGTGGTGACCCATCTGGGGTCCTTGTTGGGTGCCTCAAGCACTCAATGATCGCTCTCCATCTTGGCTGGTCAGAGCACAAATGTACTCCCTGCATTGCCCCATGGAGTTTCACCTTCCATGTGTATACTTAGTATTCAACAAAAGATTCAAAGTGAGTTATATATAGGCTTATACAGACCTTTTGAGTTCTTTCATTCCATAGCTTCTGTCTTTCCAGTACTCTGTTCTGAAAATTCTACCCACTTCATCTTCACCAAACTTCAGTCTCTGCCTTCTCATGTCAGTGAGACCACTGACCTCTACCTAGGTTGTCCCTTCTTGTTCTACAGTCTGGAAAAAAAATGCCTTCAAGCAAAAGACCAGGGTGATTACAGTCTCCCTCATTTACTTCCTTTCTGTTGGGAATCATGGTTATATCATCCAACGTCCAGAAACAATTGTCTCCCATATTGTGTCTAGTTTTCCAGTGGTTTACAGCAGAAGAGTAAGCTCAGTACAAGTTACTTCATCATGTTTGGTAGTGGAGGTACTAATAACATTTTCCAATGTCAGGGGCATGGCTTGAGCAATCTTCAATTCCCATTGCAAAAGACAGAGGAATATTTGAAGTTCTACCCTGTGCAAAGCACTATGACAAGCCCATGGGACATTGAATACTTGTGGTTTAATGGTAATGTGTAATCACATAGTGCAAGATAATTCTTTGAACATTTTAATTGCTTTAAACTTTTTAAAACACATGGGATAAGCTTCTCTATGTAACAGGTCCACTTCCCAGCATGATTTTGTAGACTTAATTTCCATCCCAGAAAAAGTTCTTTCATTAAGGTTTTTGTTGTTGTTGTTGGCTGTATGTGTGTATGGGCGTGCTTGTTGATAATAGGGTTTTAACTGTGTGCCAGTGTCGTCTAGTTTTTACATTAAATCCTTGTAATAACAAGTATTTGCCTAAGGCCTACCACTCCACCCTCACCACATTTGGGCTTTGGCCTACAGCAATGAAGGTTAAAGTGTTTGCAATACTGTTTTGGTTTGCTCATAACAGGTTTGGATAACATGCACCTTGCCCCCCAGTGCTTATTTACCACTTACACTCCTGTCCCACATTTTCCCCCTCCTGAGTTTCTGCTTTTGTTAGTTTTTTGCCTGCTTGGTCGTCTGGGTTTTTATTTTGTCATTTGGCTCCAATACTATTTTGTTCCATTGTGCATTCTCTGGTTTAAGGTTAACAAGGTCTGGTGTTGGCCATGCAGTCATTCCTCAGTACTTGTCAGCTTCTGAGTTTGTCAAACCCTGTACTCATCACATATTGATGAGAAAACAATGTTTCAGCACTCAGAGCTTGCGTGGGACTCAGTGCACTTGCTAGAACTCGTATGAGCCATGACACCACCCTGCAAGAGAAAATGCTTCATCACTCATCACTTGCTCCGTACTCATCTGTTTTAGTGTCACAGTTACAGAATTAATTAATGATGAGTACCGAGGTACCACTGTATTTATTTACTTATTAATCTTAATCTCACATTCTTTAGTTCCAGCTCCATCTCACCAATGCTAGCTGTGGAGGAAAGAAGAGCATTTGGTGCCCTTCTGTCTACCCATTAAAGCTTTTCTTCTCCCATGATGTTACTGTTTGCTGACCCCCTGATACCAGAATCAGCTCCCCAGTTCAACCCAAGAGTTCAGCCTTCCCAACACAACTTCTATATGAGCTTGGACAATGTCCTTTCCATTCAACCTTTCCCATCTCTTCACTGACAAAGATGAACTGTTCTCTGTGCCAGTTATTTCAAGCTATAATCTCACTTTAGAAAATCAGACTGATCTTATTAAAGAGTAATGATCTAGAGTGGCTTAGCACATGGCCCTCCAGCATATAAATTACTTAGGACAGGGAGGGTCAATGAACAAGAAACAGAAGAAATGATGCCCAACAGGCATTTCGGACATGAGGATGGGGAGGTGTTAAAAGAGTCATTTTGGAGACTGTTCTTCTCCTGAGCTTCTCTATTCCCATCTTCATCTATGCCTCTATCATCCTGATACCAAATTCAGAGAACAATCAAACCCACAGAGTTTTACAAAAGACAAGCAACTTCTGTGCATGAGTGTGGTAAATCTAACAATACATTCGAAAGCTCAAAATAGTAGTTCTAAAAGTGGCTATTTTAACATTCTAAAGATTGTGCCATTCTTGTTTCTCTGGATTTCATGATATCATTTAACAAGCTTCAAATTCCCCATTTCTATAGACAGGGTCATGGGGTGAAGGGTTTATATCTAAAGAATAGCCTGGATAACTTTAATAATTGATGCTTAAATAATTGTCCAACTATTCGAATGCCTAATGCATTTGGGGAAATTGAAAAGCTGCCTTATGTTGGCAGTAATAATTGAATGTGCAGCAACAGAGTCTAAATGATTACTTCTTTAGTGAGCTCTTCCCATTTTTCCCATTATCAGGAACTTTTATGAAAAAACAAAAACTGACCCAGGGAAAAAACATGTGCACCTAAGCTTTGTAAAATTGATTAATTTCATTCAAATTCATAACCAGTGGTGTTTGATTGGAATCCTTTACATCAAAGTGTTTGAATTAATCTTGGGAAATAAATATTCTGTTCAATTAGATATTAAATGTCCACAGCACTGAAGCAGATTCTTTTTTAACAGCAAATTTTTGCCAATGTGCTTTTCCTCTAAAATTCCACTGAAGGTATTTTAAGTCTTCCTCAGCACCAAGGTAGGGAGTACTAATTGAGCTGTTTAGGGGTGCAAAGAAGCATTTATCCTCTGGACTTTTAAAAAAAATGCTTGCAGAGTATCTGAATGCTTAAGTTCCTTTTTCATGCTGTGCAAAATATGACTTGATTCATACAATAAAAAGAAACTAATAAAAGAAACCAGGTGCTCAGTGTAATTCACATGAGTGGGATCTTGGAGGAGACGGAACTGCTAATTACATCCACCTCCAATCTTGAGCTTGACAACCCAGGTCTCAGTGTAGGTGAGGAGGGGGGTCAATTGCCACAAAGACACCCCCTGATGGTTACAAAGTATGTTAATGTTAAAATTATATGCAGACCCCAGCCATCCAATGAAGAACTTTGTTGCTTCTTATTAATAAATTATCTTGTTTTTTCCTGTCAGATTTGTGTTGCTGGCTGTATGCTGTACAGAGTATCTGAACCCTTCCAGATGCCAGCCTCTGTGGGTGTAAGACAGGAAATGCAAAGTGGCTTTGGCCCAAGTACAAATATGTGAACTATAACAGAGAATGCTCTGTGGGATGGCCTTTATTATTTTTGTGCTGTTTCAGGTGGAGTATTAAATCATGAGTAGCTCGTCTTTGTGGAGATGTTGGTGTATCAGGCTACTTTTGATCTTAAGGGACAAATTCCTATTGAACTAATTAAAGCAAGTACATGGATTTATTGGATATATTGTGGGCTATCTCACAGGCTCAGGAAAGTCATGAGTTTGACAGAGTCCACCCGACAAGATCTCAAGGGTACCCAACTCTCATCTCTGCTCTTCCTTCACAACTTCATTCTTTTTCCTTCAGGTGACTGCTTTCTCGACATGACAGCTGACACAGATACCAGCAGTTCCTTTGGCACAGGAAAGGGACTCAGATTAGCCATCCACTCTGGGTTAACCAAGTGAGGCCTGGCAAGCAGATCACCCAAGATGGGGGATGTGTTTGAAATAGGGGAACAGATTTCTTGATAGAAGCAGGTCAAAAGAAAAATACTGGTGAGTGAGCACTAGACCAACAAGATGAAGCTCATTACACCTGGCAACATGGGTGTTTGTCTTACTCTGGGCCATGAATCCAATTCTGGCTGGTCACAGATTTTCTATGGTCCTTTATCCAATAGCATTCTAACGTGGTCATCTTTTAATTGGTTTAAAACAAAAGACAGAAAACCATCTTCCAACCCACCTACAACTTCCTTTCACCATGGGAAGAGAAACAGGATTCTGTGGTCTTGGATTGTGGTCTCCCACCACCCTTCAAAAGAAAGAGTAAAATGTATAATTCAATTAAGCCTTGTGTTTGTCAAGGGCAGGGAAATTGTCTTGTTCATTGTGGTTTCTTTCCTTGTATTAGAGCAGTGCCATACACACATAAGCATTCTACACATGCTTCCTAAATTATATTTTTGGAAAAATGTTCTACCATATTGAGAGCAGGAGACAAGCAACTGTTATGGACTGTCTGTGGTAGAATTGTGAACAAGTGGCTAAACCCTGGAAAAAGATGTACTTTGAATACTGCTAGAAAATAGTGGCTGGAGTTCAGAGCATCCTCCCATCCAAGGGCTGGAGGACCAGAGCATCCTCCCATGCAAGGGCTTATAGCACCTTTTGTGGGGGCTGGTCACGGCAAGATTTTCTGTGACAGTCCAGGGGCTGCAAGTATGCCTAGTGGACTGGGCATCGGCAAGGGGCTAGAGTGTCTTTGTGGGTTGATTTATTCTGTGACTCTTGGAATTTTATTGAGTTCCTTTGGTTTGAAGTTCTCACAGCATTACATTTAACTGCACATTATCACAAAATATAATCTTAGAACATAGCAACATTGCTATAAAGGTATGATATTCCTCTTGTATCAAAATTTACCATGTCCTGGAAAGTCCAAATGCCTGTATAGTTTTACACATTAAAAAAAAAAACCCTCCATCAGTACTGACTGCACTTTGCTAAAAGTCAGCCCTTGGGACTTTCCCTGAGCACCCACTCCTTCCTTCCCTGCTCCATGGCCCTCTGCTTAACCCATGAAGGTCCACAGCTCTTCATTCATCAACTAACAAATTCTCTCTTCTGCTTCTCTTTCCCCTATATGTGTTCCTCTACTTTTTCTCCATGATTTTCTCAGCTTTTCTCCTGCCTCTTCTCCCTGCCTGCCTTTTGTATGTCTATTTCCCAGAACCCTGCCTCATGGTGTTACTCAGGGGCCCCAGGCTGCTCTGTGGTGGCACTAAGATCAGGAAGGATGCTATTAGGGCTTCCTATTGCTGCACACAAACCACCCAAACTCAGTGGGTCAATGATGACAGCTCACTGTGATGTTTCTCAATTTTCATGAGCTGGGAGGCTCAGCTGGGCGATTCTGCTTCTGGCCCCCTGGATTCAATCATGGGTCTTCCTTCATCTGGGCACATGGCTTGGGCAGAAGCACCATTAGGCTTGTCTTCAATGGGCCACTCTGCAGGGCAGCCAGACTTGTTCCACAGGAGCTGACTTCCAAGAGAGAAGAAAGGGAAGCTGTTGGCTCTCTTTGGCTAGGCTGAGAGGTCCCCAAATGTCACTTCCGAACTATGTTGTAGTAAAAGTCATTGGCAAACTTTTTCTAAAATGGACCAGCTAATAAATACTTCAGCTTTGAGGGGCATACAGTCTTTGTCACAGCTGTTCAACTCTACCATTGTAGTGTGAAAGTAACCATAGATAATACACAAAAGAAGAAACACAAATACATAAAGTTACATTAAAACTTTATTTACAGGAACCTAGATTTAACCTGTGGTCCAGAGTTTGCTGACCTCTGCTATTGGTCACAACAGCCTCAAGTCCAGCCCAGATTTAAGGGAAGCAATGGCACATGGATATAGGAAGATGAGGAGGACCTGATGGAGATCATCTGGGAGAACCACCAGCAGAGCCAAACCCAGGGCCTTGCAGATTAGTTGGTAAAGGGCAGAGAGGTTGCTGGAGCCCATCATGATGATGAAGGATAAGCACATGCTTGTTAACTTGCTTCTCTTGTGAAGACACTGTTAGGAAGGGAGACAGCTGACTTTTTTGCCTCCTCAGTATCTCAGCCCTGAACAAAGGAAAGGGCATTGCCACCAAGCCAACAGCTGCAGAGGTGGCCTCTGCCAGTGAGTCTGAAAACCTACAGAAACTTGTTTCACCTATCCTAGGTGTTCTGCTATTAATGATAGCATACTTTTTTTTCTTTCTAAAGCAGTAAAAATCAAAATGACCAAAATGCAGGTGTTTTTCTGTTATGTATTTCTTTTATGGATTTGTGTTAATATCACCAATGTTATTGGGATTAATCCTATTGAAGAAGAAGGCAGAGAAAAGGGGAGAGAAAAATAGGGATGGAAGAAGATGATCTGCACTGTCCACCCTGGGGCAGGAGACAGGGAGTGTGGAAAACTTGAGGTGGGTGAGCATGGAAGATGGTGAGTCCTTGAATATGAACTTCACATCAAATAATGTTATTCTTATATTTCTGTTCAAGGTGTGGTATTGTAGACAGCAGTAAAGAAACAAGGTTAGGGTACATAGTGAACAACTGAAGAACGGGGATTACTGGTTGGTGATACAACATTCTTGGAGGGCGGGATGGGTGTTTACCAGGAGACACAGAGATTCTGTTAACAGAGCTTTGAATTCAGTCAAAGGACAATCCTGAATGAAACCAGGGCCGTATTGGAGGTGATGCCCAATATCCTCAGAAGAAAATATGAGGGCTGAACTGGGAATGCCACAGAGAATGGGGACGAAAGAAAGTCACCCTGAAAGGGTAGCAGAAATACCGCCTCATGGGGATTGTTAAGACTGGAATGTGGAAAAGGAAGAGGTCGGCTGATAGAATTTACAGAGCTGAGCAGTATCTGTTAGGATTGGGTGGAGAGGGTTAAACTTTCCCCAGAAAGCACTGTTAGAGTGGCCAAGATGAAGGCATAGGTAGATATACTGTGCCTCCTTGCATAACCAAAATAAGGACAAAAAAAAATTTAGAAACAAGAAAACAACCAGTACTAAGAGAAAATTGAACTGTATGGAAATCTGACAACCAAGGACTTAAAGTAGAAACATTCATCCAGACCCATAGGAGGGGCAGAGTCCGATGCCTGGGCAGAGAGGGGTCGCAGCAAAGAAAGCAGTGGCTGGCAGACCCCGGGCACGCAAGGCTGCAGCGGCAAACCCAGCGAGGCAGTAGATTGTGGAGGGGCACCAGCACACAAAGTGGCTGGCAGACCAGGTAATCTCACATTCTTGTGCAGGTAAACCAGGCAAAACCGGAAAGCAAGACAGACTGAGCAACGTAGGGTCCCAGTATAGGAAGATAAAGCCTCAAAACACCAATCGAAAACACCTGTGAGGATTGAGGTGCTGGGAGAAACTCCCAGCCTCACAGGAGAGTTTGTTGGAGAGACCCACAGGGTCCTGGAACATACACAAGCCCACCCACATGGGAATCAGCACCACAAAGGCCCAATTTGCTTAGGGGAAGCGGGGATATGACTGAAATCCAACAGAGAGCGGAGCAAGCGCCATTGTCCCACTCAGACCCTTCCCCCACATATAGCATCACAACCCTGCAACTGGGTTGACCTGCCCTGGCAAACACCTAAGACTCCACCCCTCAGTATGTAACAGGCTGTCAAGATAAGAAAAAATGGCCCAAGTGAAAGAACAGATCAAAGCTCCAGAAAAGATACAACTAAGCAACGAAGAGATAACCAACCTATCAGATGCACAGTTCAAAGTACTGATGATCAGGATGCTCACAAAATTGGTTGAATTTGGTCACAAATTAGATGGAAAAAATGAAGGCTATGCTAAGTAGAATAGAGGAAAATGTATAGGGAACAAATAGTGATGGGAAGGAAACTGGGAGTCAAAGCAATGGAGTGGACCAAAAGGAAGAAAGAAACAACCAAACAGAAAAGAATGAAGAAACAACAATTCAAAAAATGAGGAGAGGCTTAGGAACCTCCAGGACATCTTTAAACATTCCAGCATCCAAACTATAGGGGTACCAGAAGGGGAAGAGCAAGAGCAACAAATGAAAAACTTATTTGAACAGTTAATAAAGGAGAACTTCCCCAATTTGGCAAAGGAAATAGACTTCCAGGAAGTCCAGGAAGCTCAGAGAGTCCCAAAGAAGGTGGACCCAAGGAAGAACATAGGAAGACACATCATCATTACATTACCCAAGATGAAAGATAAGGAGAGAATTCTAGAAGCAGCAAAAGATAGGGAGACAGTTACCTACAAAGGAGTTTCCATCAGAATGTCAGCTGATTTCTCAAGAGAACTTCCAGGCAAGAAGGGGCTGGAAAAAAGTATTTCAAGTCATGAAAGACAAGAACCTATATCCAAGATTGCTCTATCTAGCAAAGCTTTCATTTAGAATGGAAAAGCAGATAAAGTGCTTCTCAGATAAGGTCAAGTTAAAGGAGTTCATCATCACCAAGCCCTTATTATATGAAAGGTTTAAGGGACTTATCTAAGAAAAAGAATAAAAAACATGTACAGTAAAATGACAACAAACTCACAATTATTAACAGCCGCACCCAAAACAAAAACCAACTAAGCAAACAACTACAACAGGAACAAAACCATAGAAACGGAGATTAAATGGAAGGTTATCAGCAGGGGAATGGGAGGAGGAGAGAGGGGGAAAAGGTACAGAAAATAAGTAGTATAGATGGTAGGTAGAAAATAGACGGGGGGGGCGGTAAGAATAGTAAGGGAAATGTAAAAGCTAAGGAACTTATAAGTATGACACATGGACATGAACTAAAGGCAGGAACATGGGTGGGAGAGGGTGTGCAGGGTGGAGGGGAAAGAAGGAGGGCAAATGGGACAGCTGTAATAGCATAATCAATACAATATATTTTTTAAAAAAAACACTGTTAGGGAAGAGAGAATGGGCCCAACTACAGAATAAACTTCTAATGATTGGAAAGGTTCCAAAGGGGAACAGTTTCTCCCAGGAGTGGTGAATCCCTCAGGTCAAAAGTGGTTACGCCACAGGTAGGTTAATGGCATGGCTTATAAGGACCCATCAAGCTCATTCACTTTTCTTCCAAGAGTTGGTGCTCTTGGTATGAAATGGCCTCCCTGCTAGACTCTAAGCCCCTTGAAGACTCTAAACTCACTTACTGGCTTCTGTGTCCCAAAATTTATATGCTTCACTATTCACTACTCATGTTTGTTGAATAAGTAGGTGGCTACACACATTCTTGTGATCACTATGAAGTTAAAACACGTAGCTAAACACACCCTCCCATACCACCCAGCCATCACCCACCAGGGATTAAAAGAAGAGAAATGGAAGTGTGTTCATAGAAGATGTGTATGTAAAAGTCTTTATCGGCTTTATTTCTAATGGCTGATAGGAATTACCCAAAAATAGGAATTACCTAAATATATATTAAGCTGGTAACTAGATAGATACATAATTTATGCTATATCCATACAATGCAATCATCAATAAAACTCTTCAATAAAAAGGAACACTAATTATACACACAACAACATGAGTTAGAAAAGATCGTGCTAAGGGGAAGAAGCCAGACACAAAAGAATGCATACTATGTTAATTCCATTTGTATGGAATTCTAGAAAAGGGAAGGCTAGGGTGTTAGAAGGCAGGTCAAGTTTGCCAGGGGCCAGAGAATAGGGAGAGGAGAGCGACAACCAAGGAACAGAAGGGAACATTTGGGGGCAATAGAAATATTCGGTGGCATGATCACGCCGTGGCTGCATAGTTATATACATTTGCCGAAACTCTTTGAATTGCAAACATTAAATATAAGCAATTTATGGTACTTCAATTGTATCTTCAGGTGAAGTCATTAGAAAATGTAGATGTATTAGACCGTTTTCAGGCTTGGGATAGTTGGAAAACTAGGGAAAAGTTCTATTTACCTTAACTCAGCAGATTGCACAATAGCAAGTGGGGCTCCCATAAACTCTTCATGGCTTGGGTCCCAGGTCTGTCCTCCCAGTGATTGGTGCCCAGGGTCTGTCCAGACAGAAGGAAAAGGCTAACAGTTGCAGGGGCTGTTGTGTGGCTGTGCCCTTTGACTGCTGTGACCCCTGCCTTGGGACAGGAGCACCCTTCTTTGGGGCCCTCAAAAAGAGAGAAGATTCATTGAAAGGGCCACCAGGAACCACCTGTGTAACAAACCCCTTGACCTCCAGACCTGGAGCCATCCCCGAGGCCAGGGCTACCCCATTCCTTCCTGCACCCCCAGGCAGCTGGCTCTCCAGGAGAGGGTCCCAGGGAGGTGGTAAGCAATGACTCAGGAGTGTGTGTCCAAAGCCTGGAGGGCCTGGCAAACACAATACAAAAAGTGACTTAAAAATACTCTCCCCCTTCCCTGCAATACAGTCACAGGTGGGAAATAGAGCAAAGACTAAATCTCATAAAGGAAGTACCTGAACTATTTCACGTTAATATGCTAAGATGATACGAATAGTATTATAACCATCAAAGGGCAAAAGAAATTTCCTGCGTAAATATCTTAGGTGAGATGAGATCTTTGAGCAGAATCTTAAGATGAAGAGACATGTTTTGGCAGAGAACAGTGACCTCAGCCCTGATCCCTGAGTTTGAAATAATGAACTCCATGAGAAGGTGCTTTATAAACTATCAATCGCTTACACAAACCTTTATCATTCTTGTTTCTAATAACATTAAGCTCGATTGTTTGAGGTCCTTAAAATGCCAGTTCTGAGACAGCTCCAAACAGCTGCCAGATTGAATTGCAGTCTGCAGCCCCTCATCACTCTCACATTTAGGTCCTGCCTCTCTGATCAGATTGACGGGATGAAGACAAGAATCAGGCCTCATCCAGTGCCCAGCACAGGGTCTCATCTCTGAGCAAGCCAAGGCTGCAAAGGGGCCAGGTGGATGTAGAGAACCTGACTGAAAGGCCGAAAAGTTAGACTGTGGTGAGAACTGTTGAGTGGCATGTCACTCCTCTGACCCACAGGTTCCTTATCTGTCAGTGGAGGATGGACTCCTGCCCACCCTATAGGACCTGGCAAAGATCAAATTGGAAATCACAAAGTACCATTTCAACTTTAGCTCTCATGTGACCTGCATCGGTTCTGTGTATCCAATAGGTACCTGTACCACTGGAAAGAAGATAAAACATCTAATTTATTGTTGGTACAATAGATTATCGAAAATATTTTTACTTAAACAGAGTGGCTTGGAGATACAGTACCTTACCAAAGGCATGACTCTCTGATGCTGACGTGGGGACTTGGGGGAACTAGTCTGCACTACACCTTCTCTCTGAATTTATAGGGCAGTTCTAAAATTCTATGCTCAGTAATTAACAGCATAAGTAGAGAAAGAAATGAAACAACAGACACACGCACACAAAGGAAATGATGACAACCATACTGGGGAGGTCTGGACTGTGTGGGTGTTTTGTGTACTAAACAGTGAAGCTCCAATTCTTTGGCCTTGAATTGGGCTGAGTAGGGCTCTGTTGACAACCTTTTGTGATGTGCAGAAGCAATGACCAAGATCTTTGTCTCACCACTTTGGGATTCAACATATCTGACAGGATTCGAAAGCTGACAGGACTCTCGAGTCATTCAGCAAGCAAGAAAACACTGGTGTGCTGGTGGTGCCTACTGCTCCTGTGGCTTCTGCCTGTCCCTCAGTGTGGGTGGCAGCTTGGTCATCCCAGGGTCACAACAGCGGGACCTGGTGCATTGCAGGCCCCCACCTGGAGCAGGCCTCTGGCTTTGGTCTAGGTGTCCTAAGACTGGCATTCGCCACCTCTAGACCTATGAACTCCAGCCTTAAAACCCATATTTTGTGTCCAGGTGGTTGAGCTGCAACTCAGAGTTTTACATTAAGAACCCACCTCGCTCCTCTACCTGCAGGGCAAAGGGATGTGTGCATGGGGGCTGGCGTGGCAGGTGCGCTGCCCTTCACCAGAGGCAGTCTGCTCTATGCCTTTGTGATCTCCTCAACTGTCAGGATCCTTTCAGTTAAAATGCTATAAATTCAAGGTATGAAAAGATTGGAAACAGGCCTCATTCTACCTGTTAATCTGTTCTGATAAAATCTTCTCTTCCCACCAGAGGTCCCTTGGATATGAAGACCACTTACTGGAGACTTTTTTGCTACCTCCAGACTGGGGGTAAAACCACAGGCTGGGGTTTTATACTCACCTTCACCAAGGGCTCACATCTGCCTGTGGAGTTCTGGACACATGGCCGAGGGCCCACATCTTCGGGAGCCCTGCTCACAGAGCCTTTCAGTGAACTACACATAATAAGGACTTTGTGCTCCTCAGTATTTTTTTAAACTAAAAGGAAACTTTCCTGCTTTCCCTGTCTTTGGCTTCAGTTAGTTATTTGAAATGGCAAAAGCTATTAAAATTCCAACATGGAAATTCGCTTAATAAACAGGAACAGAATTTTGAGGACCGACCACTGAGCATAAAAATTAACCCTGTGATTGTCAACCCTTAGGTGCAGAGAGGTGCTACAGCTGGCATTCGGCAAGGTTCACTCAAATTACCTTCTTTGTTACTGGGCTGTTTCTATGAGCCAATTGTTGTGTGTAACGTATACTTTTCTAACATCAAACTTAAAATAAAAAACAGACATTCAAAATGACCTCATTTATACAAGATCTGTGTGGCTATAGACTCACTTTTAGATGACTCACACTTACTCATTCATCAAATATTTGAGTCTTCCGTTCTATGGAAAATTTTAAAAAATAAACAAATTGAGGAGCTCAAAGCTTAAAATCTAATGGAGAAGAGAGAAATAGGGTACATAGAGAAATCCAAGGTAGAATGGGGAACATTCAGGGAAACATAATGGTGCGAGGAATTGAAAAGAAAGTACACTTCTAGCCCAAAGGGTGAAACAGAAAGTGCCACTTGGAGGAGGTAGCGTCTGAGCTCAGCCGTGAAAGGTGGACAGGTATAGTGGATTAAAGACAGACACAAATTCTTTGACATTCTCCCATTGGAAATGGGATTTTTGTGCCTCCTTATGAATGCCAGTGAGTTCTGTGACTGCTTCAATCAATAAAATACATTGATTTGTGTCCTGGCTGGTGTAGCTCAGTTGATGGAGCACTGCCCTGTAACCAAAGGGTTGTGGGTTCAATTCCCAGTCAGCACATAGCTAGGTTGCAAGTTCAGTCCCCGGTCCAGACACATATGATTTCTGGTCTGGGCACATATGGAAGGCAACAAATCAACGCTTCTCTCTCACATTGATTTTTCTGTCTTTCTCCCTTCCTCTCTCGAAAAAAATAATAATAATAATGAAAAAGTGTCCTTGGGTGAGGATAAAAAAATGCATTGATTTGTGAGCATTTCGAGGCCAGGACCTTAAAATACTGTCAGCTTCCTCTTGTCATTTGGAGCAGCTGATCTCTGAATACTCCCTGTGGGAGCCCTGAGCCTCCCTGTAGGAAAACACCCTGAGACCTCTTGCTGAGAGGCCACATGCAAACACTTCAGTGGATAATCTCAGCTGAGCCTAGACTTTCCGATTAACCCCACTGAGGTGTCAGACACATAAGCAGAGCTCTCTGGGACTGCCCGGTGCGGCCCCTCCCAGCTGAGTCTACTGAGTGAGTGCCATCAGAACTGTGGGAGGCAGCAGCCCCACCCAGCTGAGCCCTGCATTGGTAGGTAAGCAGGACATAGGGGGTTCACTAACAGCGGTGAGGGCCCAGCCACATGCTGGAGGAGTTTCGTGTGCAAAGTCCTAAAGCTGCGAAGGCGCCAAGAAAATGTGCCAGAATTGAGTTGTGGTGAAATTGGGGAACCTACAGAAAGTGTAAGGAAAAAACAACTGTTGTATGTATTTTAAGGCTAAACAGAGAATCTGAAGGTCATGTGTATATTATAGATTCTATAGTCAATGGGTGCCACTAGGATTCTGTATCTATTTTTTAACATTTAACTATGGAAATCTACAAATATACACAGAGAACAGGATAATGACCCATCACAACTGAGTCTCAGGGAACGTATATGTAGTTCCATAGCAGAAGAATTATCAATATCTGCTAGTTTTATCCAGATATATTTTAAGCCAAATCCCATACATCATTTCCTTTTCCCATAACTATTCTAGTATGCAGTTGTAACAGATAAGAGCTTAACAAAGTGACTGTACAACCATTTTTATACCAGAAAAAAACAACCAACCATCTTAATAGGAAGTCCATTCCATGACCAAATTTTTCCTACTGTCTTCTTATTCTCTGTTCGATTCAGAGTCAAGCTGGGTCCCACACTGCATTTCATTGGTTTGGCTCTGAGGCCTCTTGGGATCAGTGGCAATTCTGCATTAGACCCTCTTTCCTGTGCTGTTTGTCCTGTGGAACTTCCCCCATCAGGCTCATGGCACCCTCACCCCTCACTGGGTGATGTCACTTAGCATATTCTTTTAGCACTGCATTTCCTGTGGACTAGGAAGTAAGAGAGAACGGTAGGGGATACCATGCCATGGCTGTGTTCGAGAAGGTGAATCTGATCATGAATGATAGTGAAGTGATAATGCATGATGAGTTAATGACATATGATAATGAGATGGATCATTATCATATGATCTATCCAAAATGATATGATCTATCATTTATCATATAATCTATCATCTATCATATGATCTATCCTCATTTTGGGATCTATCCAAAATGAGGGTTCCTGCTCACCTGGCCTAGGCTGCAGGGTGAAGAGTGGGAGGGGCAAGCAGATGCCAGACACTTTGAGCGGAGAGGTCAGAGGGGGTGTTGTCGAAGATAACCACTCCTGACATTTATTGGGTGCTTACTGCATATGAAGATCTGTACATGTGATCTCTGATCTCACCTTACAGAACGAGGCCTAGAGAGGACGTGTGAGTTACAGATGAAGTTTGAGAAACACTGGAATAAAGAAAGGGACCAGCATTAGCAAAGGAAGAAAGAAGAGCCATGCACTTGGCAAATGTAATAAAATAGCAAGAAAAGGGCTTGTCACAGTGCATCATGCGTAGTTAAACTTTCATAAGCAAATACTGTTGAACAAGTAAACAAATGGAAGGAACTTCAGTGTGGAAAACGGACTGTGTCTCCAGCGAGAGCACCAAGTTTAGCAGCCCCCTGCAAAGCCAGGGCGAGTGGCTCCCTGCCACATGGCAGCCCTGGCTTACTAAAACCTGGGGACTTACATCACGCCCTCGTACTGAGAGAAGTGACAGTAATGGCCACTGGGGCCTGGCCAAAGTTGTCTTCCGCTTGCAGCCCTCCTCCTCCACGTTTGTGTGGGAGAGGGGCAGGAAAATCCCCACTGAGCAGGATCCAAGTAAATCCAGGCCTGTCATGAACACAAACGGCTGGAGGACAAATGAGACAGGTAGATGAGCGCTTCTCTGTGCCATTTTATTAGTGATGATAAAATGTCACCAACGATGTGTAAAGCAGACAACAACACTGGGGTGAAGACACTTCACTCTGCAATGCTGTCTAGGTCCAGGCAGAGGAGTCCAGCGAGCTTTTGGAGAAACAGACATGAATGCAGGATTTCACTGAACCAGACTGATGGACTGACCCAGCTGTAAATCTCACAGCTTTTCACACATTCTTCTTATTAGTTACTGTCTTCCTACTAGCAACCATAATCTTTATTTTATGAGGATTTATTAAGGAAATGAAAATAAAATATTAATAAAATGTTTTTAAAACAGGACTGTGCTAGCTACACTATTTGTCACAGTGTCACATGCTGGGGGAGGGCCTGGCAGGGGACAGGGACTGCTAGAATGTGGATGATGTTGTTTCATGATCATTATGCCATATATCTGATCTCCACATTTTTCTGTATTATATTTCAATAAAAATTTTATGCAAAGAGGCCATGTCCCTCATTGGCAGATATGGAGAATTCAGTCATTGTTTAGATGAGCGATGTTCCATTTATCCAGGAACTATAGAATTTCCTGTTTTGCGAGTAAACATTGGAGTACTGTGTGGTTGCCAGATGGGTCTCTATATCACATGACGATCATTTTTATCTTCTTGGTTAGAAAGCACAGACTTAGTTAGCTTCAAAATAAAGACTCACCATCAGAATACTGTTCAGGCCATGTCTCCTGGGCACCACCCTTTCTGTGAAAGACACCACCCCCCACCCCCTGGTGCCCCAGGATCAGCTTGAGTTGGGAGCTGGCAGGAGGGTGAGTCCACCTCCAGCCCCTTCTTGGGGAGAAGAATCCAGGCTAGTCTTCAGAAAATGTTCTTCTCACCCTATTGGCAATTATTTTCAAATAATTTTCTGTAGGCTCTTTGATTTGTCTTACCAATTCTATAACAGAACACTAATCAAGGTATTTTATATATATATAGGCACATTAAAATTAAGATTCAATATTTACTTTGTTTTTAAATCTTGCAACTCACTGTATGAGCTAATTAAAGCACACATTTTCTTCCCCTGGACTCTTCGAATTAACAAAAAATAAAATTGCCACTGCATTTCAAGTGTTCATGGGAGAAAGTGGGTAGACGGGGTAAGATGAGGGCCTGCTTCTAAAAGGTAGACAAAGGAAACTGGGCAGCGAGGTGGCTACTGTCCTCTGGCTCCACGAACTCGGTTCTGATCCCATCCTAGTTAAGAGATAAGGATTCAAATGTCATATTAGAAGCAAATTCTGTTGAAGATTTGAAGCAAAGGTGGATGAGCTCCACCAGACAAGTAGTAAATTAGAATCAATACCTTTAATGTACGTTCCAAACCGATCCAAACAGAACTTCAGCTTTCTACTTGCTTTTTCTTCCTAGTAATGAATTTCTTGTCCTTGGGAAAAAGTACAAATATTGCCATTTTTAGCTTAGTTATTTTTTTTAAATCCTGCTCCCTGCTCCAGCGTTTCCCCAAGGGCTCCTTACTTTCCCTACAGTCATCTGATGTGTGAAGTCATCTTTCTGCTTCTCTCTAGAAATCTGTGCAGTCTGAGTCCTTGCGATTCTCTTAGCCTTACCTCACACTCGCTGCCCAGCCACCTACCATCTTTTCTTGCTCAATATTAACCCAATCCTTCTGCTGCCTGCTGGTGAAATCCAACTGCGTTAAACAGAGAGCTGATTGCGTGGTGAGGCAGTAAGCACCCCTGGAAGGTAAAGGAAAGAGGTAATCACAGCAGTTCATAGCAGGTGGAGGGCCCCTAAAGGTAATTTCAACACCACTGGCCATTCTGTAGACAAGGCCTAGAGAGACTAATCAGGTGACTAGCTCAAGGTCAGCTGGGACAAGTTTGTCTCAGTTTTCCTTTCCATCCTCCGAATCCTCCATATCTGGTCAGTCCTGGCACTGGGCCTCATTTCAGAACACACAGTGGGACACTTTTGTTCTGCGACCACCTACAGAGCCCCCTCAGTTCCTGGTTTCTGAAAGGCTTTCTATTCCAGTACTTTGGGATGAAATGTTTTCTTGGTTGGCAGCTAAACCCAGACTGTGGAGTCTTTCAAAATATACCAAAGCACAGGACTGCCAAAAGCATCTTTAAGTGCTGCTTAGGGAATTAAGGAAATTCCGGAGGCCTCTTTATAGGCCAATGCACGATGGGAAGGCAGCGAAGTATTAGTGACAAGAACACCATGAGCAGACATCGCACCGGGCTAGGACGAGAGGGGTATGATGGCAAAGGGGGAGACCTGGGCTAGCTGGGGTCAGCATTCCACCTCCTACCCTTTCCTGGGGTATCAGCCTTTCCCTCCCGGACGGTGTCAGCCCATCCCTGGGCAGCTGGAACCCCACTGAAACGCCGCTGGTCCCCCGCTGGTCCTCACTGGCCCCAGCGCCCCAGTGGTCTTCAGTGGCGCATGCATCGCAAGCGTCCGTGGCCAGAGAGCGGGTCTCAGAAGCGCTCAGTGGGGCCACTTGGCCCGCAGACCATGGCACAGCGCCCGCCCCGCCGGCCCCGCCCAGGCAGGGACGCAGGCAACACCCACCCGCCTGCGCCCCTCTCTCCAGCGCGCCAGTCCTCCTGCGCAGCGGCTAGTGGTGCACGCTCCCCTCCTGCCTGATGGCTGCAGCCATGGCCATCTCCTCCTCCACGCGGTCCACCGTCCTGGCCTTGACCACTCTGGCGCTGTTCCTGGTGCTGTGCCTGGGTCCAAGTAAGCGGGGAAATGTCAGGGAGCAGGGGAGGCAGATCGGTGCTGGAGTGGGGACGTAGGGACCCATTTTGAGTCCTGTCAAGGATTAAGGGTGGTAGCGGTTTTGCTATCGCAGGAGTAGCAAGTTATGCGCTTGGGCAAGCTAACAGAGTACCAGGATCAAGGGCAGGGTCTCAGATATGTTTGACAACCTTGGAAATGAGGGCGGGAGGTCCGAAAGAGGAGCAAGAAGTGTTTCAGGACTAAGTAACGCGGGAAGGGGTAACAGGAGCTTGAATTCGGTGGGGCACACATCCCTCTTCCCAGCCCCCATTCTCCGACCCCAGCCTTAGGAGATCCAAAAATACATCATCCCGGAGATTCCCTTCCAGGCCCTTCCCAGCTGGGTGAAGTCCAGGTAGCAAAGCTATGAGCAGGCCTCACATCCCATATAGGGAAATTGCTCTGAAACGAGAAATGCTTCACCTTCTGTACTTCATGGAGCCCTCAGTGAATAGGTTGAAAATTCCCAAAGAAATGGTCTCTGTAATGATGTGCACACACGCACACACACGCCCAAAATGAAGCAATTTGGTGAGTGTGCAGACAATCTGAAGTCTGGGAGTCCACAGACCCCGTCTTAAGAAAGGCAATCTGAAATAGCATGTTTTGTGTGGATTACAGTACCTTCCTGTGTGGTCCCGCGTGGTTCACCAGTGGCCCCAGGCATTCATGAGTGCCTCTGAGGCTCACAACTGAGAGAGGCAAGTACTATGACCCAGACCCACTGCTAAGAGAGCAGGAGCTGGAAGGCGTGAAGTCACTTGCTGGTGAAATGAAGCTGGTGTTTTTCCCACTGCAAAGTAGCTGGGCACTGTGTGGTGGAAAAGAAGACTCCTTTGGTTGCTCAGTCTGTGTATTTTACTTATTCAAAGCAGGTATAGAAATCCAAGCTCCTGGTGCAGTGGAGGGAGGAGCCCTGAGGTTGGAGCTGGGGTCCTTGAACAGCAGGGGACCTGTTCAGGTTGGGAGGGTTACTGCAGTTCTAAATGACAGACCACAGGGGAGGCTGATCAGTAATTTCCCAGGGCAGGATTTATCTATCTCATACCCTTTGTTCCTTCCATTTTAAGAAGCACATTCCAAAAAAGAGAGTGAGCATTGGCTGTAAGTTATTTCTTCTCAGGGCTTGTACTTTATTTCACTCATACCAAAAACATAGTGAAAGGAGTCAATTAAATAGTATAGTATCATCACCGAGCTGTAATGTGAAAGTTCTTAATGACTTAAAATGAATATTATTACATCTAGAGTGTAGAGTCCCAAAGGTGGCTCTTTATGACATCCAAAAACATTTAATGGGAAAAAATCATTGCCCTTCTTAATCAATTAATAAATCGATCAAAGGGACATCTTGCAATTCTGAACCCACCAGGAGATCTATACCAGGTAAGCAGATTTGATAAATTCAAAAGTGCCTATTGTCCAGTGTAGAAATAGTAACTGGTAGTGTTGGAGTTAAAAACAAAAAAAATCTATACTACAGGAAAAAAATCACAGTTATTTACTTGTTATTTTTTTCTTCAAACAAATTTAGTACGGTGTTCAATCATATGTGTTAATATTTATAGTTGCCAACATAAAAAATGTCCAAATGTGTAGACAATTTATATGAGTTTATTTAAGCCAAACTGATGACAATTGGCATGGAGCAAAATCTCTACAGATTGAGAAAATGCTACCAAGAGTGGTAGTTTTGCAACTTATTTTATACAACACAATCGAAAGAGGAGTTGTAAGAGGGTTACATGAAATCCTCTGGTGATAGATTTGGGAAGCGGGGGAAAAAGCAAAGCTGGGAAATATCTGGGATTGTATAAAAAGTAAACCAAATAAATGGACACATTGTCCCTTTACATTTTTAGATCTAGGGTAGTTAACCGTTAAGGCGATAAAATAACACTGAGAGGTTGTGTTGTCTCTGCTCTGGTGCAGTGAGGGTCTGGAAAGAAGGAAATGGCCCTGACATTCCAAAGGCATGTTGTCATAGATACAAAAAGACAACAGCAGGCTCAGCTCAGGTAAAGATGGACCTTTGTCAGGGAAGATACCTGCCTAGGACATGACCACCCGCCACAACTCACTTTTAGTTAGAAAGTTTTAATTTCAGACCATAATATGTGGTTACTTTCAGTCTCTGAATTTGTAAGGACACCATACTTACCAAGCTTGTCAGGCTTAGTATGGGCCCCTTTTTGGTCCACATAGTTCGGTGTGTGGTGATTGGTACAGTGGCAACAGTGACAATCCACAATTTAGGGTTGATCCATGCTTTTCAGTTGTGTTGCTTAGAATTGGTGAGGTTTCGAATCTGGAGCAATGCTGACACATTTGCTGCAAGAAATTGCAGCCTCATCGCAAATGCTTAAACCAAATGTCTATTTCAACATCAGATCACATTTCAGATGGAGGGACTTACTCTGAGTAAGTTGTTGGAGATCAACGAATATTAAGATAGTAATGAATGCTAATATTAGTGCCAAGGAACATCCCTGTCTGCTTTGGGAAATGTTTTCATTGATTTCTTCATTGACTCTTGGAAGGGAAGTATGGCCTTTAGGAGTAGAGCCATGCCCTCTAAATAATCCTGTCTACAGTAGCCTCATCAGGTGCTCATTTCTGCTTATTTATGCTCAGAAGCCTCAGCAACTTTTGATGTGAAACCTCTCGGTGCAACCTGTGCCAGTTTTGCATGGCTGCCCAGGTGTTGGAAACCTTACTTCACGTCCTAATCTATAGCCCTGTGGCCCCTTGGAGCCATAGCTTTTCTCCCAGAAGTTTTCTTTCTCTAGGTTAAACAACGAAATTCTTTTACTGTTTTCTCATATAACACATATTTGTGCCCTTGTTCTCTCTGGACTCTCTCCTCTGACCAAAGCTCTGATTATTCTGTGACCTTCTGAAAGTCAGATGTTGTGAATTGACCAAATAGTAGAGGGGTGGTCTGATCAGAGTAGTGACAAAACAGAGACAGGACAATTACTTCCTTTCTGCAAGATGCTATCCTGCTATTAATGCAGCCTAAAATTGCAATTTTTTGTTTCAATTGATTTTAGAGACAGAAAGAGAGAGAGCAAGAGATTGAGTGATTTGTTGTTTCACTTATTTATGCATTCGTTGTTTAGTTCTTGTTTGTGCCCTGAACAGGATTGAGTTCACAAACTCAGTGTATCGGGACAATGCTCTAACCAACTGAGATACCTGGCCAGGGCCACAGTTGCTTTAAATCACACCATTGCAGACTGTTGAGCTCATACACAATGAAAACCACTAAGTTCTTCCATAGGCTGCCACACACTGCGCTAATCTCTGAGCCCACTGACCAGCAGACACCCAGCCTTCCTACAGAAGGCATGAGAGTACCACCACCCACACTGCGTACCTTCAGTGGGGTCTCTAAAGAGTCTTCCCAAACTGGGCTCCCCAGCTGGAATACCTACTCTAAAGGCAGTTGGGTATCACTCAAATTCATATGCTCACAGAGGGCTAATTAGAACTGGCTGTTTATGGACCATGGGGTGTGCTGAGTGACATGGGCCCAGAGGTGTTCAAATTCAAATTTTGTAAGCACTGGCATGCCGATAAAATACATCTGTAGAAAAAATTCAGCTGTGGGCATCCAATTTGTGACCTTTCCCTACAAATGTAAATTTTTCCCCCTCAACTACCTAGTAAATTGTTTAAGCAGAGGCTATTATAATCTTATTTAGATCCCAGACACTTTTGAGAGTCTGGAAAAAGCTATGGCTTCTTTTCCCAGAAAACTGTGCCTTTTCAGATAGAAACATGGGTTTGGGGCCTGTCCATGGAAAGAGGAAGGTTAAGTACCTGCTCAAGAAAGTAGGCACCACCGTCTCAGTGCCTGTCCATCTGAGGCCAGACTAGCTCCTTAGCCCCAAAGGCACTTGCCTCAGTACTTACAAGGCTCAGCTTTTTCCCAGGGGCTTTGACAAGCCTTATACTTGTATGTGGCAATTAAGGATCAAAGGTGTTGATGATCCTCAAACCAGATCACACATGGAGCAGGGTATTCTGTCAGGCTAGACGTGTTATTTTCCACTGAAATGATTGGGCTGAATAGAAACAGTTTTAGAAGTGAACAAAAATAATAGTGAGGCTTCTGGTCAAATGGTGGCCTAGACAGACATGGCCTGCTTCTTAGCATAACCACATTAAAATTACAACTAAAATATAGCACAACCATCACACAGAACCATCAGAAATCAAGTTGATTAGAAGTCTGACAACTATGGAATAAAAGAAACCACATCCATCAAGACTGGTAGGAGGGACACAGACAGGGAATGGGCTGGTCTCTTACCCACATGTGGTGGATAAAAATTTGGGAGGAACATCTCAGGAGCAAGCAGGCCCAGCCCCATAACAGGCCCCCAAGCATAGGGTTCCAGTGGCAGGAAGATAAGTCCCCACAACTTCTGGCTGCAAAAACCAGTAGGGATTGAGTCGGTGAAAGAAACTTCTGGGGTCTCATGCAGTTCCTCTTAAAGAACCCACACACAGACTCACCTACCCAGGCTCACTCCCTCTGAACTACAGCACTGGAGGGGCAGCTTGGAGGGCACTGGAGGCATACTGGGAGAGGCTGACATGTCCAGCATGGGTGCGAGCAGAGGCCATTGTCCCTTTTCTGAGCCCTCCCCCACAGAGCCACAGAGTTGGCAGGTTGACACCATATTTGAGAATCCATCAACCTGGCTAACAGGTTTGAACCACCCTTGTAGATCCCCAGGGACTCTACCCCACCCAAATTACAGGCCACCCAAGCTGCTTTTCCATATGAATGGCTAGTCTTGGTTTATGCTTCACAAGTTCCTAAATCCTGTCAAACAAGCAATAGCTGTCCTTAGTGACTCCCAGACCTGGCGCTAGCAGCAGCCAGATTAGCTTCACAGCTTGGCTTTGCCTGGGAATCTCCAATCCCAGCACAAGTAGCAGCCATCCCAGATTGCTTTATAGCTCAGGCAGGGTGCCCCAGGCAACAAACAGATGGGGGCTGACCTTTGCCTGCACCACCCAGGAAACCTCAGAGCCAACATACCCAGTGGACACCTATAGACCACTTCACAGCACCACCATCCTACCCCTGCGCAGCTGATCCTCCCTCAACCTCTGACGGCAGCAGAGTTTAGTGGTCCATGGTCACAGCCAGTCCCTGCAGCTGACTGGCCCAGATAAATTCTTCCCATTGATCTGCCAACAGCAGCTAAGCCTCAACTACAAGAGGAAGATATACTCAGCCCACACAAAGGGTGCACCTTGAATATCCAGGCTGTGCCACTGTTCCCTGCAGGACACCTACTACATTAGGCCATGCTACCAAAATACGGAGTCAAAGCAGCTCTACCTAATTCACAGAAACAAACACAGGGAAGCTGCCAAAACAAGGAAGCAAAGAAACATGGCCCAAATGAAATAACAGATCAAAACTCCAGAAGAAGAGCTAAACAAAATGGATCTAAGCAATCTGTAAGATGCAGAGTTCAAAACACTAGTTATAAGAGCCCTCAAGGAACTTACTGAGGACCACAGCAACATAAAAAAGACCCAATCAGAAATGAAGAATTCACTAAATGAAATAAAGAACAATTTGTAGGCAAACAACAGTAGAGTGGATGAAGCTGAGAATCAAGTCAATGATTTGGAACATAAGAAAGCAAAAAACAACCAATCAAAACAAGAAGAAAAAAGAAAATGAGGGTAGTATAATCAGCCTCTGGGACAACGTCAAGATGTTCAACATTCACATCAAAAGGATGCCAGAAGAAGAAGAGAAAGAGCAAGAAATTGGAAATATATTTGAAAGAAATGAAAGAAAACTTCCCTAATTTGGTGAAAGAAATAGATATGCAAATCCAGGAAGCACAGAGAGTCCCAATCAAGTTGGATCCAAACAGGACCATGCCAAGATACATCATAATTAAAATGTCAAGAGTTCAAGATAAAGAGAGAATCTTAAAAGCAGCAAGAGAAAAGCAGAGAGTTACCTACAAAGGAGTTCCCATAAGACTGTCAGCTGATTTCTCAAAATAAACTTTGCAAGCAAGAAGTATTCAAAGTGATGAAAAGCAAGGACCTACAACCAAGATTGCTCTAACCAGCAAAACTATCATTTAGAATGGAAGGGCAGATAAAGTGCTTCCCAGACAAGGTAAAGCCAAGGGAGTTCATCATCACCAAGTCATTATTACATGAAATGTTAAAGGGACTTACTTAAGAAAAAGAAAATCAAAACTATGAACATTAAAATGACAACAAACTCACAACTATCAACAGCTGAATCTAAAAAGAAAACCAACCCCAAAACAAAATAAGCAAACTACCAGAACAGGAACAAAATCATAGTTATGGGGATAATTTGGAGGCTTACCAGCTGGGAGCAGTGACGGGGAGAAAGGGAGAAATGGTGCAGGGATTAAGAAGCATAATTGGGAGGCACAAAATAGACAGGGGATGTTAAGAATAGTGTAGGAAATAGAGAAGTCAAAGAACTTACATGCATGACCCATGGACATGAACTAAGGGGGGATTGCTGGAGAGAAGAGGGTGCCAGGCAGACAGGGGCAAAGGGAAAAAAATGGGAAAACTATAACAGCATAATCAATAAAATATACTTTAAAAATCTCTAAAAAATAGCAAATAAGGCAAGGTATACCTGATTACAAGATGGTCAGAACAAGCTACAAACTGGGCTGAATTTTGGAGAACTACAGTATGTTCCTTGGCTTGTGTCCACATAACTCCCATTTCTGCCTGCCTTTGTCTTCTGACAACTACCTTCTCTGTCCTTTCCTCTTCTTATGAGGACATTAGTGACTGGATTTAGAGCCCACCCAAGTTCAGTGTGATAGCACCTCAAGAGCTTTAACTACATGTGTCTGCAAACACCCTATCTCCAATAAGTTCATATTCAGAGGTTTCAGGTGGTCATGAACTGGGTGAGGGGGGTACGTCCACCCCACTATACCACAAAAAGATAAAGTCTGCAGGAAGGTACATATGACAGTTGGCTGGCCCTCATAATAAGACAGAGGTCTGAAAGAACATGTTGCTTTTCCCAGGGACTAGCTCATATCAGAATGCTCGTGGTCAGCCATGGTGATTGTCACCAGTGTGAGTCATGGGCAGCCTGTACTGCTTTTTCTGAATAACGGGTTGCACAAGCCTTAAACACTATAATACTATCAAGTTGCCAAATCAAGATGGAGGCACACAGTGATTTTTTCCAACTGATTTTTGCATCTGAGAAATTAAAAGAGTACATTTCAACTCTAGACCTGACTTTTATTTTCATTCCTTTAGGTGCCATAAGTGGAAATAAACTCAAGCTGATGCTTCAGAAACGGGAAGGTAAACACACCCTGAATGGGTGGCCATTGCATGCCTCACAGGGTTAAAGTGAGATGGCAGTGTCGCATGTGCTCACTGCAGTCGTGTTCCCCGGTGGCCGTCACATATTTAGTCCCTAAAGGCTGGCAGATACAGAGGGCTTATTCTGTGGGTGTGTGCTGTGACATTTTATTAGATAAATATTATTGCCAGTGAATGTGTGAAGGCTGGTTTTCTGAAATTGGTCACTGTGGCCGCAGGAATAAAAGAAGTAGAGCTGCCGTGTTAATTGAATCACGCGTCTAAACCTAGAGCATATCCTGTGGAGCCCAGAAAAGCTCAGTTGGTGGGTGTGCATGTCTTGTATTGTATGGTAGTCCTTATCCAGTTAGCTACAGTGGGGAGGGTTAAACAGAAAAACGTTGTGTTACTAAGACCTGCTATGGAAAATACTCCTAAGATAAATGTGGTAGACAGCAGGAAAGTGTCACAGAAATGAGACAGTCTGGGAGCCACACACTGTGAGCGGGACCCACTATCATCAGACTAGTGGTATGGTCTTGTGAAGGCCACTTCCCCTCTTGGAATTTTCATCTTTACCTGTAAAATTGAGAAGTTAACTGTCCCCTTAGAAATTGTGTGATCACATTTCTAATGTGGGCATTTAGTCACTTCTACTTGTCTCTCTGAGTTAGCAGGAACTCTAGTAGGTTCAACTCGGCCCCTGACAAGGTCTCAAGCTCTTACTCACACGCTTCCCAGTCGCCCCTCAGAGAGCCAGGTGCTGAGCACAGACAGGCCCTCTCGGGGCCATGGGGCTCCTGGGGCATCTTTCCCAGCATTTTCAGCTGCTCATGAGGCCCTGGTCCCTCTGCAGTCTCTGAGGCTCCTTGGAGTGCTTCCTACCCATGCTGGGCCACCAGCCATCTTCCCAGGGGACAATCTGGTGACAGAAGGTCTTACAGGGCCAGACTGACAAAGGTGGAGCTGGTGAGGAAACCACCAGGATAATCATAAGTCCTGGGTGAACAGCCTCAACTTTTATTCAGGTCGAGCCAAGAAATACATATGGAATACTTACTATGTGCCAAAGAGTGCAGTAGACCCTGAGGAAAGTAGACAGATAAGCCAAGAGTAAACAACAAACCCCTTCATGTTTATCCCCATGGCACTGAACACATAGGGCACTTCCATTACCCTGTACAGCCTTCAGAACAATGCAGAGACAGAGAAAATCAGTCCAGTTTTACAGATGAGGGGCAGGCTCAGAGCCAGACAGCAGAGGCAGGCTCAGTGGCCAAACTGCCTTCCCTGGGTACATCCTGCCAAGGTGCTACCTTTCAAATAGTTGAGACCACAGAGGGAGACATCAGAAGAAGCACGTTAAAGCAAGCATCAGGACACTTCCAGACTCAGTCTACTCACCGGTGATCTGTGAGGCCCCCAGATGGTGGCCCAAGGCAGCACTGTGTGTCCTAGGGATCTGCCCTGAGCACTTGCCACACTGGGAGGCTAGGCCTGGTCCCATCCCCTCAGGGCTCATCGTTCCAGTCCTTCTTACTCCCTTAGTTTCCTAAGCAAGCACAGTGCTCTCTTGTTTGCATGTACACTGCTTATGCACCGGGGTGGCACTAGACAGCCTGTCATTTGTTGAATACAAAGCCGGGGTTGTAAGCCACCCACCCCTGCATGAGGCCTAGGGTCTGAGCATGGTGAGTGGCTGGAGATGATGAGCTGAATTTCATTTCTATCCTAGGCCTGACAAGTTGAAGGTCAGCCCGTGCCCTTTTACATAGCTGTAACAGGAGAGCCTACAAACAAGGACCCCATGTACAAATGAAGCTGAGTCAAAGTCATACAGCCCATGTGGCACTGGGTGGGATGTATAATAGTGATTCACCTCAACAAGGAAAGAAAAGGAATTTGGGGGTGGGAATTATTCATTTCAGCACCTGCTCCAAAGAAAACTGATGTAGCTGTTGATGAGAGTGGAGCCAAAGACTTCTTAGGCAGCCTGAAACGCCAGAGACGGCAGCTGTGGGACCGGACGCGCCCCGAGGTCCAGCAGTGGTACCAGCAGTTCCTCTACATGGGCTTCGACGAGGCGGTGGGTGTTCTCTCCTGCTGGGACTGGCTTCCTGCAGGACAATGTATGTGTGATGGTGGGGGTGGGCGGGGAGACAGGGGTATAGCTTGGCAAAACAGGGCACAAAAAATTAGGCTTCGTTATTTTCTCCAAAAGTGCAAGCCCCCACTGAATACCAAGAACCATCCAGGCTTTGGGCCACATGACCATCAGTATAAGGACAGCAGCTGGAATTGTCCATCACATGGGTCCGAAAGGGAATCCCTTCCAACGTGTTTGGGAAACAGAATTCTAGAGAGGTCGCTGCCCAAATTGGCTGCAACTTAGATTCATTGAAAATCTGACTTTTTTAGGAACAATTTTAACAGTTTTGCATGGCTATTCTTAAAATAACTCACAACCTCCGCCAAACATTTTCAGCTTTACATCAAAAAATGTCAGAAACAACAAGGTCAGTGCAAAAACCCATGAAGACAGTGGAAAGAGATGAAAACTGACGTTTAATGAGAAATGGGTCTTTGCAGATGTTTAGGGGATAATTTATCAATGCCTTTGCAGAAGATGGTTCAGTTCATGTATCCAGGTAATGTGAGTGGACATATTCACCAAATTACAGGGGAAAGTTTTTTGTAACTTTTTTGTAGTCGCAGCCTCCCAACTGGGGGACCAGGGTGAGGGACTCTGCTGCACAGAATTTGGCAGAGTGACTGACAGGGCTGCATGGGGGTCAGGAGGAGCACAGTGTGTGGGGCTTAGAGTGGAGAGCATGGAGCCCACCTCCCCAGCCAGGGAGCGGAAGGAGGGCGGCGTCTCCAGAGAGGGCAGAGGAAGTGTTTTTCCAAATGGGCCCGTGACTCATATTGTGAATCAAGGGCGTATACAAATAACTGCAATAGGTCAAAACAATTAAACTCTTCAGAGACATTATTTTTAAGATTAAATTTATTGGGAAACAAAAACAAACATAAATGAATGGGACTACATCAAACTAAGAAACTTTTGCACAGCAAAGGAAATCAACCAAACAAAAAGGCAACCAACCAAATGGAAAGATATTTGCGAACAATAACTCTGATAAGGAGCTGATATCCAAAATATGTCAAGAACTCTTACAACTCAAGAACAATAAGCAATGCAGTTATAAAATGGGCTGGGGACCTGAAGAGACCAGTTTAAATGGCTGCATGAAAGGCAGGCCTGCAGCCCTGTGGTAACATCCTCCTCATTCCCAGTCATTGGACATATCAGTTGTTCCCCAGATTAGTGTTTTGCAATTCAAATATAATTTTTTGTTGTGCAAATAGCTAAAAACTTATAGTCAAACTCTGCACCAGGAGTGACTGTAGGTCTTATATGAATTAACTTACTTAACATTCACAACAACCCAAAAGGCAAGTGCTATTATTTGCATCTTTGTGTAGTTTGTTGCTCACTTACCATGCACTCTGCCCTGCAGAGTTGCTGGGGCAGAGGTAGAATTATATTTCGGGGTCGTTAAGCAGTGCCAAATTGCACATTCTTGTAAGTCACGTGTGAGCACACCGTTTTCTCACATCCCCAGCAGCATCTGGTATTTTCACTGAAAACTTAAAAATGTTTACTGATTTGATACATGAAAATGCTCTATCATCTTTTAGAACTTTGCATTTCTTTGATTATCAGTATGTGCAGTTTATGAAAATAGGTATTAAGAGTTCAACATGGGCATTTTTTCATATGTCTATGAGCCCTCTGTATGTCCTCTTTGGATAAATGTCTATTCAGGTCCTTTGCCCATTTTTAAATTAGATTGTTTGTCTTCTTGGTATTGAGTTGTATGAGTTCTTTATATATTTTGTAAATTAAATCTTATCATATGTATCATTGGCAAATATGTTCTCCCATACAGTGGGTTCCTTTTTCATTTTATTTGTGGTTTCTTTCACTGTGCAAAAGCTTTTTAGTTTGATGTAGTCCCATTTGTTTATTTTTTCCTTTGTTTCCCTTGCCCTAGGAGATATATTAGCAAAAATATTGCTATGTGAGATGTTTGAGATCTTACTGCCTATGTTTTCTTCTAGGATTTCTATGGTTTCAAGGCTTGCAGTTAAGTATTTTGTCCATTTTGAGTTTATTGTTGTATATGGTGTAAGTTGGTGGTTTAGTTTCATTTATTTGCATGGACCTGTCCAATTTTCCCAACACCATTTATTGAAGAGACTCTTTTTACTCCATTGTATGCTCTTCCTTTCTTTGCCAAATATTAATTTATCATAAAGGTGTGAGTCACTAATCATCAGAGAGATGCAAATTAAAACTTCAATGAGGTATTTCCTCACACCTGCCAGAATGGCTACCATCAATAAATCCACAAACAACAAGTGCCGGCAAGGCTGTTGAGAAAAGGGAACCCTTGTACACTCTTGGTGTGAATACAGATTGGTGTAGTCACTGTGTAAAATAGTATGGAGTTTACTCAAAAAATTAATAATGGAACTGCCTTTTGACCCAGCAATCCTACTTCTGGGAATACACCCTAAGAATCCCGAAACAACAATCAGAAAGAATAAATGCACTCCTACATTCAGAGCAGCATTATATACAATAGCCAAAGTCTAGAAACAGCCCATGTGTCCATCAGTAGATGAATAGATAAAAAAGCTGTGGTACATTTACATAATGAAATACTAGGCAGCTGTAAAAAAGATAGAACTCTTACCCTTTGCAAAGCATGGATGGACCTAGAGATTATTATGCTAAGTGAAATGAACCAGTCAGAGAAAGATAAATGCCATATGATCTCACTTATATGTGGAATCTAATGAACAAAATAACTGATGAATAAAATAAAAACAGAGGCATGGACATGGAACAGACTGATAGATCTCACAGGGGTGGGGGTGGGAGGGCTGTATGAATGAAGTTGAAAAGGTTAGCCAAAGAACTCATAGACCCAGACAACAATGTAGTGAAGGCCAGGGAAGGGGGTTAGGGGCTGGGTGGAGGTGGGCAAAGGGAGGAAAATGGGGGACATCTGTAATAGTGTCAACAACAACAAAAAATGAATGTTAAAAAGGGTTTAGCCCTGGCTGGTGTGGCTCAGTGGATTGAGCGCAGGCCTGGGAACCAGAGTATCGCGGTTTGATTACCAGCCAGGGCACATGCCTGGGTTGCAGGCCAGTTCCCAGCAGGGGTCGCACAAGAGGCAACCATACATTGATATTTCTCTCCCTCTCTCCTTCCCTTCCCCTCTAAAAATAAATACATAAAATCTTTTTTAAAAAGGGTTCAACATGGGAAAATGGCTAAAATAATGTCTGATAACAAAACCAGAATAAAGGAGTATCAAGGAAGATTGTAATAACTAGATATGCACAGACAACTCTAGAATGAAATCCATCTTAATGTCAATAGTGGCTATCTTTGGCAATAAAATTATGATTTTCTTTTTTCTTTGTCCCTCTCCTACATACAGATTTTAAAATATGAGCCTGCATTTTTTTCTGTAGTCATAAAACATTTTAAAATTTTAGTGAAAAAATATATTTCAAGCCAAACTTCAAACAAGATTATTCTAAAATGAGAAAAATCAAAGACCAAGAGTTATTTCTCTATGGGAAAAATTGCATTATTGGGAGGCAGGCCACTGTCTTCCTTTCCAAGGCAGAGGCTGGGGAGGGCTCTGAAGGTGCCCCAGGCTAAGTAAACGGAGACAGACATTGAGTCCTGCTCATCAGCCTGGCACTGTCAGCCCACTGCTTACCTAGAGCGGATGGCCACTGAGACTCCACTGTGGGTGAGGCCAGGCTTCCAGCCTCAAGGAGTTCTCGATTATCAGTTTTCACTGGCAGTCTTAGAAAAACAAGAATAGATTCCTGAGACCTCACCACCATAAAATTCTATCCAGGGGGTGTGCGGTGGTGCCTAAGAATCTGCATTTTATAGCATCCCTGAGACTTGGAAGTAGTGGTACACTGGCCACACTCTGAGAAAAACTGGTCCCAAGCCCAAACTTCTAAACACACTCCATCCTCCCCAGGCTATCTTTGTCTGCTTTGCTTTTTGCCCTTACACTAAATCTCTCACCAAGTTCTGAGCATCGACAGGTGGGATTTTAATCCAAATTCATTTTGCACCTTCACCACCAACAAAAACCTAGTTTCTCCTTTAAAAATGGATTAATAGCAAAGACCTGTTTCCCGTACTGTAAACCTGAATGTCATTCTTCATCTCTCACTCATTTACAGTCCTTCTTCCCTTTTATTTTTGTTAACTGCAACTGTCTGTTTTCATATGTGTCTCTTAGTTACTGTAGGCCTCCTGAAGGTATAGAAAGTCTCACTTGTGTTGGGTGGCCCTCCAGAGTCTAGCTTGCAGCCTGACATGCTGTGTCCATTGAATCAGTGCCTGTGGAATGAATAAGGCACCTGTGCATGCTCTAAGCAACCCCACAGGTATAAAAGAGTCACCATCAGGAGTACCCAAAATAACCTGCCCTGTGGCTGTACTGTGCAGCCACAGTACCATGACTAATTTAATTCAGCCAACATTTATTAAGTATCTACTATGTGCACTGGAATGGGCCTGGCACCAGAATGGGACAGGAAGATAAGACAGTGTCTGCCACAGAAAGACGTGTATAGTGCCAGGGGTCAAGCTAAGTTGTTACTGTATGAGGCAGATGTCCATTTTATTTACCAAAGGGAAAACTGTTGACATGTGGGATACATTTAGAAGCTTTCATATGATAGAAGTTTTCATGGGTATGGATGTGCAGTCCTTTGGGAAAAATGTGTTATCAGCCTTCTGTAGCTAGCTGGAATGACCTCTGAACACAGGAATTCTATAAGAAGGACTCATTCTTAGGGAGAGGTGTTAATCATTGAAGAAAAACCACCACCAAGAAAGCCAGAGGTAAGATGTGGTCAGGGGTGTGTCCTTAAACCCTCTCTCTGTGGTTTTTCTCTCTTCTCCAGAAATTTGAAGATGATGTCACCTATTGGCTAAACAGAGATCGGAACGGACATGACTACTATGATTACCACCACAGGCACTATGATGAAGATGCTGCCATTGGTCCCCGGAGCCCAGACAGCTTTCGGCATGGAGCCAGTGTCAATTACGATGACTACTAACCATTGCCTCAGGTGTACAAGAAACCAGCAGCAGACCTCTTTCCTCTTCATGGTGCCTGGCACAAGTGCATTTCTGTCATGCTTTGTTTCAGCAGTTCTTTTTGACCCACCTTCCATGACCAGAAAGGAAGAGTCAAAACAACAATTATAAATGCTTTTTGATATTTTATGCAAGTACCTAATAGTGCATTTCTTTAAAAGTGGAAATAAAAGCACTTTATTAAAAATAAAAGTCTCAGAATGGATTTGGATGAAAATTAAGCTGTCAACAGTTTTCAGTACCTAGATGTCTCTAAAGTTGAAGTACCATCTGAGAGGTCCCTCTCTGTTATCATCCCAAGTGTAACCCAAGAATCCTCACCACCCCCCAAGCAGACCCTGGGACTCAGCACGGGTCTCCTTTTGTTAAAATTTAGTCCACACTAAATGCAAGGTATAAAACCAGCAAGAATTTTTAGTTGAACATTGTTCTTGGTTACAAATCTAGGCTTTCTGAGTTCCAATCCCTGAGCTAGATAGAGCTGGACCTGTTTAATGTTATCATCCAAGAAATTGTAAGTGAATGAAAAAACCCCAGAGGTTCAGCTGTCTGTTGCCACAAAAGCCACACTCATGAGGAAGATGCTGGTGCAAAAGGGGGGAAAGAAGTTTTATTCAGGTGCTGTGCAACCTGGGAGAATGGCAGGCCCCTGTCTCAAAGCCAATCTCCTCAGCAAGACCGAGACAAAAGCCAGTGTCCAGAGTTCCTGCTCCAATTTAAAGTGCTGTCCTTTGGAGCTTGCAGACAGTTGCTAAGTGGTCATAATCCCCATCCAGGTAGTTCAGGTTGTTCTTGGATGCTGTTCGTTTCAGGGTCTCTCATGGAGCTTGCGTGTAGAGCCCTCACAACCATGGACCATGCAGCTGCTAGGGCTGCAAGGCTGCATAGTCCCAGGACAGAGCATGTGAATGCACCAGCAAGTGCATCACCAGGTAAGCAAGACAGAAAGACTCCACCCTGGAGACCATGGGCCACATGGCTGCTAAGGCCATGTGGAGAGAGTGGGCAGGTGCATTGTGCCAATACAAGTCATGAGCAACCAGGAGAGCTTTGTTCCCCTGGCATTATATTAGCTTGGATATGGACAGACCAGGTGCTTACTCAAAATGGCCAATCAACTTCCCAAACTTTCGCATACTTAGGGTGGGTCAACCTCCCAACAGATCCCTTCTTTCCCCAACCTGGACTCACAGGCCTCTCTGGTCTAGTACCTCCCTCTGTGCCATTTCCACTTCTATAGTGCATGTGCCTCCCTTCCCTCGGTCCAACACCCAATCTGGTACCAGCGGGGGAGGGGTTTTTTACCTATCCAATTATCTTGCTAGCTTTTTAGGAGCTCATTCCCTATGCATTGTCATTTCTAGCTTTCCACAAGCTCAGTGTAAGAATGTCCCCTCACCACCATCTTGGCCAATGGGGGAGCTTCCCCAGCACTCCAGACAGTCTACTGGTAACAAAGTGAAGAGTAATAGGAAAACTCCTGAAGTTTGGTTGATTACAGAGCCTTGCATGTCTTAAAAAAAATTAAACCTTGTCTGGTGAACTCAATGAAGATATAAGAATATACTTCACATCATATTTAAATTACCTGAGTGAATGAAAGAAAAAGTGGTATTGGAGTGGGAAGAGAGGGGATGAGGAAGGGGGGAATGAGATGGGGGGAAAATATAGGCCAAGTGCATTACTGATAGGTAGTCTGGTCATAGCCTGTGCATTCCTGCAGAGCTGCTGGGGTGAGGGCTTGGGGCTGTGAGATGAACAGTATAGGAGGGTCCACTCAGAATGGCTCTTATGGTTTTGTGGGTCCCAGACCCCTCTGACAGTCTAATGCAACAATTTCAAGCTTTTTCCTCTCCTGGCACATGTTAACCAGTTACTAAAATGATGCAGCACACCAAAAATTTTGATTCATTCACACCAGACAACTAATGTTGTATTGCTTGTTGGCTATAGTCATTTTTTATTTGACAACCTAAGGGAAAAGAGGTCAGTGTCTCTGACTAAATAGTCAAGTATTGCATGTTTTAAAGATTCTTGCAGCACACAAGTTGAAAACTACTGGCATAATAGAAGTTTGTGTATTCTCTTTCAGAAAAATGATACATAATTTCACATATAGTCTCTGAAGCATCCCCATTCAGAAACCTCAGGTAACAAAAGAGCCTGGGCTTAGTAGGAAGTGCTGGCTTCAAGAGAGCAGTGTTTATGGACAATAACAACATCTGCGTAGTAGTGACTTTGTTTCTTCTTTTAGAATCCCTAAAACTTTTTAAAATGTATGGTGAAATATGCCATTTTAACCATTTTTCAGTGTAACGTTCAGTAGCACTAAGTAGATTCATGTTTTGTGCACCATCACCATCATCTGTTTTCAGAATGATTCCGTCTTCCCAAAGTGAAACTCTGTCCCATCCCATTAATACTAACTCCCATCACATGGAGGGCTAGCAACGGGAGTGGGAGGAGACGAGAGGAGAGAAAAGGTTCAGAGAGTAAGTAGCATAGATGGTAGGCAGAAAAGGGGGAGGGCAAGAATAGTACGGAAAATGTAGAAGCTAAGGAATTTATGACACATGGACATGAACTAAAGGTGGGGAATGTGGGTGGGAGAGGGTGTGCAGGGTGGAGGGGAATGAAGGGGGGGAAATGGGACAACTGTAATAGCATAATCAATAAAGTAAATTAAAAAAATACTAACTCCCCTTCCTGCCCAAGCCCCTGGAATCCCCCATTCTACTTTCTATCTTTATGAATGAGACTATTCTAGGTATCTCATGTAAGTGGAATAATACAGTATTAATTCCTTTGTGACTGGTTTGTTTTGCTTAACATAAAGTCTTCAAGGTTCATCCATTTCGTAGCATGGAACAGGATTTTCTGGCTTTTTAAGGCTGAATAATATTCCATTACATGTATAGACCCCACCTGGTTATCCACTCATCTGTTGACGGACACTTGGGTTGCTTTCACCTTCTAACTATTGTGAATAAAGCTGTTATAATAGTGATGTACAGCCATCTCTTTGTGTCCTACCTTTCAACTCTTTTGGGTAATGCCAAGAAGTGGAATTATGGGATCACACAGTAATTATTTTTTTAAGGAACCACTACACATTTTCCACAGCAGCTGCACCATTTAACATTCCCACCCTTAAAAATTCTGTTTCTTCTTGACAACCACCGGGCTGACTCTCACCTCTACACAATGTTAAAAAGGAGGGGAGAGAGCATGATGGAGTGCACATCTTTGCTTCATTACTAATCTTAAAGGGGGTGGGTCCCCTGTCTCACCATAAACTATGCTTGTTGGATATCTTTCGTAGATGCCTCTTAACAAGTCAATGAACTTTCTTTTTTATATATACATGAAGACATTTTTAATGTCATATATGGATATTGAATTTCATAATCTTTATTGAAATAATATAACTTTTTCTTTTTAATCTGTAATTAATGTGGTACATTTTGTTAATAAAACTCTAATATTAATCAGTTGAATGCCTGGAATACACCTAACTTGATCACGATTTTTTCATTGATCTGGTCGGGTAGTATTGGGTTAGCATTTTTGCACCCATATTCACAAGTGTTTTCTTTCCCATTCTCTGTGTATGAATGGAATCATCTGTTTCCCAATGTTCAGCAGCATTCAGATACAGCCATTCAAACGTCTGGCTGTTGATTGCATTTCTTTTATAGTTAAAGGATTATTCTAATTTTGTCTTTCTCCTTGATCTGTTTTGCAAAGGTCTATTTTTCTACATCATCATCCATTATATCAATGTTTCAAAGTGTGTTGAGAATTGTTCTTAATATCCTGTGTTTTTCTCTGTAGCATCTGTGGTAATTTTTTTTTCATTTCATTGTATCTGTGCCTTTAAAAATGAATCTTATCTTTTCAAACACGCAATTTTTGCTTTGTCGATCTCTTATGTGTTTCTCTATTTTATGAACTTCTGTTTTTTTTTTTAAATTTCCTTGCTCTGCACCTATGGCTCTTTGATTTATATTTGACCTTAGCTCTACTTTGAGCCTTCCCAATTTTTTTAGAGGTAAGCATTTCATACTCTAAGTTTCCTTCCAAACATTGTATTCCATGAGTTGGATGTGAAAAGTTACATGATGAAATTTTCTAATTTTAATTATAATGTCTTTCTTAACCCATGTGTTGACTGTGTGTTAATAAATTTCCAAGTGAATGAATTTTTCTAATTATCTTAGTGGCTGCATTTTCTCAGTTACTTACAATGTGGTTAAAAAATATGATCAGTCCTATCCCAGTCCTTTGAGCGTAGTAGTGAGGTCAGCCAGCTTTATGTCCAAGTGTGTGTCGGCCTTGGCTGGTATTCCATGTGTGGTTGAAGGGAATGTGTCCTTCCAGACAACACCTCAAGTTCCATACTTAAACTTCTCATGTTTTCTATATTCTTCCGTTCGGCAGGAGGATTAATTTGATCTACTGATTAGTGTGTGATCTACTAGTGAGCATGTTAAAATATATTATGATGGACTTGATAAGCTTTTCTATTAATCTTGTCAGTCTGGCTGCATATGATGCTATAGGCAAATTCGTGCAGTAGACATAAATTTAGAATCAATGTCTTTCTGATGAATGAAATCATTTATCATTATGCAGAAAATTCCCTTATTTCTAATAATGGTTTCTGCCTGAATTCTCCTGATAGTAGTGTGACTATCCATGCCTTCTTTTTATTACTACATGCCTGGTGTATCTTTTCCATAACTGGACCTTTATTTTCTGTGTTCTTTTTTTTTTTTAAGATTTTATTTATTTATTTATCTTTAGAGGGGAAGGAGAGAGGGAGAGAAACATCAATGTATGGTTGCCTTTTGTGCGTCCCCTGCTGGTAGTTAGCCTGCAAGGAACCGGCTGGCAACCCAAACATGTGCCCTGACTGGGAATTGAACCGCGATCGTCTGGTTCGCAGGCCCGCGCTCAATCCACTGAGCTATGCCAGCCAGGGCTATTTTCTGTGTTCTTTAGCTATGACTTTTGTAGAGTACAGAGCTGATATTTGTTTTGTGTGTTTTTAAAATATAGTATAACTATCAAGGCCTTAATGAGAGAATTTAGTCCACTTATACTTAGTGTGATTAGTGACTTGGTTTTACTTCTAACATCACATTTTGAACCTTGGAGTTGTCCTATTTTACCTTTACCTTTCCCGTCTCTTGCCCTCAGAGCTATTTTGTTCTTCTTTACTTATTCTATTTACTAGATCTATTCTACTAGTATTTACTCATTTAATACATATTTAAGAAGTTACAGGTAATCAATGGCCATAGTCTTCTCTTAAACAATACAAGAACCTTGCTATACTCTATTCTCCAATTTCCTCTCCCAATTTATAAGTTATTACAACTTGGGATTTTAAATCTAGCCTGCTGTATTTTCCCCACAAATTATCTGTTTGATATGTAGTAACTGGTTTACTTAGATTATCATATATCTATTTGGGTTCACTATTTTCATCATGCACCTGAAGTTATTTCCCTTCAGTTTGTATTACATCCTTCAAAATACATTTAGTAAGGGTCATTTCTAGGTAAATTCTCATGGATGCCCTCTCCACACCCTCCCACGCAAATGAAAGTTTTATGGAGAGCGTGTTCATTGCTGCTTCAGTGTGATGGGGTTTGTCATTGGCCTCTTCATCAAGGTAGAGCCTTGGGGGGGGCTCTGTCTGTATTCCAGGACAGTCTGCCCCACCCTTTATCTCCTGTCCCAAGTGTGGGGCACCTTTGGAGAGAAGCATACATTCTGCAGGATTCTACTGACATCTTTGGGCAATACTCAGCTGTCCCTTCACTTTGGGATTCTGCAGATTTCTTACTTTTGTATTATGTAAGGAATACATCTAAAAAGACAGCCTATTTTAAAAATTCATATTCAGCATGTGCTCCCATTGGGAGATTTACTCAGTTTACTTATCCGATCTCCCATTTTAATAAAAACAGAACCACTACTTGCTCATTTGTCAAATCAGAAATTCTCCACCTTCTTGGTATGTAGGAATCTCTTTTAAAAACATAAAATACACAGGATTACAAATAAAACCAATTACAATAAAAAGTTATCAACATTTTAGAAGACTAATTTGTGATATAGTGACAAATGTGCTTCTTCATGCTATAACTAACAAGATCTGGTGACAGGTGTATTTTGTGACAAAGTCCAAGGTAAGAGCTAAAACTATTGCAATTTTTGGCCTACACTTACAATTGAAGATGAGGTTAAATTTGAGTTAGGGGTTACTAAAAAAATTCAGCATTTCTCCTATTCATGGAAATCTCTACTTAAAGGGATTTCTAGTCCAGTTTCTGTAATACATCCAGTGAAAGTTTCCCATTATTCTGAGGTTAAAAGTGCGGAGTCTCATGAGTCTGGCCCCTATCTCTTCACTTCCTTTCACCCTCACTCCCCTTTGTTCTGTGCTTTATTTACTTCCGCTGTTCAATCCCATCAGCATAGCATTCTACTCCCTCCTTCTGGAAGGTTCTCTCTCCTGTTTGTGGGTGAATTCTCAGACTTTCCTCCAGTGCTCAGTGTTGCTACTTCTTCCAACATTTCTAAGTCAGCTTCCTTTCATGGGCTCTGATATAGCACTGTGGTATTGCACCTTCCCACAGAAAATGACCACATGGGTGATTATGTGGCAAACATCTTTCTTTCTGCTAGACTAACTTCCAGGATGGGAAATCACAATTTTGTGTCTTTGCTCACCATTGAACCCTCAGAGCCTAACATAGAACCAGCCAGAGTAAGTGTTCTTTAATGTGTGCTGAGTGGAGCCTGACTGTACTCAGGAAGGCAAAACTGATCTAGGCAAGGAAAATGACCTAAGGGAGTGGATGGCAGACACTTCCTGGGATATAAAGTGAGTTAGGAATAGAACAGGATTATACCTCTGAATTGGGTTTCCTTCCCACACCACATTATCTCTCCCTCTGCCCCAGGACAAGCCCTACCCTCTGAGAGCTTATTCATGCCCTCCACACCCACCATGGCAGGGACCACCTCCTCCCTCCAAAGCATGCCTCATGGGTGAACCTAGTTTCCTGGGCCTGTGTTCAGCGTGAAAATAGCAGCAAGATCCCATATGAGTAGGAGCCTACGGTAACCTAGGGTGAGAACTTGAGGCCAGCTCAGGTGCAAAGCTTAGTCAAGCTTGACCAGAGGGGGTTGGCCAAGTGCTTTCCAAATCATACCACCCGACTGTCTAAGTGTCCCTTTTTAAATCAAGAAACACTGTTTTCCTCTGTGCAGCAGAATTACCCCTCAGAATTTTACAAACCAACCATTGTCATATAAAGCTAATTTTTCAACAAAGGATAAAAATTCCATTGTATAAGGATACTGACCAAGAGCTAAAGATGGGAAATGAGAGGATGGCATGAGCCCAGATACTGTTTTTAGTTAAGATTAAGACTCATTGACTGGGTACCATGGGATCGGGAGGGTGGCGGGCTCATCATGTAAGGAAACCCATGCTGGCGTTTTCCATGCTCTAGATGCCTGGGGTGACCTGACTGCTCATTTTCAAACACTGACAGGGCTGTCAAGAGAAGAAGCCTTTGTCTTGTTCTTGGAAAGCCCGAAGGGCACAACCAGAACCCGTGAGTGACTTCTCAGTGCCGTCAACTTTAGCTCAAAATTCTAAAAGTGGAATGGGCTGCTTCACAAAGCTAAGTGCCTCCAGCAGAGTGAGTGAACATTTGTCAAGATTGTTTTTTGAAGATTAAAGTGTGTTAAAGATTGAGATCATGGGATACCCAACGGTGATTTTCATGTACAACAGCAATGCCCTTCTCCATCCTTGCTGAGCCTTGGAGAAGAGATCTAGCACTGGATCTAAAACTGACTGAACTTGTCTCTACGATAAAACTAACAGTGCATGTACATAAGGATAGCAGGCAAGACAAGATACTGGAGACAAAAGGAATTCACCCTGCTCAGGCTACACACCAGGAAATTAATGATTAAGTAAGTCCTGCTTACAACAAGGCCAACCCTTTCCTAGAAGTTTAGCGATCTCCGTTTCCCCCTCCAGGCTGCGGCAATCAGGGAGGAACAGGGAACTGGGGCTTCTCAATAGCCGTGTCTTTCCCTCAGCATTACATTGCTTGTAAATAACTAACACTTCTAATGTAAGACAGCCTGGGGAGAGGGCAGAGAAAAACACCATATGATGCCACTGCTGTCACGACCGAGGTTAATACAGAAACCCAGAAGCAGCCTGTGTAAGAGGTAGATGCAGTGGTTATGAGAAAAGGGCAGAGGAGTCTCTATTACAGATGTGTGGGGTGTACATTTGATGTCATCCAGAGCTCGTTTTGTTGTTGTTGTTATGGAATGCTCTCATCCTATTCTTTTCTGATTTCCAATTCCTTTTCTCTTTTTGCTGAGAAACAAATTGCATGAGAGAAAATCAGGAAATGTGAAAGGGAACATGGTAAGCATCCATTATTGAAAAAGCCTGAAAATTTATAGGAACACGGCTAAGCAGGCCCTTACAGTGCTGACAACAGGTGAAATTTACCTCCTGCCTTTTGATTTGTGGAGCTAGGAATGAAGAGTTTGAGTAATCATCCATTGTAGGGAACTGTTTTGTGTGGCATGTTTTGCTCATCACCCACATGGAAAACCAGTGGGGAGTGAGCTGGCACACAGGACCATACCCATGGAGAGGTTTTCCTGTGGGGAATCAGGCCTGCATTATACTTAGGCCACTATGAGACTTGCTTTTGCTAAAACTCCCTCACCCTGAATTGGGACAGAAAGTGCTTACTGTAACTTCCTAAAGTCTTTGCTAAACCTCCCAAGTATGGAGTATAACCAGTCCAACCACTTTTCCCTTTACATTTGCAAATATCCTTCTTCTCTGAGGTAATTAGCAACACCTTCTCCTTTGTTGTCTGTAAAAGGTAACCACCTAATGTGAACCTGTGCATAGTAAATGAGGACCATCCTCAATGTAATGTACCTAGAAAAACAATAAAAGCCTGTCCGGATGGGGGTTGGGCCCTCTCTCTCTCGGAGAGTGGCCATGCCATCCCTTTTTCTCCACAGGACTTCTGTAGTCCCTGTAAATTTGTTCACAGCAACCACAACACATGGATCCTGCTGGCCAAGATCTGCATCAATCCATCCATGACTTTACCAGTTGACCAGCTGCCACAAAGCTGTTCTGGGAAATAATAAAGAAACATCATTATCATCATTTTCTCCTCACATCCCTATATTATGTCACTGCAACCTCACTATTGCATTTTAAACTTGGAAAACCAGATACTAATACCTTTACCCATATGCCGCGGTCCAGCCGCAGCTCATCTAAGGGTCCTCAGGTGAGAGTAGGCGTCGGTGCTGGGTAACAGGCAACTACACAGCTCAAAGGCAGGTGAAGCACTGTTCCGTTTATTGCAAGCTGATTTTTTATATTTTCATTTTTGGCATAGATTAACATTTACAGGTGTACAGCATGATCAGTTAAGCAGAAAAAATCAATACAAAGGTAACCAGGAAAAGTATGAAAGTTCCCATAGTTTCAGTTATGTTAAACAAAAGTTATTTTGACCAGGAAAACCATTAATCAGACAATTTGAAATAGTTCTATGTATACAGTTTAAATGTCTTATTGTTTATTAAAGTTCTCAGAAATTGTCATTGGCAACAGGTACGCTAGACCGAGCAGAGGTTAGGAAATACACTATAAGCCTTTGTAATATCTTTTAGCTATCTATCTTGCTGTCTAAAATGTTTTTTGTATACTGAGGACTCTGACTCCCTGGTAGTTGTTTCTAAGTGCTTAGTTTGTAATAGCTAACCAGCTTCTTCTGTTTTTATGCCTGTCTAATTCTAACTGATATATATTCCTATTCAAGGTAAAGGAGGGGCTGTTACTCTAACAACTCTTTAACAATCAGGGGCTATTTTCTAAAGGGGTTTTTGCTATTCTATGAGGCAGTTCTGTGGGAAAACATATTTTTCCCTGAACTGTTCTTTCTTGGGTGGTTTTCACAGGAACAAATAAGTAAAGTACGATGCCTTAATTCAGCCAGGGTGATATTGCTTAGGACTTGAGCCAACTGTTGTTTTTTCTCTGAGAGTGGTCATTAATTCTAGGAGATTCCAAATTATCAGAAGTGTAAAGGTTAGAATACTAAGAAACAGTAAGAATAAAAGCAACACCATATATCCACTAATGCCACGTCCGTCCTGCTGGAAAACGCTTCTGTGAAGCCGTCATCTCCAAGTCGTGACTGTGTCAACCGACATGGCTAGATAATGCTTCTGTGAAGCCTTTGTCCCCAAGCCGTGACTGTGTCAGCCGACCTGGTTAGCACTGGACTCGGCATCCCCAAGCCGTGACTGTGTCAGCCGACCTGGTTAGCATTGGACGTGGCATCCCCAGGCCATGACTGTGTCAGCCAACCTGGTTAGCATCGGACGTGGCACCCATACCTTACTATCTTCAATAACAAGCTTTTATTTCATGAGTAATTAATAAAATTCCACTTTTAGCAATTATGATTTATTCCCATTTAATCTTTTCCAATGCCTATTAAATTTTCCTATTTAAAAATAATCTTTCAAAATCAAATTTTGTCAGAAAGATAGCACAGGACAGATCATGATATAGCTGAAATATTTAACACGATTTCACTTTTCAGTATCACTTGATATAACCATGAGATTTTTTGTCTTCTTTTTAAAAAAATCAGGTGTACAACACAGTGATTAGATAATCATATACTTACAAAGTGTTTCCCCCCCATATTTCCAGTACCCAATTGGCACCATACATAATTATTACTACATTATTGACTTTATTTCCTATGCTGTACTTCACATCCCCAGATCATGAGATTATTTTTTTCATTATTGGCATATTATACTAATCAAGATTTTCATTATAACAGCTGGTTCAGTACTTGAATACAGGGATACAGATCCCTGGAATAAACTCCACATGGTCATGGTATATACAGTTGACCTTTGAACAACAAAGGTTTGAACTGCACAGGTTCACTTGTATATGGATTTTTTAAAATAAATATGTACAGTGCTGTAAATGTATTTTTCTTCCTTATGATGTTCTTAGTAACATTTTATTTTCTCTAACTTACATTGGTGTAAAAATATAGTATATAGTACATATAACAGGCAACATATATGTTAATCAACTCATGAGTCAGGCTCTGGATAATAATAGGGCATAAACAGGTTAAGTTTTGGGGGAGTCAAAAGCTATACATGAATTTTTAAGTATATTTTATGGATTATGCTATTACAGTTGCACCCATTTTTCCCCTTTCCCTGTTACTCTCCTTCCCTCCAGCAAACCCCCCACCTTAGTTCACTTCCATGGGTTGTGTCTGTAGGTACTTTTGCTTCTCCATTTCCTGCACTTCTTAACATCCCCTATTTTATGCCTATAATTTTGCTTCTTAATCCCTGTAACTTTACCCCCACTCTCCCTCTTCCCCTTCCCCACTAATAAACCTCCAAATGATCTCCATATCTATTATTCTGTTCCTGTTCTAGTTGTTTGCGTAGCTTTTGTCTTTGTTTTTTTAGATTCATTTGTTGATAGCTGTGAGTCTGTTGTCATTTTAATGTTCATAGTTTTTATCTTTTTCTTAAATAAGTCCCTTTAACAAATAATAAGGGCTTGGTGATGATGAACTCCTTTAGTTTTACCTTGTCTGGGAAGCACTTTCTCTGCCCTTCCTTCCATTCTAAATGATAGTTTTGATGGAGAGAGTGTGGTTCACAGGCCCACGCTCAATCCACTGAGCTACACCAGCCAGGGCTTGATGGAGAGAGTAATCTTGGTTGTAGGTTCTTGCTTTGCGTCACTTTGAATACTTCTTGCCAGTCCCTTCTTGCCTACAAAGTTTCTTTTGAGAAATCGGCCAACAGTTTTATGGGGACTTCTTTGTAGGTAATGCTCTGGTTTTTCTCTTGCTGTTTAAGATTCTCTCTTTCTCTTTAACCTTTGGCATTTTGATTATAATGTGTCTTGGTGTGATCCTCTTTGGATCAAATTTGTTTGGGACTCTCTGTGCTTCCTGGACTTGTATGTCTAGTTACTTCACCAAATTAGGGAAGTGTTTCCTTTCAGGTTTTTTTTAAAGTAGGATTTCAATTTCTTGTTCTTTCTCTTCTCCTTCTGGCATCCCTATGATTTGGATGTTGGCACTTTTGGAGCTATCCCAGAGGCTGCTTATACTGTCCTCTTTTTTTTTCTTAAGTTCTTGTTTCTTCTTTCTGTTCTGGTTGATTGATTATATCTTCCTTATGCTCTAAATCGTTGATTTGAACCCTGGCTTCCTTCCTTTCACTGTTGGTTCCCTGTGGATTTTTCTTTCACTTAGTGTAATCTTCATTTCTTCCTTTTAGTTTTGCTGTACTCAATGAGTTCTCTAAGCATCTTTAACACCAGTGGTTTGAACTCTACATCTTATAGACTGGCTATCTCCATTTCACTTTGTTATTTTTCTGGGGTTTTCTTCTGTTCTTTCATTTGGGCCATATTTCTTTGTCTTCTCAATTTGGTAGCCTCCCTGTCATTTCTGTGTATTAGGTAGAGCTGCTTTGACTCCCTGTCTTAGCGCACCTGTTAAGTTATATGAGGCAGGGCCTTAGGTATTTGCTAGGGCAGGACAACTGGTTTCACTGCTTTGTGGCTTTGTATGCGGGGGAGGGGTGAAAGAGGGGACAATGCTGCTGAGGCTTGCTTGGCACTTGCCCTATTTCCCTCCCTTCCTGAATGCAACTGGCATCCCTCTAGCTGCTGCCCTGGTGGTGGTTCCCTGTGTGGGTGGGTTTGCATTGGTCCTAGGACCATGGGGCCCTTTAAAAGGCCTTTCCTGAGAGAATAGCAGTTTCTTCTGCTCCCCCAATCTCCACTGGTTTTTTACAGCCAGAAGTTATGAGACTATTTTCCTGGCACTGGAATCCTGGGTTGAGTGGTCTGGACTGGGGCTGAAATCACTTGCTCCCAAGGTATCTCTCCCAACTGTATTCACCACACGTTGATGTGGGACCATCATTCCGCTGAACTCCTCGCTGCCGCCATACACATCCCCTCCATCCACGCTCCCCATCTCCGCCCCTCTTACCCTTCTAGGCGAATATGGCTTCTTTAAATCTTTGGTTGTTGGACTTTTATACAGTTCAATTTTCTGGCAGTTCTGGATTTTTTTTTTTGAGGTTAGCTGTGATCCTTTTCATGGTTGTGAAAGGAGGTGAAGTATGTCTACCTACACCTCCATCTTGACCCAAAATCCTGTATGTCAATTTTTAACTGCATGGGAGGTCAATCCCCCTAACTCTCATATTGTTCAAGAGTCAACTATAGTTCTTTTTATATATTGCTGAATTCAATTTGCTAACATTTTATTTAAAATGTTTACATCTACATTCATGTGGCATATTGGTCTGTAATTTTTTTGTATTGTCTTTGTCTGGTTTTTAATATCAGACTAATAATGGCTTCATAGAATAAGTTAGGAAATGTTCCTCTTTCTAGTATCTGGAAGACAGTGTGTAGAATTAATGTGTTTTCATAGACTTCTCCAGTGAATCTTAACAGGTATGAAGGTTTCTTTTTTAGAGAGTTTTAAATTATGAATTCTAATTCTTATAGGCTATTTCAAGTTATAGATTTCATATTGGGTAAGTTATGGTAGTTTATACTTTTCCAGGAATTTGTCTGCTTCATGTAAGTTGTCAAATTTATGTACGAAGTTGTACCTAGCATTCCATTATAATTCTTTTTATTTCTGTGTTTACTTGTTTCACTCTAAATGTTGGGCATGTCTTGTTTTTGTCTTAGAAGGTTGTGAATTTTACTGATACTTTAAAAGCTTTGTAGACATCATATGGTTGGGCCATTAAAATAACTATTCTGCCAATCTATTTAAGTGGTGTCATTAGACCATTTATATTTAATGTAATTATTATATAAATGCTTAAATCTGCCATTTTACTTTTTGTTTTTGGCTTGTTTCATTTCTCTTTCATGTTTTTCCTGACTTCCTGGGGCTTAAACATTTTGTAAAACAATTCTATGTGTGCATTTGAGTGTATCAATTTGTCTAGCTATTTTAGTGGTTGTTGTAGGACTTACATTATGTATACATATATGTCAAATCTACTTATGTCAACTCTTACGAGTTGTGATAAAAGTATAAAAATTCTACTTATCCTCTAACATTTATAATATAGTTGTCTTATTATATGAAGGGGGACTGCCCCAAAGTGGAATTTATTTGTAAAAAATTGTGTACTTATTTTTACATGTTTAAACTTCAGTCACCTTCAAAGTATTCTCCATTTGATGCAATACACCTATCAAGATGTTTTTTTCCACTGCTCAGAACAGTTTTTGAACTCATCAATTTTGATGCCTTTTAGTGCTTCTGCCGTTTTTTGTTTCACCTTTTCCACATAGGCAAAACATTTCCCTTTAAGGACTTTTTTCATCTGGGGAAACAAAAGTTGCCTGCGGCAAGATTGGGTGAATTAAGAAGGGTAGGGCACAGGACTCACACATTTTTTTGTTCAAAACATGCACTGCTGAACACTCAGTGCAGTGTGGGCAGGTGTGCTTGTAAATCACCCATCATGAAATGGGCAAACACATTCAGTCTTCAAAAAAAAATTCACTGAAGCTGAATGCAGCCTCTCACAATGCCAGCTGGCACACTGATACAGATGGGTTCCTAGAACACTCACCTTGTGGAGGAAGCCTGTACTACAAGTACCCCACTGTCCAGAAGATAATTCTGGGTTTTTATTTGATCCCCCTAATATTTCCTTTATATACACTGAAAATCACAATTATGTTTGCCTCAACCATCAAATATAATTTAGAAAACTTAAGAAATTAAGTACTATTACATTTACCCATAGTTTTACTCTTTACCTGTTTTTCTTCCTTCCTGACATCCCAAGTTTACATCTTTAATAATTTCTTTTCATTCAGAGTTTTACTTTACTCATTCTTTTAGAGTAGGTTGCTGGTGAAAATTCTCATCATTTTCCTTCATATGAAAATGTCTTGATTTCTTCCCCATTTCTGAAGGATATTTTTACTGGATATGGAATTCTGGATTGAGGTTTTTTTAGCACTTGAAAAAATGTGGCACTGAGTTCTGGCCTTCATTATTTCCTATAAGAAACTCACTGCCATTCTATTTGTTTTGCTCTAAAGGAAATATTTCATTTCCTTCTTGCTTTTCTGAGATTCCCCCCCCCCTTTGGCTTTAGCTTTCAGTTTGACTATTCTGTGCCTTGGTATGGATTTCTTTTGGTTTACCTAATTTGGTGTTTACCCAGCTTTCTGAATCTGTTGTTATTTTGCTAAATTTTGGAAATTGTCAGTCCTTTTTCTTGGAATATTTTTTTCAGCTCCACCAACTCTCTCCTCATCTGGGACTCCAAAAAAAATTTTTTTTGGCTATAATCCTACGTATCTCCATCTTTCATTTTCTTTTTTCAGACTATGTTCTCTCTGATTTAACTGGGTAATTTCTATTGTTTCATCTTGAAGTTCGCAGAATCTTTCCTTTGTCCTTTCCACTGTTAAATTCACCCACAGAGCTTTTTATTTTGGTTATTTTTTTATTTCTAAGTTTTATTTACGTCTTTATATTTCCTCTTTGCTGAGATTTTCTATTTTTCATATATTAAGCATGTTTAAAATTGCTCACTTAAGTATTTTTATGTCTGGTTTAAAATATTTGTCAGATAATTCTGTCATCTCAGTACTGGCGTTTGTTGTCTTTTCTTGTTCAGTTTGAGATCTTAGTTCTTGGTATGATGAGTAATTTTTTTTTAATTGAAACCTGGTGTTTTGAGTGTTCTACTGTAAAACTCTGGGTCTTATTTAAACGTCACATTGTAACAGCCTCCTCCGACACCACTCCAGTGAGTGAGAGTGGGGCACTGCCTTGGTACTGCCAGACGGGGTGGAAGACCAGGCTCCTCACAGAGCACACAGTAACATCCAGGATGGAGGGGAAAGGGAGACCTCACCACTGCTGTCCAAGTGGCCTCCACTGGGGTTGCCCTGCTACTTAGGATCACTAAGAGTACTCAAATCCCCATGGGGGCTTTTCTAACACCAAGGAGATGGAATCATTATCACCCATCAGAGATACAAGTCCCAGCTCAAGCCTTCTGGTCCCTGGTTCCCGCTGGCCTTCTCTGATACTACCACAGGAAGGGCATGACGAGGATGTGGAAGCATCTTGTGATGGCCAGGACTCATTTCATTTGCTCTTTGCTGGTGGAAATGGGGGTGAGGCTGCAGATTTTTCACATATTTGACTGGAGTAAAGCCATTGTAGGCTGTTGCAGCTTACAAGCTTTCCATTTTACCTTCTTTCTCCATTCTTGGTATGTTCAAGTGCTTATTCAATTTTTTCTACGCACAGTGAAATTTCTGGGTTGCTGGATTCACCAGCTCCAAGTCTGAGGTATCTGAGGCAACTGCCCCTCTCCCAAGAAACAGGGAATTTTCTTGTTTGCTAGAGCTGCCATAAGAAAAACTGGAGACCAAGTGGATTAAATAACAGTAATGTATTTTCTCATAGTTCCAGAGGCTACAAGTCCAAGATCAAGGTAGTGGTCTGTGAGGCCTCTCTCCTTGGCTTGAAGAAGGCTGCCTTTTTGCTGTGCCCTCACATGGTCTTCCCTCTGCACATGCGCAGGTATGTTGCCATTTACTTCTTTTAATAACGCCTTATAAGTCAGGTTGAATTAGGATCTAGAGAAACATGGATCAGTTGCCTCTCATATGTGCCCCCCGGGGGACTGAATCCACAACCCAGGTATGTGCCCTAATCAAGAATTGAACCAGCAGCCTTTCACTATGTGGAACAATGCCCAACTGAGCAACACAGGTCAGGGCTACTTTTTCAATATTCTCAATTGCAGTTCACATTCAATATTATTTTTCAATATTATTTTGTATTACTTTCAAGTATATAACCTAGTGGTTAAGCAACCATATACTTTTTACAAAGTGTTCCTCCTCATATTTGTAGTACCAAACTGAAACCATGTAGTTATTAGAGTATTATTGACTATATCCGCCATGCTGTACTTTATATCCCCATGACTATTCTGTAACTACCAATCTGCACTTATTAATTCCTTCACCTTTTTCACCAAGCCCTCTAAAACCCTCCCCTCTGTCACCATCAGTCTGTTCTCTGTATCTATGTCTGTTTATTTAATTTGTATTATTCTCTAAATTCCACATGTAAATGAAATCACATGGCATTTGTCTCTGACTGATTTCACTTAGCATAATACCCTCTAGGTCCATCCATGCTGGGCACTTGGCTGCTTCCACAGCTTGGCTTTTGTAAATAATGCTGTGATGGACACAGCAGTGCCTATTCTCTTTCGATATATATCCAGAAGTGGAATTCTGGGGTCATAAGTCAGTTCCATTTTTCACTTTTTCAGGTAATTCCATACTGCTTTCCAGTGGTTGCACCACTCTGCTCTCCCACCAACAGTGTGTGAGGGTTTCCTTTTCCCCACATTCTCTCCAACACTTTCATTGATGACAGCCATTCTAACAGATGTTAAGTGCTATCTCATTGTGGTTTTAATTTGTATTCCTGATTAGTGATGTTGAGCATCTTTTAATGTCTATTGGCCAAATGTATGTCCTCTTTAGAGAAATGACTATTAAGTCCTTTGCCCATTTAAATTTTTTCTTTTGATATTGAGTTGTATGAGTTCTTTATACATTTTGGATATTAATGCCTAATCAGATATATAATTGGCAAATATGTTCTCTCATTCTGTGGGTCATCTTTTCATTTTGTTGATTGTTTCTTTTGCTGTGCAAACACTTTTTACTTTGATGTACTCACATCTGTTTACTTCTTCTTGTGTCTTCCTTGCCTGAGAAGACAAATCAGAAAAAAATATCACTATGAGAATTTTGCTGTTTTCTTCCAGGAGTTTTATTCTTGAGTATGGTGTAAGAAGGTGGTCTAGTTTCATTTTTTTCCCTGTATCTGCCCAATTTTCCGACACTATTTATTGAATAGTAGTATCTTTACCCCATTGTATTTTTTGCCTCCTTGGTCAAATATTAATTGATCATGAAAGTGTGGGTTTAATTCTGGGATCTGTATACTGTTCCATTGATCCATGTGTTTTTATGACACTACCCTGCTGTTTTGATTGCTGTGGCCTTATGGTATAGTTTGATATCAGGCAGCAGGATTCCTCCAACTTTGTTCTTCTTTCTCAAGGTTATTGTGGCTATCTGGGGCCTCTAGTGGCACCATATACATTTTTGGACTATTTGTTCTAGTTCTGTATAATATGTCTCTGGTATTTTGATAGGAATTGTTTTGAATCTATTGATTGCTTTGGGTAGTGTGGACATTTTAACAATATTAATTTTTCCTATCCATCAGCACAGTATATGCTTCCACTTATTTGTATCTTAATTTCTTTCTTCAGTGCTTTATACTTTTCTGAGTATAGGTATTTTATCTCCTTGATTAAATTTATTCCTAGGTATTTTCATTTATTTTATTTTTGGATGCAATTCTAAATGGGATTATTTTCTTGGTTTCCTTTCTGATAGTTCATTATTGGTGTATAAAAATGCAACCAAGTTTTGGATATTAATTTTGTATCCTGTTACTTTACTGAATTTATCAGTTCTAGTAGTTTTTTGGTGGAATCTTCAGAGTTCTCTACATTCAGTATTACATCATCTGCAAATGACAGTTTTACTTCTTCCTTTCCAATTTGGATGCCTTTTATTTCTTCTTGTCACTTAATAAACTCTTTTATTAAAGACTCTGCCTCCAATTATGACTATATTCTGAGGTTCTAGGGATTAGGAGTTCAACATGTAAGTTCTGGGTGGGACACGAGTCAGCTTACAATACCATCGTATTATTCTGCTTTGGGTCCTTAGGCCTCTAGTTTGTCTGCCTTTTTCTACAGACTTTCGGAGACTCCTTACATTTGTTTTATATTTAATGTCCAGAATTTGACATTGTACTTAGTGGAGAAAATATATCTGCTTCATCTTCTTGGAAACATGTATTTTTCTTGCATTTTTCTTTATTTTAGTTTCTTTAAAACCAACCTCTCATGATTGGTAAATGGTAAAGTCAACTATTTTGACTTCTGCATGCTGGGTCTTTATTCCTTCACACTAGTTTCACTTCAAATTAAATGCATAAAAAATACAGAAATACAAAATTCAAAGTGTTACAAAATATTAAGATTTCAAAAATATTCAAGTTCTTGAACAAACTCATTAACTGACATGTTAGTATCTTGGGAAGTCATTGTTCCATCCTATATGTTAAAAAGCTGAACAAACTGAAAAAACCAGTAACTTAGATACACTAGAGAAAGTGAAGTCAAAGACACACTGCTGTCCCTCAGACTGGGACACTGACAGGCAAACACACAGAATCACAACTTACAGGATTAGCAACCTCCACATGACCCAGCACCACGGTAGGAAAATCTCAACTATAATTGACAAACTGCTGAAGGCTTAGTGTGGACAAGTCTGAGTTTAAAAATCCAGGGGAGCCAGTCATAGGGAAACCCCACAACCTCCAGGAGTTCAACTGAGTTCTCATAGCGAAGAACAGAGAAAAATCTCATGCCTCGTGCCTCATTCCTCTAGCATCCGGAGGGAAAAAGAAACTATTCTGAACTAAATCAGAGCACTTTGTTCTGCATAACAAGGCCTGCCCTCAGGAGGAACTAGTTAACTGGTCTAACCTGCTGGGGAAAGGGAAATAATGTCAGCTCCCCTACTGTCTTACCTAAGGGGTAAATAAAAATTAAGATTGTTGATAATAAAATCCTCCACTCTTTTCCTTCCCACAGCACAGCTGTAAATAAAACTGATACTTGTTCCCCAATGTGGCTAAGGTACAAACAGGACACAGATAAGAATTTTTAATATGGAAAAAACAGGTGGTTTAATCTCAATAATGAGAACAACGAAGTCCTATTGGGGTCTCTGAAACAATGTCCATCCCCGCCCCCTGGACACTGCAGTAGCAGTCTCAGGACAAGGCCGTTTTTCAATTCTCTACCAAAGGTAACAATCAACCAGTGAGAAAGTCCAGGTAAAGTACAAAGTGAAACCAGGTAAAGCACAAAGTGAAAGTCCAGGTAATATACAAAGTGAAACCTTAAAACTCACAGCTCCTCTGCCCCAGGAAATCACTGAGGGCTTCCCAGATTTCCCTGGTTCTCTTATGAGATCAAATTGCAACTCACTCTACTGGGCAGACCAGCATTTAACTCAACACAACTTGTAGGTTAAGAACTAAGTCAAGCTCTCAGATAACTAAAAACTACCAACCAGAGGCAGCTCATCCAGGGCCAGGACCAGTAAAGGAAGACTCAACCAGGACTCAGAGTAGCCACAATGATGCAGGCATCTATGTGGGGTCCATGGACTGGGCTCAATATCCACAAGGGTGTAGATGAAATCCAGTCTCTCCAGCACATTCACACATCTAACTTGAAGTTTCCATTATTTCCCTGGATGTAGTACCCATTTCCTCAGCATGAATAATTACCCATAAGCCCTCTTCCCGTTCATCCTTGTTCCCTAAATTTTACAAAAACCATGAAAAAAAATGTCAGAAGAATGAAACCCACAGCAGCATTCCAGCATTAGCAAGTAATAAGGTAGAAGAATTCTGGACCCTGGAGTTCTGGGGTACTCCCAAACTGCACCACACAGCCTTACCTCCACACACCTCCCTCCCCGTCTATGCTCTGTCTTCAATGTTCAGTCACCATTAGTAGTTTCCAAACAAGCTTGTAAGTTCTGTTCATCGGGGCTCAGTAAAAAGTGTATCACTTAGTTCCAGCCAAAATAATGACAACCAAAAATGAGCAACCATCCTTGAGTTCTCTCATTTTCCTCTCACACCACATCCAATCTGGCACCAAATTCTGGTTCCAGAATCTTGCTAGGAATTGAGCATGGCAGATAAAATCACAACTTCCTTAGGCTGGCCCCACAGATTCTGATTGAGGAAACATCTCAACCCCCCCCCCCCCCCACACACACACAGAGGGATCTGGCACAAATAATGCCCCCTTTTTATTACAAAATCATAAGCACGTAATTCTGCAACATAACAATAACATACTTATCTATGCAGCAGAAAGAAAGGAGCTCCTACCCTTTTCGACAGCAAGGATGGAATGGGAGAGCACTATGCTAAATGAAATAAGCCAGGTGGTGAAAGAAACACCGTATGATCTCACCTTTAACAGCAACCTAATCAACAAAACAAACAAACAAGCAAAATATAACCAAAGACACTGAAATTGAGAACAGGCTGACAGTGACCAGAGGGGAGGGAATTTCAGGGGAAAGGGGAAGGGTTTGCAGGAACAAGTATAAAGGACACATGGACAAAAACAAGGGGCAGGGAAGCAATGGCAGGGAGGTGGGGAGGGCTGGGGTGGTGGGCTGGGATGGGGGTAAAAGGAAGAAAACTGTACTTGTACAACAATTAAAATAAAAAATAATAATATACTTAAGCACACCATATGACATTTTAGGTGAAATGTTGAAATTAAAACTATAAACCATTACACCCATACTATTACCCTACCAACCACCCTCAAGCAGGCCCTCTGCTGGACCCTGTATATTCCAAGGTGATTTTGAAGAATAAGCAAAATCCTGGTTAGTCATGGAAACAAATATTCTGGCCAAATGCTTGATGCTTTTATTTTCTTAGTGCCAGTTCAGGTTTTGTCCATATCATGCAGAGCCGACCGAATGTGTTGCTTTAATTCACTGCATTCTTCTTCCTGTTGTTATAAAAAGGAATACAATAATCTAAACCCTGAACCTTGAGAGAATTCTTAATGAAAGTGAAAGCCCTCAAAGTTTTCTCTCAATGATTCCGGTTCACAGGCACTTCTTTTTCTCCATCTGGTCTGTGTTATCACAAAAGGACACCCAATGACTGCACCCCTGGGCGAGAGCTGAAGATCTCTCCACAGTACATTCAAGAGTCAGCCAAGAAGCATATAAATGTTTTCAATGTCCACTCGTCATATTACATATCATACCAAAATGGGTGTTTTCAGAATTTTAAAAATTAAATTCTCCAATACTTTTCTGAAAGCAGAAAGCCAACCAGCCTTTAAAACTGAAAGTTTCAATATTTTATTAAAATAGCATATTTAACCACTGTAACCAAGAATACCTTAACTTTGTCCCACCCCCCCAAATATGCAGCACAACACAGTAGTGATTTCAAATATCCTTGATCGTTTTAACCAACAGAAATACTTCAAAGTCAAGTCTGCAACTAAAAACTGGACCTTAAAAATTCTGAATTAAAAGAAACATAAAGCTCTCAAGCAAAATTCTTTCATCCACCTCAAGAATAAATGCCGGTGCACCACCCACCTGACAATACTGTTATTTTTTTCTTTATGCATAGTAAAACGTCTCATTTATAGGTACCACTTTTATAAATAAAATCGGCATTTTCACCCCATTTAATGTTCCTTTTCAGCTTCACAAAGAAACCAGTAAATAAAACTGTCAACGACAGTCACAACATATGCTCTCACAACAAGATAAAAAACTTGAAAATACACAGATGCAGCTATGCTATTTTACATAAAAAGACAGATTTACTGTATTTTGCTGGGTATAATGCACTCCCGTGTATAATGCACGCCTAGGTTTTTGTGCGCATTACACTCTGGATCATTATACCCATGTATAACGCACATCCTTATTTTCCCTCAAAAATCAGGGCAAAAATGCACATCATATGTGACAAAATACAGTAAAAAGTGCAAGGCAAAATTTGCAGGTTTTTGAGGGAATTTTTAGGCACATCCACTTCTTTTAAAGCAAGCTTCAGAATAAAATTCCAGTTTGTTCTTCATGACACCTGTTTAAGTCTCTCTTTAAGAAAAATAAAAAAGAAGAAAAAATATATCCCATCAGTGTGAAACAGGGAGTCTTGGTCCCAAGAATGAGGTTTTCAGTTGTGGCGCGTCCGTCCTTTTTTAATTCTTGCAGGCTTTGGTTTGGGGATGTATTGATTATTTGCCTGGTATTCAAGCTCTTTCCGGAAGTAGTGAATTGCTTTGTTTAAACCTTCTTCCAATGGGACCTGTTTAAAGAGAAAGTGAGAGTGGGGAAGGAGGTAGCTATTAAATGAAACAACGGATTGTCCCAGACTTCCCAGGAAGACATGCCAACTTGAGGTCACAGCACAGCCCGTGGGTCACAAGGGCAACAGGGCTGACTGGGAGAAGCCAGTCATCTTTCCCAAGCATCCTTTGGGACATCCAGGGAAATTTGACAAATTATACTCCATTCTGACATAAAATGAGCTCTAAATCCCCAGAGATCCAAACTACTTCTTGCAGGTTTTGTGCTGTGTGCTAGGCTCTGCAGGACCTGCTTGGGCTACTGCTGTACATGACCTCACATGTCTCTGTCCTCAACAAGTGCAAATTCTATCATAGCCCACAGGTGGGTGGTGGGGGGAACACAGAGAAGGAAAGGGAAGCAGAGAAGCACAGCCAATGGCAGAGACATGAGAGCCGGTAAAGGAATGAGGCTGGTCCTGGAGATGTGGTCTCCCAGGAAGGCCTCTCTAAGGACATGGCCTCTGAAATGAGACCTGCAGGGCAAAAATGCAACAGCTATGTGCAGCCTTGGGGACACACAGCCCAAGAGGATGGACACTTTAGACTGAGGGAGAACTCTGCAGCTTCTTGCAGGCCACATGAGTCTTGGTCCAAGTGCAACTGTTCACCTTAGACTAAGGAGGTACAGACTTTTTCTCACCTTCCGCCTCACACTTCCCACCTGGTGTTCCACTTGTGTGGGAACCGGTGGGACTTGCTTGCCCTGGTCCACAGCAACCTCACCCAACCCTGCATGTGCAAAGACATCCTGGGCCATGCAGAGACAGGCAGGCCAAGCAGGGCTACACAAAGCTCACAGTGCATGGAGCCATCACCCTCAACGTTGCTTTCACAGATGAAGCTGTTTTTGTGTGTGTGTGTGAGAGAGAGAGAGATTTCACGAAAGGAAAGACCTCAGTAGGCCCAAGCCATTTCCCAGGAATAGAGAATGAGACACACAATATGAAAGCCATGTGGCTTTTCTTCAAGCCAGTGGCCTGAATAAAGACCTACCTCTGGTCTGCTCAGACGCTTAGGCCCACCTCACTCCACAAGGGGCTACCCAACAATGGTCAGTGCCTGTGAGGACACAGATGCGGGACAGGGAAGACCTTTCTCCCCAAGGCGACAACTCCCCCACACTTACCACAGGCTCCCACCCTAGCATCAACTTCGCTTTTTTGATGTCTGGTTTTCTTTTCTGTGGGTCATCCTGGGCTTCAGAGAGAAACTGAATTTCACTTCCACTACCTGAGTTGTTTAAACAAAAAAAAAAAAAGAAAGAAAGAAAAGACAAGAGAGCATCACAAACCATGAGGGATGTGATGTTTCACTAGATACATCAAAGTAAAATCCCATCTCTGCAGTGACCAGGGTACAGGTTGGGTGACACACCCATCCTAGAGTCATTCAGCTGCCCGAGGGACTGTAATTCTGTCCATACTCGAGCTTGGTGAGGGGCAGGTTATTCTGCCTTTACAGGCCCGAGTGAAACTCCAAGGCCAGACCTGCACTGCTGGCTTCAAGGGGCACCACCCACCATCAGCTAACACAGCAGGTGTGCCATCGAGCACAAGTCCAAAATGGCAAATGTAGCGTGTGGTTAAATGCAGTGTGCAGTTGTCTATGATGATGCTGCCCTGACTGAACACCTGGTGGTCATGCCCTGGATGGGGCCCTTGCCTGGAATCAGGCTGGTCTTTAACTCACTTAACCAGTAGAGTTCAGGAGGAATGACCACGGGCCAGTTCTGGGCTGACACCTAACAAAGACCTGGCCATTTAGGAGTCTACAGCAGCAAACTCTGAGCCAACACACAAGATGCCCCTTGCTGGAGAGACAGCATGCAGAAGGACAAAGAGCCCGGCTTGTTCAGGTGCTGGCTGGTCCCGGACCCTGCCAGCCAGAACAATGAAGTCCCACCGTCCTATCGGCCAGGCCCTCAGAGGGGCCCTCAGTGAAAGCCAGCCCTGCCACAGAATCGATGCTTTCGGCCACCGAAGTTTTGGGTGGTATGTCACACTGCTATTCACAGAGGCATGGCAGTTACATTGCAGCCCACTCAGGTTTTAGGCCAGCACTTCTCAAACTTCAGCATGCAGATGGGTCACCCGAGGGTCTTGTCAAAATGCAAATTCTAATCCAGGAAACAAGGGTGCGGTGTGCGACCCGGCATTTCTAACATGTGTCTGGATGATGCCCGTCCCCAGGCCTCACTCTGGAGAGTGGCCTCAGTGCCACATTCCTGTTATCTGAGCACGCCCTTCACTCACAGCGACAGGGACAAACAGATTCTCAATGGAATGGCTGGCGAAATGGATCTGAATGGAGGCTGCTGGAGCCACAAGATGCTGCATTTTATGTCTAAGTAGGATCATCTCCTCACCCATCCAGCATCCAGAGTGAATCAGAACAATGCTGGTAAGTGACAGCTCAATGCCAGAAAGGACAACCCTGAAGAATCCACCCAGCTAAGTACAGGGTGTGACAGCCACTTCAGAACATACTACATCACGTTCGTCCCCAGCTTAACCCTCAACTACAGTCCAATCTGGGTTTGTCTGGACTCAAATTTCTCAGTCAACCCTGGGAAACAGACACCCTGCAAGAACCAGATTTCCCAGAGCTCCAGTCTGATGACGAGAGAGCGGGGACACCCAGGGCATGTCTGCTACCTGAGAGCTCGTTGAAAATTCACAAACTCCTACGGCTGAAGAGCAGACCCTTGACTGGGCCACTCGGTGTCTACACTGCCCCCAAACTTCATGGCAGGCTGGCCACAGGGCTGACCACAGAGCATGACACCGCAAACAGGTCCTGTCAGAAACGCAGCTGGTGTGGCTCCCCCCTGCAATGAGGTTCTACATTCAGCCTGCCAGTGTCTGGAAATCAAACAGCCGTCACCTGTGCAGGATGATCGACCACCATCAGGTCTCAAGCACTGGAAACAAAGCTATACTTTTCACTCCACAGAGAACTGCAATTACACAGGTGAAAAAACACATCTCCTTCCCCAGCCTCCTTGGTCTTTCTTTCCACTTCTTAATTAAAGAATCAGAAAACAAGAAAGTGCTCCTGATAGAGTTCTGCCTTTTATCCAATTCAACTGGCTTGTATTAATTACATATTTTACAGTCCAAGTGTTTTAAGTGGCAGGGTAAGTGCAGGCAGTTTCAGTCTGGAAGGCATTTGTCCTACTTACCAACAAGGTTTTTAATTAACTGAGCAAATTCTAGGATTGTGTGTTCTTCTGGGTTGCCCTAAGGAAGAAACAAGTTCTGGTTATAAGTGTAACTGCAAAAACAGACACCGCCCCCTGACCCCCACACATGCACGTCTTCCAAAGTGTCATGGCCAACTCTGGCACCTCCCGAAGTCTGCAGGCCCCTGCCTCATGTTTCACTGGGCATTTAATTATTCCAGATGATGGCTACTCAACATGGCAGAGTGCTGAACTTCACCTCTGTCCTCTAGATGAACATCTGGTACAAGAGTACCTTTTGGCAAGGTCAAGAGTACCTAACGTGAACGCACATTCTGTGGCAGAGTTACCATGACAGACAACTTCCATATATAACCGTAGTGCCACTCCACACTAAAGTTTGATCTTGCAAGATCAGCTTTCCTAAGACAATTTCTGTCTGGGTGTGCTGTGTGAACAACTTAAGTAATAAAGGCCTTGCAAACTTGCACATAAAAGCCGTGATGGAAATAAAACGCACTCACAGATGAGGGCTCTGGGCAAGCTGGGGGGGTGGGGCAGGGGGAAGACTCGATGTAGTTTACAGAGTAAGCTGACTCTGGGGGGCTTTAAGGAAAACCGTTACCTCATTTTCTTCCTTCCATCACCCGCTGCAGCAACTATTGCCCTCTTCTCTTCCCAAACTTCTTCTCTGGTTCCCCATCATAAGAGACCCCCATAAAGTCTGGCAGTTACATATTCTAAATCCTCTTCATTCCCAGTTTCCTAGTATAGTCTGCAGCTGGAAGGTAAGAGGCAGGGAGGGACCCTGGGCCTATTATGAGCACAAAGTAAGGGCTGATTAGTATAGCAGAGTGACAAGCGTCTGGAATAAAGCAGCCCCGTCTTTATCAGGAGGGCTGGCAGGACAGTCTTCAGACTTTAAGGAAAATGTGTTTCTGTAAGAGATGTGAGTTTCCAAATGTCCCTGTACAAAAGCCCCCAAACAGAGGAAAGAAGGAACATGGTATCTAAAGAAAAGAGATGACCGAGGGCACACAATCTAAAGGGCTGGTAGAGAAAATACAAAGTAAGGGTGGCGTGTCTTCCACAAAGTGTCAGGGCGGTAAATACTCGAAATGCACGAAGGCTCACAACACACCTCTCACTCTCTTTTTAACTGCATGTTTCTTCAAAAGAGCATCACAGAAACCCGGGCTGGGTGCTTGCAGCCACCGTACCCATGAGTTGGTCAACATTTCCACAAGGGAGTGACTGCTCCAGGGCCCATCCTTTCCAATTCGGTAAGAACCCACTCCAACTCAGTGAAATATGAGTGCTAGGGAACGTGCTTAAGATTGCCGGCTAAAGAGTAAAGTACAAGGAAAGGCTTTTGAGTGAAGTGGTTTCCAGGAAATAAGCAGGAATGGCCATACCTGTTTGAAAACACTGTAAGAAGAAGCAGTTTGGAAGAGGCACCTGAAACAGACTTTGCGAAGATGACGTTGTCAAGGTGAGGCACTGCTCATGTGGCTCCTCTCTAGGGGACTATGGGGCTCTTATGTCAGTTGCCATCAATAGAAGCAGAACATCTGGATGCTGGACAGCCTACACTAGACACCTCACATTTTAAACAAGATGGGGGAAAAAAGAGACAGTGACCAAAAGGGTAAGAGGGTTCCAGCATGACATGAACTCGGGCTGAAAGAGCTGGAGAGGAGAAGACTCAGGGAGCCGGGGTGGTCTGACCAAACCCTTAAGTCCTTAGAAAGCTTTAAACTGCACAGGCACCAGACCAGCTCCGAATGGCCCTGCATACAGAGAAGGCCAGCCAGCAGATGGGTGTACAGAGAATGAGGTTTTAGTCATAAATAGAAGAAAAAGCTTTCTGTTGGCCAGTACTGGCCAAAGACAGAGTGACTTCTCTCGGGGAAGTGAGTTCACCGGTACTAGATGGGGAAAAGGCCAGACAAAATGACCTTACAGCCCTTCCAACACGGAGATTCTGGAACTGCAGGGAGTGATGTATGAGCACGAAGGTGGTCTGCACGGCTGAATTACAGAGGTAACTGGGAAACTGTCTTAACCACCTCCATCTTCTCTAGTCTCATTTAATCATGTCTCCTACAGATGATCTGTTCGTTAAATGATGACAAAGAGGATGCAAACAAAAAAAGGTCCTTCTACTGCTACTAAAATGCTTTACAAATTTTTAGGTGAACAGAGTTGGTTTAGTGTTTATTACATTATTCATCCATGCCTTGCAGACATTTTTCTTCTTTATAATCTCTTTCTTTGTTCTATTTTGTATTTTTTCTCTCTGGTACTCAGCAAGCAACAAACATGCATGCCCTAAGTGTACTAAGCAAATAAAGCAAAACCTGATGTTTTTCATGGTTTCACAATTAATGAGCGAGCCTGTGACCTATTTTGGGATGGTGGGAGGAGACCATGTACTCACCAGGTTGACAGGGCTGCTGACGTTGCTGTTCATCAGAGCCACCAGGCCATTCACCAGGTCACTAGGAGAGAAGGGAAGGCCAGCTCAGACACCTTCTGCCCAGCATGTGGGCGCTGAATATCAGACACAAGCCACCTCCCGGAAGAAAACCAAAACCCAAATGGAAAACTGGATGTCAAAATAAAATCCTGCAAATAAGAGGGACTTGAGAATGCTGAAGTACTTATGGATGAAATGATGGGGCCTGTGGAATTTGCTTTCAGTGGGTGGGCTGTAGGTGGCTGAACAGAATGACGGCCGAGTGATGGGGCTGAGTGCTCTACTTTTGTAAATGTCTGGGATCCTTTAACAATTACAAAACAAAAATAAAATAGGCACACACCCAAAAAGAATGGAGCTGACACAAAGTTCTGATGAAAGTCCATGTGACACAGGAATCCAGGTAGTTGGCCCATACAAAAGCAGATGGTTTCAAAAACTAAGATCCACGGAAACAAATGAACTCCGGTTATGAAAGTCCCACTCGGGCAAAGCACAGATAAAGCCAACAACACTAAGCACTGGAATAAACCAGAACACTCTCCCAACTCCCTCAATCTTCAGTTCAGCAGCCCGTGCCCAACACATCTCATATGAAACGGTTAGAAGTATCTGGATGTTTCAAATGAATCGTGACTGACTGGGCCATGAAGGTGAAGATAAGTAAGCAAATTTTCGCTTACCAAGGATTGTTTCTTATTTTCAGAAGCTTTATAGTGTGGCTCTGTTAAAAAAAAGTTACTTCGTAAAAATGACACCTCACTGCTATACACAAGTACTTTCTCTAAGGCTATTTTCATCAGCTCTAGTTCTTAGGAGACTTTTCAAGTTCGGTTTCATGATCCAAAGGAAGTCTGTTTGGAAACCTCTCCCTCGTCCTCCTCAGTCGTTACCAGGAAGGAGCAGGTTACTATGGTAAACTCCCAAAAGAAAACCTCAGTTTTTGCTTTCCTTTTCATCGAAAAACAATTTTGGCTGGGGGAGTGGTATTTAGAAAACAAACTGTTTTCTGGGATTTTGTTTACAACAAATGGGTATTTGGTATGAATATGCCTTAAGTCTACTCTGTTCTAACAAACCAAGCACAACTGCACACACAGCTGACTTTGGATGATTTCCCGTTTCTAGAAACTGACAGAAAGTCACTTCATCATTGTCGCAGAAATTACATCACAGCACATTCTCTTATGGCACACACCTCTGTGCATTTGTAAAAAGACATTAAAAGCTGCCACTCGATAGTCCACAATCCTCTTTAACACTGAAACTGGGGGAATGGGGTCCATACTAAGCTGGAAATGACTAACTGTTATGCAATTAAACTCAATGCGGGATTAGAGAAGGCAGGTCATGTGTCTTTTATGGAATAAACTGGCAACTTTTAAGGTCAAAATTGCATAGATCACACTCATTTAACCTGAAGCTCTTTAAAAGTGTCATTTTGACAAAGTGACTTAAAAAAAAATAGCATGCCTTTGTTATGTGGATGAGGACGTAACCTGACGATGAAGCATCAAACACAGTCATGTCAGGATGCCAATGCTCATGACCTAGACCTCAGGAACCGTACATGCTGCTTTAAGGCAATCATAAATTTTAGAAACACGTGCTTTGGTACCGTAACTACAGATTCAGATATTGTGCATTTTTAATTGTGGAGTAAAAAGATTCTCAGTTTCTAAAAAACAGTTTATCAAAAGTAGCAAAACTTTGATAAGTTCTTTTAGCTGAATCTTGAATAACTAGGAATTCTTAAAATACTTTAACCACTAACAAAAAACAAAAGTATCTGCAGCTCTTTTCAATGAGTTTTGTATCTGATGGCTCTGAAATAATGAGAATACTAAGAATGGGTTCCGACTTCCCCTTTACCTGGCCTCACTAATTTTTCACAGGGTATTATAGCTAGAGAAGTGTGGGGAACACCAATGAGGGCACTTCAGGAAGTTCAGCATAATTGGAGACTGCAAGACCCCTCAAGAAAGCGCACAGATGGGGAGGGGGTTTTGAAGGAGGGCAGGGGGAGAGAATATTATTATAAAAAGACGGCACCCAATGCAAGTCCAGTTTATATGGTCTCCACACAGAACTGTGCCGTGAGCCTTTCCTCTGACCACATGGTGCCTGGGTGTTTTGAAATGAAAATACTCCCAAAGGAGGGGCAGCTGCCATTTCCTGGTTAAATCCCTTCTTAGTATACTTGGGCAAAAAAGCAGGCCCACTATGCACTCCCAAGGCTTTTTGTCCAGCTGCACCAGATATTAATGAGCAGTGGGGGTTGGGGGAGGAGCAGGAACACTGACGGTTGGTTACCTATGTTTAATCACAGCTCTAACTTGGACTAAAAGTGAAAATTCACAAACAACACTTTCAGGAAAAATCTATACTTATTGTTTTTAAGTCCTTTCCCGTACTACCGCCTCACCCACCCCAGCAGTTCCATTTCTGAAAAAGACCTCTACCATGGACCTTCATATAATCAGACAAAAGTCTGTGTGATCACTCTGGCTGAGGTGGGGCTCGGGGGCTGCCTCAAGGGGCCAGAAATAGCATTTCCTGGCTGGTAGGCGTTCCAGCTATTGGTGCTGAAAAGTGAAAGTATACAGAAACGGATTTTACAATTTCAGATACTACAAACTTACACAGAATTCTCAGTAACTGTGAGACCCATGGAAAATTATGTGGGTCTATGTAATTGTTTATATGGTAACTCTTCTCTCAGAACCCAAACTGCATTTTAAAATTAGTCACCAAGTGAACTTGCCAACAAAAAACTAGGATACCAAGAAGACAAAGAAAATTACCATGTGAGACATTTAGTCTCGGCACAAAATTCAACAACAGCAGGACACTATCTTATCTTGGCCATAATGGGGACAATCTGGCCCACCCCAGAAAGCCATGTGTGAAATGGGTTAGGTTTCAGGATCTGCAGGTTTGTTGTATCTACTGTATGATTAAGGCCAAATGTGAAGTTGGCCTGAACTGAAATCATTACCTCAAGCCAGGCAAGTTTACCTACAAAACACTAGGTGGCAGTCAAGGATTAGATTAGCACATTCTGGTAAACTTTTAACTTTAAATAGAAAACTGAAAGACCTTTCCCATCTTAAAATTACAACGAACTTGGCACCAAGTCATGCTGTTAGAGTTGTAAAGACAATCACTGTGTAAACAGACACGGCCCGTTCCGTCTGCACCAGCCTTGCTGGACCCAGCGCGAAGGCCGGCTGGCTTACCTGACATACTGGAAAGCCCTGGTCTGTGACCCGGATCCATACACCTAGGAGGAAACCAACAGTGAGGCCTCTAGTTGTGTGCTTCAAAGTTGTTTCCAAGGGCGAGAAGGTGGCAGAAACACACGTGTGTGTGTGTGTGTGTGTGTGTGTGTGTGTGTTACACGTATAAAGTTTTCCCTCAAAAGACAGTGTCAGAAGAAGTCTGCTTTCATCAGTCCTAGGATGTGTCAGGCATTAGGTTCTGGGACAGGGTCCAACCAGGCTCAGTACATTTCTCCTGGTCCTCCACTGGGCTGCCCATCAGGACAGCTAGGCACTCCATAAGACCACGCCACAGAACCTCTGCCACGAGGCCAGCATCCTGGTATTTTTACAACTAGTTCACTGGGTCATCCTAACGTTAGCTAAGGTTGAGAACCACCCAGAGATTCTGGGTAGAAGGCAGAAGTGATGGGAGAAAGGGGCCTCGTGCTCCATTTGTCTGCAGTGTGCGGATGATGTTTTACTGAGCTGCACACTGGAAACCTATGTTTTGAGAACCAATGTCACCCCAATAGTTGAATTAAAAAAATAAGAAGTACAACAAAATGACATAGACCCAGATTCAAACCCTAAATCTGCCATATCGGGGCTGTCCTGGGAAAATTCACCTCAGTAAAACTATTTTCTCACTGGCAAGCTGAGTAAAGACAGCCAGGAGGCACGGCAGAATCAAACTCTACTCTGAAGGGGTCTGTGTTTTAACTGAATTATGAACTAAAATCTCTTTTAAAAAACATGTAAGCTTAATAAACTTAATAAGCCAGATCCAGCTGAACCACACGATCCATTCTCTAAACTTTCTGAACTGGAACACAGTATTTTCTGGGCTTCTATATGATTCAACTTAGAATACAGCTTCCGTATAGGACCTGTGAAACTCAGCAATATATAGACAGGCATACTTTGTTTTATTGTCCTTCCTAGATATACTGTGGGTGGGGGGATTGTTTTGTTTTGTTTTGTTTTTACACAAATTGAAGGTCTGTAGCAACCCTATATCAGCCACCATTTTTCCAACAGCATTTGTTACCTTGTGTTTCTGTGTTACATCTTGGTAATTCTTGCAGTATTTTAAACTTTTCTTCATTATTAGGTTTGTTATGGTGGTCAGCGATCAAAGACCTTTGATTATTAATATTATCAGTGCTTTGAGGCACCATGAACTGCACCCATATAAGACTGTACACTTAATTGATAAAGTGAATTAAAGTATGGAGCTAGCAGAGGTTGATTCATGAACTTTAAGGAAAGAAGCCATCTCTGTGACATAAAAGAGCAAGGTGAAACATCAAGTGCAGATGCAAAAGCTGCAGCAAGTTCTCCAGAAGATGATTAACGAAGGTGTTTACACTAAACAGACTGTTTGTGTAAACAAACAGCCAGAATTATCTTCTGGAGAGCGGCCCCTTGTAGCACAGACCACTCCCACTAGGCAAAGTGTTCTAGGAACCCATTTGCATCAGTGTTCAGCTAATGTTATTGTGAGAGACTGGCTGCCTTCGGCTTCAGACAATTGTTTTGAAGACCCTTTCAAAGTGCTTGTCCATTTCATGATGGGTGATTTACAAGCACACCTGCCCACACTACACTGAGTGTTCATTTACAAGCACACCTGCCCACACTGAGCTGAGTGTTCAGCAGTTTTTGACCAAAAACTGCATGACCCCCATGTTCCACCCTCCCTAATCACTCAATCTTTCTCTGGGTGACTTGTTTTTGTTTCCATGGATGGAAAAATCCCTCAAAGGGAAATATTTTGCCATTGTGGGAAGAGGTGAAACAAAAAAACAGCAGAAACACTAAAGGCATCAAAATCCACAAATTCAAACCCTGTTTTGAGCAATGGAAAAAAGAACATCTCAATAGGTGTACAGCATCAAATGGAGAGTACTTTGAAGGTGACTGAAGTTTAACCATGTGAAAATAAATACACAATTTTTCATAAATAATTTCCAAGTTTTTGGGGGTCCCCCCTCATATTGAAAGAAGATGCCATCTAGGACTTTTGTAGCTAAAGAGGAGTCAATGTCTGGCTTCAAAGCCTCAAAGGACAGGCTGACTCTCTTGTTAGGAGCTAATGCAGGTGGTGACTTTAGTTGAAGCTCATTCACCATTCTGAAAATCCTACAGCCCCTAAAAATGGTGCTACATCTACTCTGCCTGTGATGTATAAATGGAACAACAAAGTCTGAATGATATTATCAGTGCTGTTTTACAACATGATTTACTGAATATGTTAAGCCCACTGTTGAGACCTACTGCTCAGAAAAAGATTCCTTTCAAAATGCCATTGCTCACTGACAATGCACCTGGTCACCCAAGAGCTCAGATGGAGATAAACAATGAGGCTGTTGCTTTCATACCTGCTAACACAACCTCCGTTCTGCAGCCCATGGATCAAGGAGTAATTTTGACTTTCTTTCAAGTTTTATTGTTTAAGAAATACATTTCATAAGGCTACAGCTGCCCTAGATAGTGATTCTTCTGATAAATCCTGACAAAGTAAATCGAGAATCTCTGGAAAGGATTCACCATTCTAGATGCTATTAAGAGCATTTGTGACTCATGGGAAGAAGTCAAAATATCATCAACAGGAGCATGGAAGAAGCTGATTCCAACCCTCGTGGATCAGAGAATTTTTTCTATGACTTTGAAAGGTTCAAGATGTCAGTGGAGGAAGTAACTGCAGATGTGGTAGAAAGAACAAGAGAACCAGAATTAGAGTGGAGCCTGAAGATGTCACCACACTGCTGCAGTCTCATGGCAAAATGTTAATAAATGAGGGGTTGCTTCTCATAGATGAGAAACCATGGATGGTTTCTTGAGATGGAATCTACTCCTGGTGAAGACACTGAAGTTTGTTGAAATGACAGCAAAGGATTTAGAATATTATATAAACTGAGCCAATAAAACAGCAGCAGGATGTGAGAGAAAGGGCTCCGATGCTGAGAGAAGCTCCACTGTGGGCCGAAGAACTGCCCAGCAACATCACGTGCTACAAGCAGTCATTCATGGAAGGAAGAGCCAAGGGACATGGCAAATTTCATCGTTGTCTTAGTTTTAAGAACTGCCACAGCCATCACAACCTTCAGCGAACACCACCCTCATCGGTCAGCAGCCATCACCACTGGGGCAAGACCCTCCACCAGCAAAAAGATTAGGATTTTGCTGAAGGCCCAGATGATTGCTAGCATTTTTTAGCAGTAAAGTATTTTTTCATGAAGGTCTGTACATTGTTTTTTTAGACACATTACTATTTATTGCACACTTAATAAAGGCATACTCCGAGGTATGCCTATGTGTACTCCCAAATTACCCTTACAGGTGTCCAATACATGCCCAAAGAATAAAATCTGCCTACGGATAAGACAACAAGGAGCTTCAGGAAAAAAAGCTGAAAAGTTAAGTTATCACATTAACCCAGCTTGGGAAAAAGAAAACAAGATACTAAGGTGTTCCCCACTACCCATGAAGAAGTCTTTAGACTTAGAAATGACTTGCTGGAAATACGAGAAATGGAATGAGGACGGACACACCTCCTTGTTCTCGCTTAATAGACAAAGTGTTCCCAAAGATGGGCTGCAGACTGACCTCTCCATAGAAGCCTGTGACAAAAGCAAGAGATGGCACCTCAACTGAACAGAAAAGGATGAAAATCTAGGACTGCATCAAATCACTGAAGGGAAACAGTTCTGTGTGACAGGAAACAAACATCTGAAAGGCATCGCTGGGGCTTCCTGCCACTGAAAGTGTCTAGAAAAGACCAAACCCAGCTTATTTTGGACTCACTGCAGTCCTGGATGGCACCAGCCACCCTTCTGCTCTGTCAATGGCCCGGAAGCTTGCATGGCATAAAGACAACACACGAGTTATTACCTCTGCCACAAAGGGCGCACTCCTGGCGCATGCCGCAGACTTGCTCTCCCGCCTGACACTTGGGCCCTGGCTGCTGCCCAGGAGACAATAAATCAGTAAGTTCTTTCTCAGTAGCTTTAAACAGTTTTTACACTGCAAACAAGGAGCTTTGATCTCATGATGTGAGGAGAGGTACTGAGGGCAGTGGCTAAACAGGCACCAGGAGTGCCCCTGAAGGTGAGAAATTCTCAACTGACTAGCTGGACCGAAGGGCCCAGTGCACAAGCAACTCGGGACCCAGCAGCAGGCAGAAGGGAACAGGGAATGAGGACAAGCTACACCTGGTAGAAACACACGACCACTAGCTTCCAGAACAAGTCACTGAGCCGCCTGTGCTTACCACAGAGAAAATCAGCCACCAGAACCCCAATCATCCATTGAACACGCTATCCCAAGCCACCTGTCTGCCAGGTGCTCTTCCAGGAGCAGAGACACGGACATCTCTGAACTAAAGTTCCTGGTTTCAAAGAAGGGACTGAGGGCTGGAAAATGAGCATTTCTGTTGGTGAGTAAGTACAATGACAAGCATGGTTAGGAGAAGCACAGTGACAGGCGGGTGCCACTATATATACAACGATCCAGAAGGCTGCCCAAATGAGATGACAGCTGAAAGGGGAGATGGCCTGGAGGAACAGCACTCCCAGGAGGCAGGAGCAAAGACTCAGGCTGCAGAGCAGAGCGCGGGTGAGGCTGAGTGGGCAGGGAAGGGGAGATGAAAAGTCATTTGGAGTTTCTGACCTCTCTTTCAAGGCTCCCTCTGGCTGCTAGGCTGAGAGCACTTCACCGAAGAATGAGAGAGTTAAGAGGCCACAGCAGTAAAATGGGAGTACACAGAGGCATTGACCGGGGCAGAGGGAGAATGACTGAAAAGGCACCTGGATCTACCTAGCACAAGTCCACGAGGGTGTGCTGGTGGATCCAGTGATGTGTGGTGTGAGTGAGGGAGAGAGGACTGAGTGTGACCACTGCCTGTCCTCAGGCACCAAGGCAGTGGTGGAGCCAGTGCTCACTGAGCGTGGAGGCAGGGCAGCAGGCTGCGGCATCTGCACCTCGGCGTGCGGTCCGAGTCCACCTCTCTCCTATAACACGTAAAGCAAAACTCACCTGGAAGTGTATCATGCCCTGGTTCTAAACTGTCAAAGCTTGTTGTTCTAAATTGCTAGTGGCACAGCAAACACATCTAAGAAGAGTTGAACACCACGGAGAATGCTGGTTAAGAGCAGAGTCTCTGGGCTCAAACGCAGTTGCTGCCATCCGGCCACAGAGGCTTGGACTGTTTACCCGACCTCTGTGCTTCTGTCCCCATCTGGATAACAGGAAAAGTAACTTGCCTGCACCCCAGAGTTGTTGTGAACACTAAATGAGTGAATCGATAAAGGTCAAAGAACAGAAACAGTAACTGATTCTCCCTATTGAGAGGCAGCTGGACAGACTCATATGTCTACATAACTACACTTTCCCCTGGAATACATTCAGGGGACAAGCAAACTATCCTGCAGAATTTTTGGAGAACCAAGATGCTTCTCTAGTCTGAAGACCCACCAAGCACTGAGCTCTCACAGAAAGCAACAGGGTAAAGAACAGAGAAGGGGAGGCAGGAAGAGGAACAGGAAAGGCAGGAGGAAAGAGATGTGGGAAGAGAGGTGATAACTAAGGATTCAGTAAAACTGAAGAAAACCAATGGAATTAATCTGCAGATGCCCTGGCAGAGTAGGCTGAGGGTGATCTTCCACAAGAGAGGCGAAAGGGGACAGTGGGGACATGTGTGGAACAAGCAGCACACACTGACTCCACAGGGTGTGTCTGAGAGCACTGAGTAGTGGGACCTAATCCTCACCACACACTCACACCACTGACCCCAGAGTGATGCGGACCCTGGCTCATGGGGTCCACCACATCGTGGATGAGGCACGAGAAATTCACATGGACTACCGAGTCCTGTGGAGGAAAAGGGATAGCATGGCTTTTCTCTCAAGAGGAGAAAAAACCTTGGCCCTTGCCATGACCAGCCTTTCTTTCTTTTCTGGGCACATTACATGATGGTCCTCATTTACTATGCACAGGTTCACTTTAGGTGGTTACCTTTTACAGAAAACAAAGGAAAGGATGCCGCTAATTACATCATTGAAGAAAGATATTTGCAAATGGAAAGGGAAAAGTAGTTGATCCAGTTACACTCCTTACTGGGGAGGTTTAGCACAGACTTTAGGAAGTTATGGTAAGCACTTTCTACCTCAATTCAGGGTGAAGGAGTTTTAGCAAAAGCAAGTATCAAAGCAGCCTAGGTACAATGCAGGCCTGATTCCCCAAAGAGAACCTATCCATGGGCATGGGTCCTGTGCATCTCTGAGTGGGAGCTGGGCCCACATCACACACAACGGTCTCCTATATCAGAGCACAGGGTGCCTACTAGGCTCCAGAAGCCTCCCAGGTGGACAGCCACTGGCAGAAGGAGTACTTCTCAGCACCACCAAGAAAACTCCTGAAACTGACCCAGACACACCTCCATTTCTCAACCACCCAAGGGACACTGAGTATAGATACGCTGCTGGCTACAGCCCAGGGGGGCAAGAAAACTTTGGGAAAGGTCTTTGGGAAAGGTCTGGCCCAGGCAGACAGGCCCTGAGGCCTGTGTAGCACGGACCTAACCTGCAGCTCATGTTATGGGCTCTATAAGCAGGGTGACCCAAGTTACGCCAGTCATTCCTCCCTGGATTCCACACATGCGCCTCCCCTCCCAGTCACCTAAGGGTGGTTGGGACACAAAGAACACCAAGTGGCAGCTTCAGCAATGTGACTCCCTGAATCAGCATGCGCTTAATCACATGTTGGTGGTTCCTGAGTTTACCTTTATGTTATCTTTTTCTTTTTTTTGGCCCACTGAGGCGGGCACTTACTGTGAGCGGCTCCCCCTGGAGGGCCTGCAGGATGAAGTTGCTGACGACCCGGCCGTCATTCATGTGCATGCGCGGCCCAAATGTGTTGAAGATTCTTGCCACTCGCACTTCTACCCCTTCCTAGAACAGGAGCAGAGGAAGTGAGATGTGTCTCATTCTGCAGTCTACATGTATGCTTTAGTACTTCCAGTGCCCTGCACTTAAAACATGTCAGAAAACGTCCTGCTTTTCATTCTAAAATGAAAATAGCCGTTTCGTTCCCATCATGTGAAATGCACTTTCTTGTAAACAAACCTGAAGACTACCGAGTTACACCAAAGAAAGTCGCCATGTCCTACCTCTCACTACCAAAAGGTCACCAGTACGACACTCTGGAGGAGAACCTGTGCAACACTGACATGTTTACAGACATTTTTTCCCAGTGAGTATCCATTTTTTTCAAATGGGATCACGCTGTGTCCGTTCCTTTATCACTTTTTTCACATATTTTTTGCAAATGTATCACTAATAGAGATTTAAATGTGAGTATTTACTAGCTTATTTACAGAAAAAGGAGCACTTTATCTTGGGAAGAAGGAACACATAAACATTCTTAAAGAGCTACACTCTGCCTACGGCCCCAGCACAAACTAAGACAATCTGGCACCCAATACCGGCTGCTAGCTGAATGGCCTGGGAAGATGCCCACCAGCACAGTGTAAAACATTCTCTCCATTCAGAGGGATTATAGACCTTCGTTTTCTTCTGTGTATTGTTTTAAAGGTTTCTATTTTTATTACAATAAACATGTATTACTTTTGCAATCAGGAAATGCTTATTTTTAAGTATCTAATCACGAAAATATTTTTTAAACCCTAAAAGACTTCTTTAAACTATCTTGTTTAATTAATAATTTCACAGGCTGCTTTTTCATCGATACAAAATTTAATTTTTTTTAATCCTCACCCCAGGACATGTTCATTGACTTGAGAGGGAAAGGGAGGAAGAGAGAGGAAGAGAAACACTGATTGGTTGCCTCTCACATGGGTCTTGACTGAGGACAGAAACCGCAACCTTTTGGTGTATGGGACGATGCTTCAACCAACTGAGGCACGCTGGCCAAGGCCAAAAGTGAAATGTTTTATCACAAACTCTGAATTAGTGGACTTTCCCAGCACATGTGCTTCTAATCTGTTGGGCCCATCAGGCTACTGACATGTATTTCTGGGCATCTGAAGCAGGCATGAGAACCTGGGCTCATGTGCCACCCAGCTCTACCACTTAACCAGCCTGCCACTTAACCCTCTCTGTCACAGTAAAATTGGGAGAGGACAATGTTATAAAAATCACACCTCTATCACCCTTGGCACAAGCTCAGTGGTGATATACATTAACTTTTGTTGTTGTCACTACTACTTGAAACAGTTTTTCTCTCTCTTGCTCTTCCCCTCCCTCCTCTTCTCTTATTTTACCACCTCATATCTGGCAATCTGGCACAAGCTGGGAACCAAATGGACCCTTAGCTAACTGGGCTCATGCACAGAATTCTGCCCCCAGTACAGTGAGTTAAAAGCGATCAGCAGTGTACCAAGGGCCCACATTAGGCCTCAAGGAGGCAGGAGCCACCCAGTTGGCCACCTCTGCCCACCAGCAGCCTCACCTGTGTCCCTGGTGTGCTGTTTCTGTATGTGCTGAAAGAGGGAGTGGCTGGGCATAACCGAATGGGCACAAAGTCAGAAAACAAAGCACTATGTTTTTGCTAACTCCTCCCAGCAATACACAACAATAGTTTCATGTGATTTTTCAGATTCTTAGGATTAAGATATGAGCTGTCATACTCGGTCCAGGAATTTGCAATTAGCCCTTTTCTCTACTTAACAGAATATTTTTAAGTGAGGGAAGGAAGGAAGGAGGGAGGGAAGGACAGAGATGTTGATCTCAATAAAAAATAATTCTGAAGTATCCACTTGTTTTTAATTCTTAAGATGAAGAAAGAGTCGGAAGTAGATAAATATAGCTTTATTCTAGGAAGAGTCTAAAAAAACCTTAGCACATTTTCAGTCAAATCCACCTGCTGGCAGAAGGAAGACCAATGGGCTTGTGAGGGTTGCAGCAAAGCCAAGGCTTTGCCCTCCTGACCCTCCCTTTCCTCAGGAACCACAGTCGAAACATGGCCTCACTAGAAGATGAGCTCTGCGGACGCCACCTGGCCAGCCCATAAACCAGCTGGCTTGTTTTGATTTCCCATTTGGATCGCCACCTTAGGAGACACAGCGCAATGCCTTGAGACAGGTACAGCCGCAGAGAGACAGCCACAATGCTGTGCTGAGAACTCTGCATCTCAAGCGCAGTTTATACCAACAAGACTAGCTCCATATTAAGACTTACCCTCCCAATCAAATCAATACAAGGCTCCCTCAATCGAGAACCGTGCTCTCTCATGCACTGGCTCTTCCTACATAACATCAGGACACAAAGGTAACAACAATTCAGCACACACGGTCCATCAGCCACCTGACTCTTGGCCCCTGGGATTCTACAGTGGCCCTGTGCTGGATGGTGGACAGTCAGCCACTACCCACATACTGCCCATGGCAGTGGTCCTGTGAACACCGTATCTTAGAGGAAAGGGCCAGTTGCCCAAAGCCTGCAAACCAGGACACAAACCCAGGGAGTACCCGCCAGGTCACCATACCTATTTTGAGGGAGACCCTCCTCTGAAGGACCAGTGAGCAACACAAACTGCTGACTCCCATTCAACACCATCTGCCAGGTACAGAGTCCTAGGCTGCCCACCACACAGGGCATCTCTTCCCACCCTGGCAAGGCGCAAGGCCTCTGCACACACATGGCAGGACAGCTGAGTCATTCTTAAGCAGGGCTGGGTTTCACTTTGTGTTTGTGGTTTAGTCCCAGGTGGGGAACCATGGCTCATTCAGTTACATCTGCAAGCACCAAGAGGTTCTTGTCAAGGACCAGCATAACTCCTTTCAAGTGTGAGTCACACTGGCACCCAAGCAATGGAAACTTAAGAGAAGAAGGATGCTCAAAATGCCACATGGGCAGGCATTTCAAGCACACACAGGGAAGCAGGACATGGAATACACATGACAGGCACTGGGGAAGCATGGGGGATGGGAGGCTGCATGCCTGGAGGGCCGTCTTCGAGAACCTGTCACTCATTAGCTGCATATTCCTGGGTAAGTCACTTGAGTTTTCCCAGATTTAAGACCCCAATCTTTGGAACAGGGACAATAATATCCATCTGCCTCCATTACAGGAATCAGTGACCATTCCTGTTTATCTCCAAGTGATAGATATAAACCTCATAAACTTTGACCTTAGCCCCTGATTACACTAAATCTTGCATAACAGTAACCCTGTGTAAAGTTTTTCTATTAGGTTCATTTTGGGATCACGTTAATGATCTAGCTTTGGAAACAGTGATTTGACTCGTTAATAAAAAAACCTGACAGGTAAGCTGGCCCCAGAATGCCTCTTTTCCTCACTCATCACAGCCAGGAGGGGTGAGGGGTCTGAGAGGCAGTACAATGATGGGACAGGGCTTCCTCCCTCCCCAAGGACAGAAATGTTACCAGCAGGAATTAAATGTCTCTGCCTCTGAAGTTCTCTTAAAATGCGGCCATTCCTTGGACAGCACTGTCTTGAGCCACTGAAAGCTTCAGTATGACTGTCCTCATTGATTCACTGATGGGAGGTGCAGGGGGTAGAACAGAGAAGCAGTGCCCAGGGAGAGTGGGTGCTGACTGGGAGTTCCACTGCGTAGACAGCCTGTCCTGAAAGAGGCACCAGGGCTTATTTACCCAGAGGGCTGAGGCGGAGAACTACCAGGGAGTGCTCCCAGGCCGGGCAGGCCCTACTCTGTGACACTTCCTCAGTCTTCCTCGTGCCCTGAGAGTCACATGCACCTGCCTAAAGCAACAGAGCCACGCGGCCCTGAGACAGAACCATGCATTTCCCATGAGGCCTCGCAAAAATATTTCTTGATGGGATTTGCTCCCCACCTGGCGATGAAAGCGAGGCTACAAGAGAACACAGAACTCACCTTGCTGAGCAAGGCTCTTGAGGTGCTAAAATGTTCTAATTCCCTCTCGATGGTAGCAGAGGGAGAAGGCCAGACAAGGTGAGGGCATCCATCTGCCTAGCAATCTCCCCCAACGGGTGTATCGTAACCATTGGGCCTGCGTGTTGGCTACACAGCAGGCTACACTCACTCTGAGACCAGGAGGGCACAAGTACCACTCTGCCAATTTCTAGGAGGGCAAGTAGACATGGAACGCCGGTGCCCGGCAAGCCAGCATCAGAGGTGGGCAGGTCCTGGCCACAGAGGTCTTGACCCCCAGGGTGTGAATCCTACCCACAGAACATGAGACTTGTTTTAACTGCTTGCTGAGTTATTTTTTAAAAACTAAAATATAAGGTACATACCAACTATTTTATTAAGTATTTCAATGCCAGAAAATGAAATAATGCCATACCTTTAAGGCCACTGGACTAGCTGACGTATCAGTGTTCTGGGCCTGCTTGGCCAGTCTGCAGTTTTATGAATGGTGGCCTGTTTGCACAGCCTGCCTGGTGGGTGGGCCACAGATCTGCAGTGTCAGACTGCTGCCAGGCTGTGAGCTCAAACACACACCAAGCACCGGCCACAGCACACCAGAGAAGTCCCCACATACACAAAACCACCACATGCAAGTGCTCGCAGAAGCCACAATTTAATTCCTCTCTGACAAGTTCAAAGTATTTGTGAAAGATACAATGACCTTTGACCCCCATTCCCATCTCACTTCATCGCCTGAAAGAAAACTAAAGGAAGCTTCTCCTTATGTTCAGGTCTCTGAAATGTGCCACAGGTTTTTTCTCTTGGAAATAAAACCCTATTTTGAATACATTAGCATATTTCATTAAGAGAAACTCAGAAGACAATCCCTTAGAAAAAAACTATAAAACATTATTCCTACCTCTAGCTAGTTCATATTCTCAATCCTTATATACTAGGTTTATTCAGAGTAAAACATATCTATATACCATATGGGAGAAATAAAACAATGATTTATGTATAAAAGCGGATGTGTCATTATGTATAAAAATAGTAATTTTGCCATTAAATAATTAAGTAAGAACATGTCAAAGACAGAGTATCCCACCCGATTCATCCTCCTTTCTAGGCATTTCTCCCCATTAGTCTGCAGACAGCACAAACCGTGTCACTCCTAAGAAGTACCTTCCTGAAAGGCTGCACATGCAGAGCTGTGAGGAGACAAGATCATGCTGCAGCTCCTTGCTGATGACCCTCACTGCCCAAGCAGCAACGGCAATGCCCATTCCTCTTTAAGTCCCAAGAGCACAGCCCACCACACATCTGTCAGTAGTCTGTCTTGTCCATGTGTCCCTCCCTCTAATAAAGGGCATGTCCACGAGAGCCCAGAGCACTGGTCCAAGCACAACAGGACAGTCACCATGAAATGGACAGACCAGCCAGGCTCTTACCCGGCCCTCCGAGGGCCCTGTCTGTATGTGTCATCTGCTCCCATGCGGACCTGAGGCAGACAGGACAGTGCATTGAAGCCCTGTCAAAGACAAGAACTGAGGGACCAAGGAGGTCAGGTCACATCGCTGAGGACAAGGAGGGAGCAGAGCCAGGGTAGGGACCCAGAGACTCCACCTCTCAGTCTGTGGGCTCTTCTGTTACAGCACATGAGTGAGCAAACCTGTGGCACAAAACCACCCACGGGAAAAGTCACTTGTAAAGCCAGGAGTGACTGGGAAAGCAGGAAAGAATAGTAAATAGTAATTCCTAAGGAGGTTCAAATAAAAGCAATAATAAATTCACTTTTATACCTATTACATAACTGGAAGTTTAAAACAAAAGTCCACCAATTTGGAAGATTCAGGAAAACAAAAGGCACTTAAACTGCTGGTGGGCAATTAGACAATAAAGCAGCGTACTGTTCCTGGCTGTGCAATAGTATGCTGTACCTAAGATTTGTTCCCTGGAAATCATTTTTTAAGCAGGGAGACACATGACCCTGGTTGGAGTGGCTCAGTGGATTGAGGGCTGTCCTGTGAACCAAAGGGTTGCCAGTTCAATTCCCAGTCAGGGCACATGCCTGGGTTGTGGGCCAGGTCCCTGTAGGGGGCACTCGAGAGGCAACCACACATGGATGTTTCTCTCCCTCTCTTCTTCTCTCCCTCCCCCCTCTCTAAAAATAAATAAACAAAATCTAAAAAAAAGGAGACATATGAAGAAAGCTGTCACGGACACCATTAATGTAAGACAGTGGGAGTCTGGGCTTCCTTCCCCAGCACCGGCCTGGCAGTTAATCATGGCTTTCATTCCTTTACGTTTTACATTCAGCAAAACTGACACACTGTATGGCACAGGCTCATGCACTTGGACTGATACCTGCTTCATGTAGGCGTAGCACATGGTCTCTGCAACTCGTTTGCCTTCATCATAACAGGCTCGGGGGCCTATTGGATTCACATGGCCCCAGTAATCCTCACTCTGAGGGTGGACTTCAGGATCTGTGAGGGGGAGGAATGAGACTGTGTTTTCATCTTTCCTTTGTTTCAAGTTCAAGTGCATGATGAACACAATATTTATGATACAAAAGGGTGCTGTGAGAAGACCAAGACAAACTTTACACATGAAAAGATCTGTACCTAAAGAACTGCAAAGTTCCACAGTCTGGTGGGATACACTGCTCTTACCTCTCAGATTAATATCGTATTTTATGGGAAAACAATAAAAAAACTAAAGGCTCTCAAAGTTAAGTCTTCCCTCTCTCCCATAAACTGCCCTTAACTTTTAAATTATTATACAAACCATAATTAAAGTTAAATATAATCTATGTGAAGAGATATATGGGTTAATTTTACATTTATAAAACATGTAATAAAAACAAAGCATGTATTTATTGAAAAATATTTGAGAACATCTCTGTGGAAAGTGACTCTCACATATGCCATCACCAGAACAACTCTGAGAACCCCAAAGACACACCAGGTCCAAGGTCAGTGGGACCATCTGGCGGCAAACGACTGTTCCGTAGCACAAGCTTTCTATTTCCCAATTCCTGTTTTTCTGGTGTGTAACTCAATCACATTTTAAGATGTACCAGGGGAATGACTACTTAAGAAAACCCAGTTACAAATTCTTTACACGGTGTATTTTTGGAATGTGAATTAATAATTTATTAATTTACACCAGGAATTTTATGCAACCATGGTAAAAAAATGTGTAAATCTCTGCCAAGACATCTGGACAAGGTACAGGAACCAGGTTATACATTAACTTCTCACGTATCTTGCAGCAGAAGTTTGGTTTCCGGGTGGAAATGGGAGGGAGGTGGGGAGCACTATGGGGGTGGGGGGAAAGCAGGGCTGGGAATATAAGACAGAGAACTGTACTTGAACAAGAATTAAATAAAAAGAATTAAAAAAACAAAGAAGTTTGGCTTCAACTTGTGGGCACAACAGGACCCGCACAGGGAGGGAATGTGAGCAGACAGGTGCCTCAGCTGTCGGCCATACAGCACCTCTTCCTGAGGGCGGCAGGAGCACAGTGCAGATGCAGACCTTTCTATCTGCTGCTGCGGCTCAAAACTGCCCTAAGAGGATGCACATGCTTACTGCACGGTGAAAGGAGAGGTAAGGCGAATCCTCCTGGAGAGAAGAAAACCAGTGATGTCAGTTCACACAGATGATTGACATCAGACCTTTCCTGGGATTTTTCACAAGGATTGGATAAGGAGACTCCAAAAGAGATGATCATAAATTTGGAAAATGATGAGAAAAAGAAGGCTGGGCACACCCATGCACCTGCTGACAGGCACTGCCTGGGATGAAATATTCAGGGCACCTGAGGTTCAGGACACAGCCCTCACAAAATCACTTTGAAATTACAGCAGTAAAAAGCTAGAGCCACAGCTGCTTTCTAATCAGGCTCCCAGGCTCAGCATTTTGCTTGGCTGATAGACCAAGCACGCACTCCACAAAACGCCAGTTTACAGTGGTTATGAAACGCCAGAACAGAGCACCAAGAGAATCCCAAGTTAGGCCCTGAAATTATTTAAGACCCAAAGAACACAAACTATTGCCAAACATGCAGATAATAAACTGGGTCAGAGGAGAAAGTGTGGATGTGGAAGAGAAGTTGCTGTGTTCTACTGGTCAGAGAACATGAACACCTGTGTATCTTAGGCATTTTAAAAGGTACAGCCCATCAGACCTTGTCAACACTACTCTTGTGACACATGAAGCCCAACAGAGGAAGCAAAGAGGAACCACCCAATGCCAAGCGGGGAACCTGTGATCCTCCACAGAGCCCCGATGTGGAAAGAACAGGAAGGGGAGAATCCCAGTGTCCACTCAACTACCTGTTCCTAAAGCAACAGGGCGAACAAGGTAGAGGAATGTGGACATTTCTACCCTTCTAATTGACTAGGGTTTCAAAGAAGTAGATGGTGCTCTACCTAAACATAGGAATTATAAAAACATAACTATAAGTAGTAAAAGTTCCATTTTTTAGACTTTTTTCACTCAGTTTCCTTTAATAAAAATGCACCTCTTCCCATGCTGCCCTCACGCTCCCCCTGGCTACTGTCCCTTACAGTGTGTGGGGTCAGTAAGCTCCAGCACAGCAGAGTCTGGCTCCCGCCGCACCCGCCGCACCCTCCAGGCAGTGCTCCAACAGCCTGCACCCTGTCTGTCGGAGGCCAAGTGGAAATCCACGTGAATTGAACAGGGCAGCCCTCACCCCACTCCCTATGGAGGGTGTTGGAGTGCTGCAGGTTGGCAGAACAGGCCCTTGAGTTTTCTGGCACTACCATACAAGGCAGATTCTTCCAGAAATGGCTGTGCAACAGTGAGGCATCAGCACAAATCCCCTCACCAAGGAAGCTTCAAGGTCAACCCTGAGAGCTCCTGGTGGGTCAGCTCGGGACACGCACTGTTTACATTGAAGAATAACGCGCAGCAGCTAAACTGGCGAAGAATCCTTAATGAATGTGATTTCTGGGGCACTTTCTGAGCAGAGTGGCTAAAACACACCCGTGGAATCGTGAACGGCGAGTCCTCCCAGGGGATGTTTCCGCAGCGAGGCAGGAGCCTACTGACCACGATGGTGAGACGGGCAGCCCTTTGCTGCTGCGCCCCAGGATAAAAAAGCAGGCTGGGCCTTTTCAGAAATAAAATTCTGGACTCGGTTTTGATTCCCTCCTCACCTAAGACAGGATGCAAACTGTCCAGGGGAGCCCCACTCACTTACCTCCATATACCTCCGAGGTGGAAGCCAGGAGCAGACGAGCACCAACTCGCTTTGCCAGCCCTACAGAAAGCAGGAATGGTAACAGAAACTGTCAACGTCGAGGAAAAGAGGAAAAAATACACACACACATTTTTGTAGCCAATTTCAGCAATTTTTTAGTATTAATGGTATCTGATCAACCATGCATTTTCAGGTATCCACTCATTGCATCTGTTTTGGAAATAAAAACAAACAAAAAACACAGTAAAACACAGATGAACGCTCAGAAGCACAGTAGTAAGATATTTATAATTGTAAACAGGGCCAAGTGCAGAATCTGTTTGATAAGGTGTGATTTGAGGAGTTTCACAAAGATTCCTTTGCCCCAACGTATCACCCAGTATTCTATGAAGTAAGCCTCACTGTGGCTGGCACAAAGCAACACCCTGCGCACCCTAACTTCTGCTATCCCCCGCAAAATGGTCTACCTGCCACTTCCTCGACACACTCCTGGCATCTTCTGACCGTGCCAGAGCCAGTCTCCAAGTCCGGGCACCTCCAGCCCTGTCCTCCCACCTTCTCCCAGGTTTAGCTTAAATAGCACCTTCTCCAAAGCAACTCACCACATTCTGCCACCCTGCTCTGAACACTTCCCTGCATTCGCCCCTCACATGTAGAATGGACCAGAACATCACTATCTACGGTGGCCACGTAAGTGTGGAAAGTCAAGTCCCAATGTTTAGGAAGTCATCAAAGGCTCTGAGAAGCCCTATACAAAAGAACTCGAGGGACTTCCGCCAAGATGGAGGCATAGGTGGAAACACTGTGCCTTCTCCCACAATCAAGTTTGAATACAACAAAGATTTGGAGAAACAAAGACACAACCAAACGACAGAAAATTGAATTATACGGAAGGCCGACTACATCTAACCGTTCAACGGGGACGGTAAGAGGGGCGGAGCCAGCAGCAAGCAGGGTCGGGCAGGACAGGGCCCCCGACCCAGGCGCGCAGGCAGACGGGAACCAGTTGGGGTGCGGGGCAGACCACGGGCACATATTCACGCACAGTGAGACAGACCACGCAGGCCCCAGGGGGCAAGGGCTGACAGTGGTGGCACACTCGCGTGCAGTGGGACGAAACGCGTGGGCCCGGTGACGGCAGCAACTGCGGCACCGGTGAGGGCCGTGGCGGCAGGCGGCGGACAGGACGCCATAGTCCCTCTTTGACCCCGCACCCACATACAGCATCACAACCCAGCGACTTAGTTGCCCTGCAAGACCAGTGAGAGCCATTGTCCCTCTTTGACACCGCCCCCACCTACAACGTCACAACCCAGTGACTGAGTTGCCCTGTTCTAGTGAACACTTTAGGGCTCTGATCCTGCTATGGAACAGGCACGAACAACCTGAAAGATGGCACAAGAAGAACTCAAAGTCCCAGAGCCAATAACTCTAAGCGACCGAGAAATTGCCAGCCTCTCAGAAGCACAATTCAGGACACTATTTATCAGGATGCTCACAGAACTGGTTGATTATAGTCACAAATTAGAGGAACAAAGTTACAAATTAGAGGAACGTGTGAGGGCTGGACTGATTGAAATGAAGGGAGATGCACAGGAAACCAATAGTGATGGAAAGGAAACGGGGACTCAAATCAATGGAATGGACCAGAAGGAAGAACAAAACATCCCACCAGAAAGGAATGAAGAAATGAGAATTCAAAAAAATGAGGAGAGGCTTAGGAACCTCCAGGACATCTTTAAACGTTCCAACATCCGAATTATAGGGGTACCAGAAGGGGGAAAGAAACAGCCACGAGTGGAAAACGTATTTGAACAAATAATAAAGGAGAACTTCCCCAGTCTGGCAAAGGAAATAGACTTCCAGGAAATCCAGGAAGCTCAGAGAGTCCCAAAGAAGTTGGACCCAAGAAGGAACACACCAAGGCACATCATAATTACATTAGCCAAGACCAAAATGAAGGAGAGAATCCTAGAAGCAGCAAGGGATAAGGGGACAGTCACCTACAAAGGAGTACCCATCAGACTGTCAGCGGATTTCTCAAAAGAGACCTTACAGGCAAGAAGGGGCTGGAAAGAAGTATTCCAAGTCATGAAATCCAAAGACCTACAGCCAAGATTGCTTTATCCAGCAAAACTTTCATTTAGAATGGAAGGACAGATAAAGTGCTTCTCAGATAAGGTCAAGTTCAAGGAGTTCATCATCACCAAGCCCTTATTATATGAAATGCTAAAGGGACTTATCTAAGAAAAAGAAGATGAAAAAGATGAACAGTGAAAGGACAGCAAACACACAGTTATTAACAAGCACACCTAAAACAAAAGCAAACTAAGAAGACAGCTAGATCAGGAGTGGAACCATAGAAATGAAGAACACAGGGAGGGTTAGAAACGGGGGGGAGGGGGAGAAGAGGGGAGAAGGCACAGAAAATAGCATAGATGGTAGGCAGAAAATAGATAGGGGGGAGGGCGAGAATAGTGGGGGAAATATAGAATCCAAAGAACTTGAGACACGTGGTTATAAACTAAGGGGGGGAGAATGGTGGGGGAGGGAGGGTGTGGGTGGAGGGGATTGAAGGGGGGGAATAGAACAACTGTAATGGTATAATCAATAAAATATATTTAAAAAAAACAAACAAAAAAAAGAACTCCACTGCCCCTCACTTAACCCAGCACTTCCCAAATGCACTCCACCACAGAGCCCTGTGCACACACAGACTCCGAAGGCCCCCTGGCTGATCTCCACAGCACCTGGCGCGGCACACAGCCCGTGAACTGCTGCAAGCGGGGAGAAGGTAGGTGAGCACACATACCCTACAGCCACTTCTGGGGAGGCTGGGCAAGACAGAAGGGTTCTGGAGTGAGGAGGCAGGGGTATGAGTAAGTAGGAGCACCGGGGGCGCCAGGAAAACGCACACTGAGAACAAGGGAGAGAGTGGCTGAAAGGTAAGGATTTGGAGATAACCTGTGAAAATGACACCGTGTGGGCAAGGAAGAAAATGGTAGAAAGAATGTAGTATCACGTGGGACTTACTCATAGGCCCTCCAACCCCGCAGGCCTATCTCCTCTGCTCCAGCCCACCTCACGGAGTCTGCGGGTGGCTCGCTGTGCCATATCACTGCACAGACCCAATGGTAGCAGCTTCGAGGGAAGGGTTCCAAGGTCTTTTCAATTAAAATTTTTATTTGAAATGTACATTCAAATGAAGTAGAAAGAACACAGAGAGTGCCCATGCACCCTTTATCTAGTTCCCCCAATGGAACAAACCTGTAAAACTATAGTTCAGGATCACAACCAGGACACCAACACGGATGCACTGAAGACAGAGAACATCTCCCTTCACCAGAGGTAGAAGCCAGGGCAGCACACCTGTGCTGCTGCAGTGCCCAGGTGTCTCTGCAGAGACTGGACAAAGAGGCTGCATCATGAAGAAGCCAAGCTCAGGAACACGGAGGCAGTAAAAGCAGAGAGAGAGAAGTGCCCACCAGGAAGGAGCCAGGTGACACTCAGGGCATCTTCTCTCCAGTGCAAAACGACTAGCAACAGCTCCTCTGAGTACAGAAAACAGTCCCTTTGGGTCTCTTTCCTGCCTAGTAATTGTACCTCATCAGCCTCCTCCATGTTATTTCTGAAAGACCCTTTGCCATTTCTTCAAGACCTCCAGGTCCAACCTCACTCAGGGTTCAACCCTAGCCCAAGAGCCACTTGTACCCTGAACTCCAACAGCACTGCACTGATGCCTGTGCCCACATACTGTCTCCCCAGAGACACCCAGTTCCCCAGCAGAGGAGCCTGAGTGCAGTCCTCAGCTGAATCCCCCTCCACAGTGACTGCACAGTGCCTTGGGCACACTAATTGCATCTCCTAAACCAGTAGAATAAATGGTATCTTTTTAAATGCCATGTGCTTAGTGGCTCTTCCTCTACTGTATCTAGGTCTGGCATGAAGGAGGGGTTGGCATGAAGGAGGGGGAGAAACTCGTAGTGGCATGAATGGGGAGCAGCCTGTCACACACCATATTTCTAAGCAAAAGCAGGGGTGAGAGCAATCTCTTCTGTCTGGTGACCAGGGTAGGAGTCACAACACAAAGACAAATACCCATTCGAGACTATGACAAAGTTTCATGCAGAAACATTCATGCAGAGCTTGATTCCCTGAAATGTTGAGTTTAAGAGACTTGAAAACCAACCTCCAGGTGCCTTTTCAGACCCTTGTCTAGTGCTTCAGTCAAATTAAAATTCAGTGCTATCGTTCCCAAATCCATTTGTAGAACCTGTTTTAAGTGTTACTATAATTAAATCCATCTTTACTTGACATTTTAAAAAGTGGTTCCTTTCTCCCACTTTGTAACTAATCGAAACCCCTAGTGTATTTGGAACCTGTGACAAGCTTGAGCACGCCTCTAAGTTCAAACATTAGTATGTGCATGTTGTCCACAGCATTGCATTTGGGAACACACACATGGCCGCCTTTAATGGCGCTCACTCTCATCTTGCACGTCTAAGGTGAATCCAGCAGTTCTGTCTGGAGCCAAGTACTACAGGTTTTAACAACCCCACAGGACAGTTTTCCTGCAAGTCATTTCAGGAGCGTTCCTGAAACGCCCATCTATATGTGTGCATGGTGTGTGTCTTTACATGTGGTGCATGTGTCTGTGGCGTATGTGTCTCTGAGTGCAGTGTGTGTATAGTGTATGTGTCTGTGTGTGGTGTGCGTGTGCAGCTGTGTCTGAGTGTGGTGTGCGTCCGTGGTATGTGAGTGTGTGTGCAGTCCTCTCCACCCCATCTCAGATCAGAGCCTTCATCACCCCTCTCTAGCAAGGAGCCATGGGCTCCATGTGTCAGAGGGGGAAGTGGGAGGAGGCTGGATTGTCCATTGGAAGCACAGGTGGTCATCCCAGGGGAATGAACTGGGCAACACAGACTGGTTATGACAATGACCATCTACCCCGGGACCAATTTTGATGGCAAACAAAGTCACACTGGCACAGTGGGGTTGAGGGAGGGGTTTAAAAACCAGGATCAAACTCCCACAGCACAGCCAAGGGCCTCCGCCTGGAGACGTCTACAGTATTCCCAACAACAGCAACAGAATAAAGAAAGGGCAACTTACCCAGCATATTTAGTGTCCCGATGGTATTGGTCTTTAGCGTCTTGATGGGGTTGTACATGTAATTTGGAGGGGAGGCTGGGGAGGCCAGATGATATATTTGGTCAACTGAAGGAGACATAACAGAAGTATGTTATTTCCAAGAAAAACACCAAAATAATTCTGAATGCCTCAGTTCAGATTGTGTAGTAAAGGTGTTAGTGTATCGTGCACCAAAATTTGTTATTTTAGCATTCTTTGTAGAACATAATTTCCATTTGCCATTAGAAGAACTTTAAACAAAAAATAGAAAGTCTAATTATCTAAAACAAAATATGTACCAGGCCAATTATTCTCCTCTAATGAGAGTCCATCCACCTGATAACCAGGTTGATTGTTTTCTGAGAGGCCCAGCCCCAGACAAAGTGGTCAGAACAGAAGGAAAACTGGTTTTTCAGACACAGAATCAAGAGTGAACATCTAAAGCAACAACTGCCGACTTCTTTCATCTCACGGCACAAACTAATGACTAAAATTCTGTGCCACACCAAAAAAAATGTTATATTTTTTGTCAATCAATTTTGATTTATGTATACCAGAGAGCTGTTGTTGTATTAGCTGCTTTCATTTTTTTTATTTGACAACCTAAGGGAAAAGAGGTCGGTGCCCCTGACTGAACAGTCAAGTATTCTGTGTTTTAAAAATTCTTGTGGCACACCAGTTGAAAATCGCTGCTCTAAAGTACACATCACTTTAATTAGAAATCTACTGCCAGTCACATACACAAATATGACATAAAAGCAAAGGCACAACAGCATGGGAGAAAACAGCCTTTCAGTTTGCTTTTATGCGCCCAGTACACATAAAACCAGACCCCAAAATGATAGAGTAGGGTTACTTTTAAAGAGACGAATGGCAAAACAATTCCACACACCTTCCCTCGAACACAGGCATCACTTTAACCCACAACCCTCACTCTCCAGGGTCAGATAACACCTGGGACACAGCAGAGAGGCCCTTGAGCACCGCGTCTCCCTGTGAAGGGCCAGTGATGAGCAAGCACACAGGAGGAAAGCCACCCCTCCAGGTTGACAGTCCGTGCCATGCCATTCCACTTTGGCTACTGAGGTCACAGAAAACATGAGCGCCATCACAAGAGAGCCAAGGAATGAGGGTCCTGAAATGCCACAGGGAATCTTCCCTTGAACACAGCTTCAGCCCCCATGCAAGGGCACCTACAGGGTTTCCTCCATGACCCCCCCCACCCCCCCACCCCCCGTGGCTCCTCCTGGCCTCCCACGCACTTCCCAACCAGGGACCAGGGCTCTCCCTCAAGGTAACATCAAAACAAGCAAACTTGAAAAATAGCCCCCATGATGAATTTTCTACTATAACTTTCTCAGAAAATAACCCTCCCCACCAAAAAATGCCCAAGCTCCCCACTTACACCCACACACCATCTGTGCCCCTGAAAATCTCCTGTAGTCTCCAGGAAAACATGGGGATCACTGTAGTGTATCTTCAAGGACCTAGGACTGTTTCCTGACATGCCCCGCCCCCGTCCCAGAGTGGGAACGGGATGACAATCTCCTCCTCAGACAAGGGGCAGAAGTGGTGGCTCCGCATCCAAGTGCGCTATTTATTCCAGGCTGTGAGCTCAGTCTTTCAAGCCTGAGGCTGTCTGAGAGACTGCGTGCCCATGAGCCACCAAACCAGGGGACAGGGGACACTGGATGGTTCCACAGAGACAGTATCTGTGGAAAGGAATTCTAGGTATTGCACACTCATGTAATTCAGTAACTGTGTTATTTTTTTTCCCTATACCAGGACTGTGTATCAAGGAAGACAAGGAATAACATGTGAAAGATTATGGATCCCATATTCTGGATATTGATGAGGCTTCACTGTTTGCCAAGACTATTCCAAAAAACTCCTGAGATGTTTTTTAAAAAGGTTTCCCTGTTTAAAAAATAATACTACAAAACAACCATCCTTATCCAGATCCTAACATTTTCTTCAGAAACAGAAAAAAATTTCATCCTAAAATTCATATTAAATCTCAAAGAAACCTGAACAATCAAAACAATCCTATTTTAAAAAGTACAGAGTTGCAGGACTCATACTTCCTGATTTCAAAACAAATTACAAAGCAACAGAAATCAAAACAGTGTGGTGCTCGCATACAGACAGACATATAAACCAACAAAATAGAGAACTCGGAAATAAATCTTTTTGTGTACGGTCAAATGATCCTCAACAAGGGCACCAAGTCACTCAACAGAGAAAGGAAAGAGGATTAACAAGTGGTGCAGGGAAAACTGAATACCTGCAAGCCAAAGAATAAAGCTGCACCCTTATCCTGCTACACACCATAAACAAAAATTAATTCAAAATAGATTAAAGATATAAATATAAGATCTAAAACAATAAAACTCTTAGAGGAAAACACACAGGAAAGCTAACCTTGACACTGCACTTGACAAAGATTTCTTGGATATGATACTAAAAACAAAGGAAACGAAAGCAAACATAGACAAGCGGGACAACACCAAACTTAAAGTTTTTATGCCACTATCACAGGACAAAATAAACCCAGTTAAAAAATGGCAAAGCACCTCAATAAACATTTCTCCCAAGATGACATACAAATGGCCAAAAAGCTTATGAGAAGATGCTCCATGTCACTAATCATCAGAGAAGTGCAAATCCAAATCACAAGGAGGTATCGCCACTTCATACTCCTTAGGCTACTATTTAAAAAAACATAAAATAACAAGTGTTGGAGAAGATATGGAGAAATTGGAAACTTCGTGCACTGTCAGTGGGAATGTAAAATGTTTTAGTTGCTCAAAATATTAAAAACAGAATTAACGTTTGATCAGAAAGTCTACTTCTGGATAAACAAAGAGAATTGAAAGCACAGTCTTGAAGACACATTTGCACTCGTGTTCAGAGCAGTACTATTCAAAATAGCCAAGAAGCAACCCATGTCCATCAACAGATGAATGGATAAACAAAGATGGAATATACATAGAATGGAACATCATTCAGCATTAAAAAGAAAATCCTGCTCTGGCTGGTGTGGCTCAGTGGTTCGAGTGCTGGCCTGCAAACCAAGGGGTCACTGGTTCGATTGCCAGTCAGGACGCGTATCTAGGTTGCAGACCACGTCCCTAGTGTGGGTGCTCCAGAGGCAATATTAATGTTTCTCTTCTTCTCTTTCTCCTCCCTTCCCCTTTCTTAAATTAATAAATAAATCTTTAAAAAAAGAAGAAAAGAAAATCCTATTCCATGCTACAACATGGATAAACTTTGAACACATTAAGTGAAATAAGCCAGTCACAAATACACAAACACTGTAGGAATCCACTTATACGATGGGGTGCCACGCAGACAAGTTCATAGAGTCAAACAACAGAATGGTAATGGTACGCCTTGGCTGGGTGGCTCAGTTGGTTGGAGTGCCATCCCGTACACCAGAAGGTTGTGGGTTCCATTCCCTGTCAGGGCGCATACCTAGGTTGCCAGTTTGATCCCTGGTCAGGGTGCAAACAGGAGGCAACCAATCGATGTCTCTCTCTCCCCTCTCTTCCTCTCTCTCTCTCTAAAATTAATAAAAACATATTCTTGAGTGAGAATTAAAAGAAAAAATGGTTAGGATGGTAAAAAGAAAAGATACTTAAGAGTGGCAAAAGCAGATGAAAAACAAGTATTAGTGGAAATGGATAAAACCTTTATTACAGAAGCTGAAGTCAAAATGAATGGTTTAGTTTACGTGCTTGTTCTCCTCCCTTTCTCCTCCCTGGGAATATAAGGGATCAAAATTAGGCTCCTGAACCACTGCAAATCATTCAAGATTCTCCATCAGTCCTTGCTCTATATCAGTTGCCAGGTGAAACCGTCGAATACCTGGGCCCCTGGCACCCTGACAAAGACACTCCAGATAGAGAGACCCTGGGTATCTATCTATATACATGTATGCTTAAAAGCCTCATTTGAAAATGATTGGGTTAGCTTAAAATTAGAACTCCTGGTACTGAAAGAATAATTTTTATTCAAAAACACTAAAAATACACAAAGCCTTTTAAAATTGTTTATAGTCTGTCAATACACAAATTAACTGAAGGGATCTAAGTAAGAGGAAACTCCTGTGACTGCTAACTACCACCCTTTTTCTGAATTGATAAATAGCTAAAAATCAAAAGCAAACAAAAATTTTATTATGAAGCCCTGGCTGGTGTAGCTCAGTGGATTGAGCGCGGGCCTGCGAACTAGAGGATCACGGTTCGATTCCTAGTCGGGGCACTGGGTTATAGTCCAGTTCCCTGCAGGCCAACTCCCAGCAGGGGGCGCACAAAAGGAAACCATATATTGATGTTTCTCTCCCTCTCTCCTTCCCCTCTAAAGATAAATAAATAAATAAATAAAATCTTTAAAAAAATTTATTATGAAAACAGCAAGCTGACAAGATTGTTCTCACAAAATCCCATCACTGTTAGGTTGTTTTATCTTTTCTAGCTTACAAATATGATCATAAGGGCAAGGATCAGTTCTCATACACCTGCTTTTTTTAAAAGGATTTATTTATTTGTTTTTAGAGAGGGGAAGGGAGGAAGAAAGAGAGGAAAAGAAATATTGATGAGAGAAACATCGAGCAGTTGCCTCTCGAACGGGCCCAACCAGGGACCAAACCCACAACCCAGGCCTGTGCCCTGACGGGGAACTGAACCAGTGCCATTCCTCTTGGCAGGATGGTACCCATCCAACTGAGCCACATCAGTCAGGGCAATACACCTGCTTCTTTAAAAGCTGAAGGTCTGCTGGTGTAAGGAGACGACCATCACATTTCCTCTCTCACCATACCTGCTGCTGCTCTACACGACTGTACCAGATTCCAAACAGAAAAAACCTGGACAGATCTTCAGAGCTGAGAGCAACACCAGACAGCACACTCAAGCACACATAACTGTATCTGAGCTGGCTTCCCACCTGATTGACCAAGCTTTGGCGACCAAGCTTTGGCATTTCTGCTAGAAGGTGGGGCCTCCAAATGCTCTCCAAAGCCAGTGTAAATCAAAGTGTATAGGCTGTGATCTTTTTTAAAAATATTTTTTTTATTTATCTTTAGAGGGGAAGGGAAGGAGAGAGGAAGGAAACATCATTGTATGGTTGCTTCTCGTGCATCCCCTGCAGGGAACTGGCCCCTGCCAGAAACTGGCCTGCAACCCAAGCATGTGCCCTGACTGGGAATCGAACCGCAATCGTCTGGTTCGCAGGCCCATGTTCAATCCACTGAGCTACGCCAGCCAGGGCCTTGGCTGTGATCTTATAGCACCAACTATTCTGCACTAATTTTACCCTTGAGGTGACAACATATGCAATGAAAGAAGCTGCATTAAAGACTACAAGAAAAAAGGGTGCCTGGAGAGTCCAACTGCCCGAATCAAACACAGACACTGAACGTTTATAACCTGTACCCTATCTCAGGCTCTCTTCTGCCTCAATTCAGACATCACTTAGTGTGGGAGGCCTTCCTGGTACCCAGAAAGTCACCTTCACTGCGGGCGGCCTGTGAGCTACTTAATATTATTTCAGTATGCTTTGTCAGGTGCTTTCGCACAAATCTTTTTCACTAGATGATAAAAGCCCATGGAGCAGGAGAAGCAAGTCCTTTTCTTCCTTACAATCACCACCCAGCTTGCTCTCTGCAGGGAGAGCAGCCCTGCCACTACCCAGAAGCACATATGAGTGCAGATTCCTGGGCAGACCTAACATGGCAGAATGTCTAGGTGCGCTGGAAATCTGACCCTGAGAACAAATGCTGCTACATGGTGCTTTAGCCTGGCCTGCTTGGGACCAGTGTGAAATAAGCTGAGTGAAGAGAGGAGCCATAAATTGTTTTTTTTTTCACCCAATAGGCTAAGCATCTGGTTTGTTGGTTTTTTTCACCACTGGACAATTTAGCCCAACTGCCGCTCCCATTCACTCAACCTGAAAAGGCTAAAGTATACCCTATAAACTACTTTGGGATGTTTATAACAGCAACACCAAAGCATCCTATTTAGGAACCTGAAAACCCTATGAAAATCAGTGTTTTCAACAACCCTTCTTTCCTATGAGTATGTGTTCTGCACGTAACATTAACAGTGTTAACTCTAGTCCCTGGCCTAAATAGGCCCTGATACCAGTATCTGTTGACTGATTAATCTGGAAAGGAATTATGAAGAAGAAAGTCAGGGAGAAACTGTAGAACAAGCATAAATAATCCACAATAAGAGATGCTATGAAAACAGTAAGTAATATTAATAACAGAGCAGCAAAAACCCACAATGCCCAGGAAAAAAAGCCCTCAAACATGTCCACTGCTTACTTCAAAGTATACCGAAAATGAGTATGGCATTCGAAATCTAAGTAGGGGGTGGAGAGAGGAAGAAAAAAGAAGAAAGGTGGGCTCACTCAGCTGCTGGACTTGTGCCTCTAGGTGCTGAATGCAAAGTGACCCCCTCACCCCTGCCTGTCACATTTGCAAAAGTCATGTGCTGTAATCACAGCTAAAAAAATAGGAGCCTTAAGAAATGAGCCAGAAGAGCTCAAATTAATAACCATTCAACAGTAAAGCAAATGTGTTTTCTTTTTTTCCACTATTTCCCTAAATTAAGTTCAAAGCAGCATTCCTGGCAACAGCAGTGCAGGCATGGTACTGTCATGTTGGGAGGAGGCTGGATGAGGGGCAGGAGAGCTGAGGTGCACCTGGCCCTGCCATGCATCCAGAATACCCAACCTGCCTGACTGCAGTGCATCTCCTATAGACTTTCATTATGAATTTCACTGTCCCTGAAATCCACATAAATGATACATAAATGCCAAGGGGGAAAAACTGTTAAACTCGAACTCTTTAGATAACTCAAAATTATTGTTCAGAGTCCATAAAGAAGTTATCTCCTACTAAAGGGAAAATGCATACAAAAACCCACTAAATGTTTACATCTGCCTTTGATGTTTTTTTCTTTAACCCAAGTTCTTAGTGCAGGCTGCATAAACCTTCTCCCTGAACCTGAGCCACACTCTGCTGAACTGAGAAGGTACCAATTGAGGATCTCTACCCTAAAAAAGAAGTTTTGGGAAAAAATAAAACACAGGGTCAGTTCATTCTGTGAATGTGCATATTTTAGAATATGGTAAAATCCCATCAAACAGACTCTTGCTACACATTTCTATTTTCTATAGTCCGAGTCAGAGGCTAGACATAAAAACTACAAAACGTCACTCGGCAACAGAACACCTGGCCTAACCCACATCCTCTAACACCAGTATTTATGGAAAACAAGGTTTTAAAAGATTCAGACCTTTGCAAAGTGTAAAGACCAAATTCCTCTCAGCACAAGAAAGTAAGAGTGGGATTTCACCTTAATTTCATATCAAATAATATTGACTCAATGCAAAAGGAAGACTGCACATGCAGAGGCCTGGCTCAGCCCTAGGATGGAAAATTACCACTTGCCCATCTCCTGCAGGCCAGCAGCTACCCTCCCCTCCCCTGAATCTCCCCCAAGTGCTGAGGGGCTCACCATGATAACATCATGGCCAGAAAGCATCCATGGTGCCTGAGCTGCACTGCAGGAACTCCCCATGGCTTCAAGTTCAACAGAGGATGTCTGAGAACTGCAGCCTCTGCATTTCATGTTTGTAGTTGCAACATTAACTGAAAGTGAGAAAGAAATTCCTAAACTATAATTTAACAGCATTCTAAACAGAGTGCTCTCCTTAAATGTCTGCATAAACATGGAGTCAATGTGCTCGGCAAACACCATTTCATCCCACCTTTCTTTGACTTCTGGGTGGCTGGGCATGACCAGCCCAACCTCTCCTATTGTCTCTCTTAGTGTCCACGCCTCTTGGCCTTTCACAGGACTTCCTTGGCTGGGTAAAGGTAGGTTACAGAGTGCTAAGCTGGTTTCCCCACCCATAAAAGGAGGATAATGTCCTACCACACATGAGGGTTGAAAGAATAAATTTGTAATCATACATAGTGAGTAGAATGGTGCTGGAACACAGTAAGTGTTGTCAGCTCCTGTCGTGTCCGTCTCCATTTTCCTTGACCTCTTCTACACAGGCACTGCAAGTTCTAAGAGCTAGCTCCCCACCACACAACGGGCACTTCTTCCTTCCTCTGTCCTCTATAAAAATGCTGGTCTCAAGATGCAGATGCTGGACAAGTAAACTGAGACACTTCTGTAGGGAAGTGAGACTATATGCATCCGGAGCCTGGACATGTTTCCTATGGTAATGACAGTAACTTAGATGTATACACTGGGCTTTCAGTTTATGATGGTCCCATATAGCAAAAACCTAAATGTCCAACAACACAGGAAAAATGAAACTATACTATACACATAAGATGGGGAAATGCTAATAAAATAGTTGAGGGGGATGTCTCTTTGTAAAGAGATCTGATATAGACACATAATAGAATACTAACCAGCTGCCAAAAAATGAAGTAGCTTCCTATGCATAATAGCCAGTATACAAAAAAAGATGCAGAGTAATAAAGAATCTGCTATTTTCTCTACAATGAGAATAAAGGAACTGCATATAAACACACACACAAAAATTTAATAGCAGTTTCCTGAGGAGAGTTGAGAACTAGAAAGATCGGAGAAAGAGGCAAGAGGAAGAATATTTTCAGTAGTATATCTTTCTAATCTTTAAAAAATTTTGAGCCATATATTTGCCATTAAGCACACTTTTAATTTTTAGATAATCACATTTAGAGAAATTATTGGATTTTAACATGAATAAAATATTTTTGGATAGGAGGATTAAGTTTAAATTTCTATTTTATTTTTATATGTTTCCAAAGTATCTTTAACATGTATGTATTACTTTCATCATTAGAAAAGTCTTTTAAACAGAGAGAAAAAATTAAGATTCTCTTCCATCTCAATGTCAAATACATAAATAAGAAAACTAATTATTTCATTTAGTTCAAAATATTTTAAAGATATTAATATTAATATCTTTAATACTTAACAATTTATTTAAGATTTTAATATTTGGTTCAAAATATTTTTTATTTATTTACTTTTAGAAAGGGGGAAGAGAGGGAGAGAAATATCAATGTGAGAGAGAAACATCTATTGGTTGCCTCTCGTAAATGCCCCAGCCAGCGACCAAACCTGCAAACCACGCATGTGTCCTGACTGAGAATAAAACCAGCAACATTTCACTTTGGAGGATGATGCCCAACCAACCGAGCCCCACCAATCAGGGCCATTTAGTTCAAATTATTTAAAAATTCTCTTGAGATACCTTCTTTGACCCATGTGTTAGGCTGTTTAATCTCCAAACATTTTTTGGATTTCCAATGATAATTGGAAAATCCAAATTTTTTCTGTTTAAAAGACTTTTCTAATGATGAAAGTAATACATACATGTTAAAGATAATTTGGAAACATATAAAAATAAAATAGACATTTATACTTTATCCTCCTATCCAAGGTATTTGTTATTGGTTTCTATTCCACTATGGTCTGAAAGCATAACTTATATAATTTCTATTCAGCATTCTTTCTATTCTATTACCACACTTAAAAGTTTGTCAAGGTGAGTTCTGGTCAAGATGGAAATGTAGGTAAACACAGTTCACCTCCTTTCACAACCACATCAAAATTACAACTAAATTATAAAACAATCATCACTCAGAACTGCCAGAAATTGAGTTGAATGGAAGTCCATAACTACAATATTAAAGAAACCACATCCATCAAAACTCCTAGAGGAGAGGTAGAGAGTCAGAGATGCAGAACAGGCTGGTCCTACACCCATATATGGTAGATAAAAAACAGGAGGGATATCTCAGAGTAAGGCACCCCAGCCCAGGGTTTCAATGCCAGGAAGATAAGTCCCCATACCTTCTGGCTGTAAAAACCAGTGGGGATTGCATTGATGGAGCAAACTGCTGGATTCCCAAGCAATTCCTCTTAAAGGGCCCACACAGACTTACTCAGACTCACTCCCTCTGAGCTCTATTACAGGGGTAGCTCCTGAAAGGCACCAGTGAGATGTGAGGAGGACCTGAAGTGTCTGGCATCGGGGTGGGAGCTGGGGGACAGCTTTCTCCCAGGAAAAACTTTGGGCGAACCCTCCCCACACAAAGCCACAGACCCAGCAGGCAGGTGCCACACGGAGACTCCATAAAGCTGGCTCACACTGTGTGCCCCACCCTAATGATTCCCTGAGTCTCTGCCCCACCTAATTTACAAGCCCACCCAAGCTGTTAACAGTGGCTGGCTTGTCTTGGCTAATGCTTCAGACCCTCCTAAATCCTCTCAAATAAGCAACAGCTGGCCTGAGTGAGTCCCCAGCCCCCTTACCTCTTGCTCTGTGGCCCCAGGCCCAGCACTAGCAGCAGATGGTCTGGGTTCACAGCCAGGCCTTGTGGGCACCTCCAAATCTAGTACGAGTAGCAGCCACCTGCAGATCACTTTACAGCTTATGCCAAATGGCCCCAGAGAGAACACAGACAGTGACTGTCCTGCAAGTGTTCAAGGCCGGGCAGGTTCACATGGAATTCTGGCAGACGGAAAAATATACCCAGAGCCATTGGGATGTCTGACGTGCCTTTATTCTGGGATAGGGTGATCCACATGTGCCACGAGCCAGGAGTCGTGCCATGGGAAGTCCTGACTCCCTTACACAGTAAGTGCACACAAAGCCAGCAAGGTGCCAATACAGACCTAGTTATGTAACAGAGCTTCACTCTGCACATGCAGGCCCCTACTCAAGGTTATATGAACACTGCTCAGTTATGTTTGCCCTACATCTGGGTGAGGGAGCCTGACTGACTCCATTGTCCCTGCACTGACCTTGCCTGGCACCAGCCAGGAAACCCCAGAGCCTGCACATACAGTGGACAGCTACAGACCATGTCAGAGCACCACCACCCAACTACCTCCTCAAGCGACACACTTAAGGGGTGGACATCCCTGCTGAGGTCCACATCCTGCTGAGGTAAGTCCTGCTCTGTAGAGTGGGCCCTGTACAGCTAATCCTCCACAGAGGGTGGAGGTTGGTCTCAGTGATTAAGGCCAGCCCTTGCAGCTGACTGGCCTGGGTAATTCCACCCCACTGAACTGCCAACAGCATCAAAGCTCAACCACAAGAGGAAAAGTGTACTCAGCCCACACAGAGAGTACACCTTGAATATCCAGCTTAGGGTAGAGGGGAGGCTGCACCACTGGACCCTACAGGACACTCATTGCATTAGGCCACACTATCAAGACAGGGGAGTCATAGCAGCTCTACCTAATACACAGAAACAAACACAGCGAGCCTACCAAATGAGGAGACAAAAAACATGACCCAAATGAAGAACGTATCAAAACTCCTGAAAACGAACTAAACAAAATAGGGATAAGCAATCCATCAGATGCAGAGTTCAACACAGTGGTTATAAGGGTGCTCAAAAAACTTAGTAAGGCCGTCAACAGCATAAAAAAATCCAGTCAGAAATGAAGGATACACTAATGAAATAAACAACAATTAACAGAAAATCACCAAGACTGAATGAAGCCAAGGAGCAAATCAATGATTTGGAACATAAGGAAGCAAAAAACAACCAATCAGAACAAGAAAAAAGAATCCCCCCAAAATGAAGACAGTATAAGAAACCTCTGGGATAATTTAAGTATACCAAAATTCACATCATATGGGTGCCAGAAGAAGAAAAGAAAGAACAAGAAATTGGAAATCTATTTGAAAAAATAATAGAAGGAAACATCCCTAATTTGGTGAAGGACATAGACACACAAGTCTAGGAAGCATAGAGTCCCAAACAAGATGAACCCAAAGGGGCCCACACCAAGACTCATTATGATTAAAATGCCAAAGGTTAAAAACAAAAACAGAACCTTAAAAGAAGCAAGAGAAAAGCAGTTAGTTACCTACTGGGGAGTCCCCATAAGACTTGTCAGCTGATTTCTCAAAAGAAACTTTGCAGGCTAGAAGAGACTGGCAAGAAATGTTCAAAGTTGTGAAAAGCTGGGACCTACAGCCAAGGTTACTCTACCCAGCAAAGCTATCATTTAGAATGGAAGGGCAGATAAAGCACTTACCCAAGAAAAATCTAAAGGACTCCATCATAACCAAATGTCGGGAGCCAACCAGCAGCCGTCCCTTGACACAGTCGGGACGAATGAGATGCATCTGCACAGAAGAGGCAACTGTGGCTGGACTTCCTGTCTATCTCTCCATGCATGTTTGTTTTTGCGATTAATAGGTGGTTGGATTTTTAGACACCTGCATTTCAGGCCCAACGATCCACGTAATTCCAATGAAGTTGTACAAAATAATTTCTTGGCCAGAGAACAAAGTCCCCCTAATGAAGTAGCCCCTGAATATCTAAAAGAGGATGGAGTAACAGCCCCTCCTCTACCTTGGACAGGAATATGTATCAATCAGAATTAGACAGGCAGACTAAGCACGTAGAAACAATTACCAAGGAGCTAGAGTCCGTAGTACATAAAGAAACATTTTAGACAGAAAGATAGCTAAGTTAGACATCACAAAGGCCTTATAATGAATTTCCTATAACCTCTGCTCAGTCTAGCGTACCCTTTTGCCCCATGTCAAATTCTTAGAACTTTAATAAACAATAAGACATTTAAACTCTGTACATACAGCTATTTCTAATTGTCTGATTAATGGCTCTCCTGGTCAAAACCACCTTTGTTTAACATAACTGAAACTATGGAAATTCTTGTACTTTTCCTGGTTAGCTCTGTATTAGTTTTTTCTGCTTAACTGATTATGCCATATACCTGTTCCTTTAATGTTATGTAACAATTTCCATAAAAATAAAACCTAAATCAAACTGAGAGTTCAGTCAGACCCACAGAGGCTGGCTGTTCTCCAGCATCCAATCAGATGTCTACTCTTCATTCTTCACCTGCGCTGTCCATCCTTCAGGGACCCTGAGACCTGCCAAGGCTGGACCCCAGCAACCAAACCCTTATTATATGAAATGTTAAAGGAACTTGCCGGTATTTAAGAAAAAGATCAAAACTATGAATAACAAATGGCAATAAATACACACTTATCAACAATTTATTTGAAAAAAACTAAGCAAACAAGAACAACAGAGACAAAATCATGGATACGGAGAGCATTTCAATGGTTTCCAAGTGGGTGTGGGGCAATGGCTGAAGAGGTGAGGGGATTAAGAAGTACAAGTTGATAATTACAGAATAGCCATAGGGAAGTAAAGTACCGAATACTAAGCAGCCAAGTAACTTACTGCATTACCTACAGACACAAACAAGGGTGTGAGGATTGTCTGCGGTAGTGGGGGTGCTGGGTGGAAGGTGCAAATGGGGGAAAACTGGGACAACTGTAATAGCATAAACAGTAATATAATTTTTTTTTGAGTTTGCTTAGGTATATTTTATGTCCCAGAATGTGGTCACTCTTGGTGAATTTTCCATGAAAGCTTGAGAAGAAATGTGTTTTCTGCTATCGTTAAAGTAATCTACAGATGTCAATTATATCCAGCTGATTAATGGTAGTGTTGAGTTCAATTATATGTTAACTGATTTCCTGCCTGCTGGACCTGTTCCTTACTGACAGAGGCAGGAGGGGTAAACTCCCCAACTATAAGTGAATTCATATATGCACTGTAATAACTATTAAGTGTACACACATTCAGGACATCTTGGAGAGCTGACACTGTTTTGTTATGCAATGTCATTTTTTATCCCTGCTAATATTCCTTACTCTGAAGCCTGAAATTAAAATAGCTACTCCAACGTTATTTTGATTAGTATTAGCATAGTATTGGGTTGGCCAACAAGACTGTTTAGTTTTTCCATAAAGCAAAAGATACATTTTTCATTTTCACTATTAACTTTATTGATTTGGGTATTCTGAATGTGTTGGTTATCTCCTGCATGGTAAAACACTGACTGTTCTCAATTAATGTCTCAATTTGATCACTATCAACTTCAACGGGTCTATCCAACAGCACAGCATTATCCAGCAAGAAATCTCCAGCACGAAACTTCACAAACCACTTCTGACACGTTCAATGAGTCACAGCACCTTCTCCATACACTGAATAAATCTTTTTTTTGCAATTCAGTTGCATTATCTTTCTTGAAATAATAAAGCATAATATGCTGAAAATGTTGCATATTTTCTTCCATCTTCAATATTAAAATTGCTATGCAAATTCACCAATTTTGAATAGTTTTTTTTAATGCACACTAATATGACAGTTGTCACAGTACAATCTAACAAAATTTTTCTGAATGAAGTTCAAGACAACTAAGCAGTACTAGAGTCATCTTACAGAAAAAAAAAACAAATGAACTTTTTGGCCAAGCCAATATAGCCTTCTCTCCCCTCTACTTTTTATGTATCTGTAAACTATATATATAAAGTGTGATTTCTTATTTAAAAAACATATAAAAGTTGACCCCTGAACAATGTGGGGTTAGGGACATGAAACCTCCATACAGATGAAAATCCATAGGTAAATACTGACAACCCCCCAAAACTTATGTACTAATAGCCTACTATTATTACCCAGAAGCCTTACTGATAACACAAACAGTCAATTAACACATTATAGGCAATTTGAAAAGGCTTTGGGGGAGCTTCCAGTGGAGACAGTGGCAAAGGTAAAGGCAATACTAGCCTTCTCCAATAACCACATCAAAAATACAACTAAACTACAGAACAACCATGATTCAGAACTGCCTGAAATCTAGCTGAATGGAAGTCCTACAACAAAGAAGGACATAAAGAAGCCACATGGAAACTAGTAGGAGAGGTGGAGACACAGAGCACACTGGTCCCATACCAACATGTGGAAGATAAAAATCAGGAGGGATATCTTGGCTGCAGAGGTCCCTTCTGAGGATCACAGAGTTCCAGTACCACATGAGACCCCCAGCCCAGGGTTACAGTACCAGGAAGAGAAGTCCCCATAACTTCTAGCAGAAAAAAACAGCAGAGATTGTGGCTAAGTAAGAGGGAGGGCTTCTGGAGTCCAAGCATTCTTCTTAAAGGGCCCACGGACTTATTCAGACTCATTTCCCCTGAGCTCCAGTACTGGGACTGCAGCTTGATAGGCACCAAGGACACATGGGGAGGAACTGAAGTGTACTGCACCAGGGCGAAAGCTAGAGAGGTAGTTTTTTCCCAGACTAAAGTGCTGACAGAAGCCATTGTTTCTTTTCTGAGTCTTTCTCTCACAGAGCCAGAAGGAAGGCACAATACACAAGTCTGTTCAACTGACTCACACTGTATACATGGCCCTGGAGATTCCCTGAAACTTCACCCCAGCAACTGACATACCCAACTTAGAGGTCCACCCAAGCTGTTTCCAGTGGCTTTTCCACACCAATAACCTGTCTCAGCTCATGTTTCAGATTTTCCCAAAATCTCTCTAGCAAGCAGTATCTGGACTCGGCGTGCCCTATACTGCTTGCTAAGTGGCCCCAGGCACAGCACTAGCAGCAGCCAGTCTTGCTTAGTAGCTTGGCCTCTTCTGGGCACCTCCAAGCCCAGCACAAGTATCACCATCACAGATCAATTTATAGCTCATGCTGGGTGTCTTGGGCAGAACACAGATAGTGCATGACCTTGGGCTACACATTCTGGGAGGTCATAGGGCTGGCACACACAGTGGACAGCTTCATGTTGAAGCACCACCCAACCACCTCCACAAGAAACAGATTCAGTGGGCACCAAAGCCCCACTGAAGTAAGTCCTGTTCTGTGAGGTGGGCCCCTGGTCACGTCAGTCCTCGCAGCCAATCAGCCAAGGAATAAATATCTCCCAGTGACATATCAACAGCAATCAAAGCTCAACTACAACAGGGGGGTGTACACATGCAGCCCACAGGGTGGAGATGGAGGTGAGGAGAGCACACCTTGAGTCTCAGCTTGGGTGAAAAGGAGGCTGTGCCACTGGACCCTGCAGGACACCTACCACATTAGGCTACTCTACCAACCAAGCCTGGGAGACATAGCAGCTCTACCTAACACATAGAAATAACCACAGGGAAGCTGTCAAAATGAGGAGACAGAAAACCATGTCCCAAATGAAAGAACAGAACAAAACTCCAGAAAAATAACTACTAAGCAATATGATGACAAGTAATCTCCTAGATGCAGAGTTCAAAACGCTGGTAATAAGGGTGCTCAATGAACTTACAGGAGGAGTAGATAAACTTAAAACCTTTCAACAGTATAAAAAAAGACACAGAACCCATAAAAAAGAACCAGTCAGAAATAAAGGATACACTAACTGCAATTAACAGGGAATCAACAGTAGAGTACATGAAGCTGAGAATCAAAGCAACAACTTGGAATAAAGGAAGCAAAAACACCCAACCATAACAGCAAAAAGAAGTAAGAATCCAAAATAATGAGCATAGTGTAAGGAGCCAAGAATACCAACAATGACATCAAGGAGGGGCTGGGAAGAGAAGGGAGAGAAGCAGAAAATTAAAATCCTATTTTAAAAAAATTACAGAAACTTCCCTAATCTGGTGATAGAAATAGTTTAAGTCCAGGAAGCACAGAGTCCCAAGCAAGATGAACCCAAAGAGGCTCACACCAAGACACTTCATAATTAAAACACCCAAGGTTAAAGAAAAATTGACAATCTTAAAAGCAACGAGAGAAAAGCAGTTAGTTACCTGCAAGAGAGCTCCCATAAGACTACCAGCTGCTTCTCAACAGAAACTTTGCAGACCAAAAGGGACTGACAGAAAACATTCCGAGTGATGAAAGTCAGGAACCTATAACCAAGATTACTCTACCCAGCAGAGTTATCATTTAGAATCAAAAGACATATAAAGAGCTTCCCAGACAAGAAAAGGCTAAATGAGTTCATCACCACCAAACCAGTATTACATGAAATGTTAAAGGGTGAAGAAGAAGAGAGAAGAGAGACAAAAGGAGGGGGAGGAGGAACAGGAAGAAGAAAAAGCAGCAGTAGCAAAATATGAATAATAAAATGGCAATAAATACATATCTATCAACAATTTAATCTAAAAAACAAAATAAACAAGAACAGACACACAGATATAAACAACATTTTCATGGTTGCCAGATGGGAGGGACTGGGTGAAAAAGGTGAAGAAGTACAAATTGGTAGTAACAGAATAGGGATTATAGTCAATATAGCATAGAGAATATAGTCAACGATATTCTAACTATGCATGGTGTCAGATGGGTACAAAGATTTACTGGGAGAATCACTTACATAATGTCTAATCACTGGTATATACCCCAAAACTAATATAATATTGCATGTCAAATCAACTGTAACTGAAAAATTTTTAAATGATTTAAAAAACACATTACATACTATATTCTTACAACAAAGTTAGCTAGAGGAAAAAATGTTATTAAGAAAATTGGCCCTGGCTGGTGTGGCTCCATGTATTGAACACTGGCTTGAGAACCAGAAAGTAGCTGGTTCAATTGACCTGTGGGCCAGGTCCCCAGTTGAAGATGTGTTAGAGGCAACTGATCGATGCTTCTCTTCCTCTCTTTCTCTCTCCTTTCCCTTCTTTCTAAAAATAAATCAATAAAATCTTTTTAAAAAGAAAAGAAAATCATAAGAGGAAATACACTTATAATACCTACCAAAAAATATCCATGTATAAGAAGACCCCTGTAGTTCAAACTCATGGTATTCAAGGGTCAAATAAGGGTCTTAGTTTTTTAAAACACTATGAAAAGTCTCTTTTTTAATTGGTGTATTTAAACCACTCATATTCAAAGTGACTATAAATATACTTGGATTAATATCTACCATATTTGTAACTATTTTGTTTATGTCCCTTGTTCTTTGTCTTCCACTCTTTTTCTGCCATTCTCTCATTTTAATTGAGCTTTGTATATAATTCCATTCTCTTCTTTTAGCATATTAATTATACTTAAAAAATTTTAGTAGTTGTCCTACAATTTGCAATTCAACTAATTTACTCCCACTTTCAAATCACACTGTGCTGCTTCACAGGCAGCGGCTACCTCATATGACTGGAGTCCTAATCCCTCCTGTGGCGTCTTACAGCACTGCTGAAACTCATTTTATTTATCCATAAGCAGTGATCATCCAATATAATGTGGCTATTATTACTTTGAGGAAATTGTTATCTGTTAGATCAACTACGAATAAGAAAAATAAACATCTTTATTTTGTAACGTAAGAGAAATAAGATGTCCTAAATTAAATTATAGCAAGCCAGGAAGGTGGACGGAAGAGACAAGGAGGGTTAATCATTTAATAATTGGGGATGGGCAGGAAGGGGGGTTGCAGTAAAACCAACAACAGACTGTTTACATTCCTGAATATATGTTCAAACTTTGAATCAACTTCCAGGTGGCCATTTCCGAGATTACTGAGAGAGACTGGCCAACCACCAGATGCCACCATGTCTTGCTTACACTTGAACGTGTTGGACTGCTGCCTATAACCAACCCAGAATCAGGAAATGCTTCTTTACACACAATTCACCTACCCCAGGACTTTCTCCAATTCACATTCTCCTGCTCCCTTTATGCACAACTAATATATTTGTAAGCAAAAACAGTAAGTTTTAAAGCAGCTTAACATCTTGGTGTTAAGGATGGATATGGATGGTAGATATGCCTTCCCCATCTAGCCCCACTGTGGGGGGTCAGGCTGCACACCCCAGGACCTTGTCCTTCTCTGGCTAGCACATAGCTCAACAGACCCTTTCTTTCAGGACAACTTTTAGCTTCCAAGGTTTTTGTTTAACATTTACCATCATTTATTCCTTCATGACATTCTTCCTTTCTTTATGTAGATTTAAGTTTCTGACCTGGTCATTTTACTACTCTATAAAGAACTACTTTTAATACTTCTTACAAGGCAGGCCAACGAGGGAAAAATTCCCTCAACTTTTGTCTGAGCAAGTCTTTATTTCTCCTTCACTTTTGAATAATAATTTCACTAAACAGATAATAATTGCTAGATTGGGAGAGTTTTTCTTCCAACTCTTTAAATATTTCCTTCTACATTCTTCTTGTTTGTGTGGTCTCTGAAGAGAAGTCTGGTATAATATCTATCCTTGCTCTTTGCTGGGTAGTGTGCTCCCCCTCCCCCAGCTTCTTTCAAGACTTTATCTTTAATTTTCTACTTTGAATATGGTGTGGCCACGTGCAGATTTGGTGGATATTTATCCTGCTTAGCGTTCTCTGGGAACACCTGATCTGAGGTTTGATGCTTGTCATTAATTTCAGAGAACTCTCAGCCATTATTACTTCATATATCTAGTCTATCCCTTCTTTTTCTCTCCTTCCCGGATTCTCATAATGCATATACTGCACCTTTTGTAGTTGTCCCACAGTTTTTTTAAATATTCTGCTCTGGTTTTTTATTCTTCTTTACTCTTTTTCATTTGGAAAGTATTTGCTAACCATTTTTTTCTGCTTTGTCCAATGTACTAATGAACCCATCAAAAGCACTCTTCATTTCTGTTACAACAGCTTTTATTTCGGGCATTTCATTTTAATTCTTTCTTAGTTTCCATCTTTCTGTTTTCATTACCCATTTATTCTTGTACATAGTTCATTTTTTCCATTACAGTGCTTGGAATGTTTATCATAGTTATTTTAAATTTGTGGTCTGGTAACTCCCAAATTTCTGTCATATTTGTTCTGGTTCTGATGTTTGCTTTGTCTCTTTAGACTGTGTTCTCTGCCTTTTACCACACCTTGTAATTGTTTTCTGAGGATTTTATTTGTTTATTTTTAGAGAGGGGAATGGAGGGAAAAAGTGAGGGAGAGAAACATCCATGCTTGAGAGAAGCATTAAGTGGTTGCCTCTCACACACCACCGACCAGGGACCTAGCCTGCAACCCAGACTCACCTCCTGACTGGGAATTGAACTGGCAACCTTTCAGTTTGCAGTACAACACTCAGCCCACTGAGCCACAGTAATCAGGACAGCATGCCTTGTTACTTTTCACTGAAAGGCAGAAATGACAGAGTAAGAGAAACAGATAAACAAAATCTCACATTAAAGACCTGCATATCTGGGACTTCTAGCCAAGATGGAGGCATAGGTAGACACACTATGCCTCCTTGAACAACCAAAATAAGGACAACAACAATTTAGAAACAAAATAACAACCAGAACTGACAGAAAATTGAACTGTATGGAAGTCTGACAACCAAGAAACTAAAATAGACACATTCATTCAGACCGGTAGGCGGGGCAGAGTCAGGCAGCTGAGCAGAGAGGAGTCAAGGCACAGGAAACAGTGACACCAGGCACACAAAGCACCCTGGGCGCCCAGGCAGCGGCTGGCAGACCCCAAGTGTGGAGTGCCAACGGGCAGAACCAGCGAGGCGGCGACTGACAGTGATTGAGAAGCGAGACACCATGTACAAGGTGGCTGGCTGACCGGGCAGCAGCCCCACAATCGTGCGCAAATAACTGGGGAGCAAAACAGATCCCACAACCTACGGCCCTAGCGCTGGGAAATAAAGCCTCTAAACACTGATTGAAAATACCTGTGTGGGTTGAGGCCCAGGGAGAGACCTCCAGCCTCACAGGAGAGTTTGTTGGAGAGACCCACAGGGTTCTAGAATGCACACAAGCCCATCCACACAGTAATCAGTACCAGAAAGGCCCAGTTTGCTTGGGGGAAGCAGCAGAAGGGACTGAGGTGCAACACAGAGTGGAGCAAAGCGCCATTGTTCCCTCTTAAACCCTGCACCCACATACAGCGTCACAACCCAGCGACTTGGGTTGCCCTGCCCCAGTGAACACCTAAAGCTCTGCCCCTCATATGTAACAGACATGACCTGACCAAAAAATTATAGCTCAAACAGAAGAACAGATCAAAGCCCCAGGCCAATACTTCTAAGCGACCAAGAGATAACCAACATATCGAATGCACAGTTCAAAACACTGGTGATCAGGATGCTCATAGAATTGATTTGGGTCACAAATTAGATTAACAAATGAAGGCTACACTAAGGAAAATACACAGGAAACGAATAGTGATGAAAAGAAAACTGGGACTCAAATCAATGGAGTGGACCAGAAGGAAGAAAGAAACATTCAACCAGAAAAGAATGAAGAAAGAAGAATTCAAAAAAAATGAGGAGAGGCTTAGGAACCTCCAGGACATCTTTAAACGCTCCAACATCCAAATTAGAGGGGTACCAGAAGGGGAAGAGGAACAGCCACGAGTGGAAACCTTATCTGAACAAATAATAAAGGAGAACTTCCCCAGTCTGGCAAAGGAAATAGATGTCCAGGAAATCCAGGAAGCTCAGAGAGTGCCAAAGAAGTTGTGTTCCTTCTTGGTGTGTCCCAAGAAGGAACACACCAAGGCACATCATAATTACATTAGCCAAGATTAAAATGAAGGACAGAATCCTAGAAGCAGCAAGAGATAAGGGGACAGTTACCTACAAAGGAGTGCCCATCAGACTGTCAGCTGATTTCTCAAAAGAGACCTTACAGGCAAAAAGGGGCTGGAAAGAAGTATTCCAAGTCATGAAAGACAAGGACCTATAGCCAAGACTGCTCTATCCAGCAAAGCTTTCATTTAAAATGGAAGGGCAGATAAAGTGCTTCTTGGATAAGGTCAAGTTGAAGGAGTTCATCATTACCAAGCCCTTATTATATGAAATACTAAAGGGACTTATCTAAGAAAAAGAAGAGAAAATATGAACAGTGAAAGAACAACAAATTCACAGTTATTAACAAGCACACGTAAAACAAAAGCAAACTAAGAGGACAGCTAGATCAGGAGAGGAACCATAGAAATGAAGATCACATGGAGGGTTAGCAACAGGGGAGTGGGAAGAGAGTAGGGGGAAAAAGGTACAGAGAATAAGTAGCATGGATGGCAGGCAAAAAATAGACAGGGGGAGGGCAAGAATAGAATGGGAAATATAAAAACTAAAGAATTTAAGACACATGAACATGAACTAAAGAGGGGGAATGTGGGTGGGAGAGGGTGTGCAGGGTGGAGGGAAATGAAGGGAGGGAAATGGGACAACTGTAATAGCATAGTCAATAAAATATATATTTTTTAAAAAGACCTGCATATCTGCCCAGGAGATAAACTATCTATATTCACTGCCTGCTCCAGCTCTAAGTGTCAGAGGCTAAAATTTCCTCTAGTACTCTTGTTTTCGCCACCCCTGTTGTCTCTGGGTTTCCCTAGAAACTGCTTAAACAAGGCCTGAGTCTTACTATAACATGGTGGTAAATGTGAGGAAGGAGAGGAAGCATCTGTGGTACTACCATAAGGTCTTGGTCTTTCAGTGTGCCTGAGCAGAGCACTCCCTTCCCCGACGTCCGTTCTGGTAGCACACGTTCCCTTAAGAGCAGGCCTTTGTTAGGGAGAAGACAATGCACCGGTGTATTTTTAAATGTTTACTTCCCATCCCCCACTGGAAACATGAAGAGATTTTTCTTAGATCTTTTAAAAAATATTTTATTTATTTATTTTTAGACAGAGAGGAAGGGAGGGAAGTAGAGAGGGAGAGAAACATCAATGTGTGGTTGCCTCTCACATGCCCCATACTAGGGACTCAGTCCGCAACCCACACATGTGCCCCAACTAGGAATCAAACAGGTGACCCTCTGATTCTCAGGCTGGCACTCAATCCACTGAGCCACACCACCCAGGACTTTTCTCTGATCTTTAGTGAGAGCCTAAAGGGGCTCCTGGAGGTGACAATCACAAAAGTGTGCCACCCATCCCTCAAAACTGAGATTCTGGAAATTTTAATTCTCAAGCTTGTCCACACTCAGTTTCCAGCAATTACCATATTGTGCTATGTGTGATGCACAGTTTTTTGCCTACATTTTTGAGGGAAAAATAAGGATGCACATTATACCCTTATATATGCATTACACAGGTAGTACCTGACATACCCTATATCTGTTCTTGTGTTTTATAATTATTTGTTACACAATAATTCTTGTATCATAATATGTTCAAAAATAAATGCTAAAATTCCTATACAGTATACAAAAAACAAGTATCTGAATATAAATAATTCAATTAAAAAGTTAAAATGAAAGCTTTTTCCTATAAGTGTGGGCCGAAAATATTGGTGCATATTATATATGGGATCACATTCTACCTGGCAAAATATGGTAGTCGGTTCTCTATAAAAAGTGCTCCTATAAGGCTCAAGCAGCTGCTTCTACACCCATAAATTGTGGCCCTCTGTGTTCACCTGTGTCTCTAGTTTTCAAGTGGCAATTTGTGCTGGGCCCTCAATTCTCTAATTGAGCAAAGAAGAGTTGTCGAAATTCAGTTTGTTCAGCTTTTTTAAAAAAATCCTCACTCAAAGACAAGCTTATTAATCTTAAAGAGACTGGAAAGGAGGGAGAGAAACATCGATGTGAGAGAGATATATCAATTGGCTGCCTCTTGTATGCACTCCAACCAGAGACCAAACCCCCCAACCAAGGCATGTGGTGCCCTGACTGGGAATCGAACCCACAGCCTTTTGGTTTATGGGACAACACTCCAACCAACTACATCACACTGGCCAGGGCTGTTCAGCTTTTCTCTTGTGAGGATACAAGTGACGCTTTCCAAGTTCCTTGCAGGCCAGGCCCAAGACCTGAAATCCTTACACCCACTGTTGAGTCCTTCCTCTCTTATATTTTATCTACTGCGTGGGGCCTTCTGCTGAATGGGGACTGCAGGTACTGTAGTCTCCCCTCTCTAGTTATCAATTCACTAGAGAAGCCCCCCATGGTCACTAACCCATGTCCTGTGCTTCCCCCCTTCCTAGTCTCCAAGCATATGGGGCTCTCTGCTTCTCTACAAAGCACCTGGTGGCTGAGATGGCCCTCCAGTCCCCCAGCTAGAACAAGGAGCTAATTCAATAATGAAGTCCCATTTTCATCACCTCAATGGCCGGGCATTTCCCATACAAAACCCAAACACACCCTGGTACCCTTGACCCTGGCTTCCCAGAAAATTTCCTGTGTCCTGAATAGACATCTTGAAGGGACAATTAACTTGACTTTTTCCAGAGCTAAATATGTTACAAGGTAGATTCAACATCTGAAACTGGCACACTTTGACTGGTTAAATCCAGTTTTAAAAGCAATATATTTAACCAAGGAGGTAAAAGACCTGTACTTAGAAAATTCTAAGACACTGAAAAAAGAAACTGAAGGAGACACAAAGTGGAAGCACATATCGTGTTCATAGATAGAAAGAATTAACATCATTAAAATGTCCATGCTACCCAAAGCAATCTATACATTCAACACAATTCCTATCAAGATTCCAGTGTTTTTCACAAAACCAGAGCAAATGTTTCAAAAATATGTGATAATTAGTGACATCAGCCCCCCACAGCAACAGTGATCCTTAGAAATAAGGATAAAGTTGGAGAAAATCAATCTACCTGATATCAAACTATACTACAAGGCCATAGTAATCTAAACAGCACATGGTACTAGAGTAAAAAGACACATAAATCAATGGAACTGAATAGAGAGCGCAGAAATAAATTCACATTTAGAGTCAACTAATATTCAACAACAGCAGCAATCACATACAGCAGCCTAAAGACAGTTTACTCAATAAATGGTGTTGGCAAAATCTGGACAGATACCTGCAAAAGTGAAACTAAACCACCTTCTTACTCCACACACAAGAATAAATTTAAAATGGATTAAAGACTTAAATGTTAGACCTCAAATCCTAAAAATGCTAAAGGAAACATAGGCAGTCAAACCTCAGTCATTTCTTATAGCAATATTTTATCAGATACATCTCCTCGGGCAAGGGAAACAAAAGAAAAAATAAACAAATGAGACATCAAGCTAAAAAGTTTTTACACAGCAAAGGAAACCATCAACAAAATAAAAAGACAACCCACAGAATGGGAAAACATATTTGCTGCTACATCTGATAAGGGGTTAATATGCAAAACTTATAAACAAATTACAAAACTCAACACTAAAACAACCAGTCCAATGAAAAAATGGGCAAAGGGCCTGAATAGACACTCTTCCAAAGAGGACTGACAAATGGACAATAGGCATATGAAAAGATGCTTGATGTCACTAATTATCACTGAAATGCAGAGCAAAACCACAATGAGATACCAACTCACATCTGTGAGAGTGGCTATCATCAACTAATCAACAAACAAGTGCTGGGAGGATATGGAGAAAGGGGAACCCTTTTTGCAGTGTTGGTGGGAATGCAGATTGGTGCAGCCACTGTGGAAAGCAATATGGAGATACCTCAAAATATTAAAAATGGCTGTGGCTGGTGTGGCTCAGTGGATTGAACACTGACCTGCAAACCAAAGGATCACCAGTTCAATTCCCAGTCAGGGCACATGCCTGGGTTGTGGGCCAGGTCCCTGTAGGGGGTGCTCAAGAGGCAACCACACATTGATGTTTCTCTCCCTCTCTCTCTCTCTCTTCCTCTCTCTAAAAATAAATAAATAAAATCATTTTTAAAAAATTAAAAATGGGTCTACCTTTTGACCCATAAGTCCCATTTTGGGGAATAAATATTTCAGAAGAAACCAAAAGCACTAATTCGAAAGAACATAAGCAACCCTATCTTCATTGCACCATTATTTACAATCACCAAGATATGGAAGCAGCCCAAGTGTTCACCAGTAGAGTAGTGAATAAAATAACTGTGGTGCCCTGGCTGGTGTAGCTCAATGGATTGAGCACAGGCCTGCAAACCACACGATCGCAGTTCGATTCCCAGTCAGGGCACATGCCTGGGTTGCAGGCCAGTTCCCAGTTCCCGGTTCCTGGCAGGGGACGAATGAGAGGCAACCACATATTGATATTTCTCTCTCTCTCTCCTTCCCTTCCCCTCTAAGACAAATAAATAAAATAAAAAAAATAACTATGGGACATTTACACAATGGACTACTACTCGGTCATAAAAAGGAAGACAATTCTACCCTTTGTGACAGTAGGAATGGACCTGGAGAACATTATGCTAAGTGAAATAAGCCAGTCAGAGAAAGACAAATACATATCGTATAATTTCACTCTTATGTGGAATCTAAGGAACAAATACAAATCTAAGACAAATACATATCATATGATTTCACTCTTATATGGAATCTAAGGAACAAACTGAACTAACAAGGAAAATAGAGACAGACTCATAGATGGAGAGCAGGCTGACAGCTATGGGGTGGGGGGAGGAAAGGGGATTAGGAGGGATTGAGCAAAAAGGGAAAAGGATTCATAGACTTGGACAACAGACTGGTGAATGCAGGAGGTGGGGGTGGTATAAAAAGAATAAACAGTAATGAAACAATACAATGAAAATAAATTAAAAGTAAATAAAATCCATTTCAAAGCAATATATTATCAGATTAAGTTATTTCCATGAGTACTTACAATTCCTTCTAAAGCAATCATTCGCATTCTCTACAGTCTAACCAACACAATAGTAGGCCTCTATCGTAACCCCTATGACACCAGCACCTCTTGTCTCTCTTTGCATTTTCATAATTCTGCAATTTATTACTGCATGGCAGTTCCTGAATTCTCAGTCCCGAGATGGGCGTACCCTGTCTCAATCCTGAGCCTTAGCACGCTTCACCTGCACTGTTCTTTTCCAATTCTACCACCACATTCTTAGACCAGAGAATAGTGAATTTCCTATTGTAAATGTGAAATTGAAATAAAAATGCTAATGTCTTTGCTTTTGACACATAATGGCTACTTTGAAAACAATGAGAGGAGGAATCTGTGCCGAGGAAAATTCAGTGAAGTTCTGCACGATGCTGCCGAATTAAGTGACACCATTGTTACCTAAATAAAAACCAAACAACTTGCCAGCCCCAGCAAAACAAATAAACAAAAGTATGTTACACGAAATACTTACCAAACTGAAGCACATTTCGGCTATGGTATAAATATCAGATCAACTAAAGTTCTATTAAAAAAAGGAACTAGCCCTGGCTGGTGTAGCTCAGTGGATTGAGCGTGGGCCTTCGAACCAGACGATCGCAGTTTGATTCCCAGTCAGGGCACATGCCTGGGTTGTGCCAGTTTCTGGCAGGGGCCAGTTCCCTGCAGGGGATGCAGGAGAAGCAACCATACATTGATGTTTCTTTCCTCTCTCCTTCCCTTCCCCTCTAAAAAGATAAATAAATATAACAAAATAATTTAAAAAATAAAAATAAAAAAGTCTCAAATTTCTACTTATTTATGCATTCTAGGATTTAAAAAAAAGGCAACTAAAAAGAGAGCTATGTTTTAGACTTTGGCTTATGGACTATGTACTCTTACCACGCAGAGGAAGAAAATAATTTATCACATTACAGAACACATAAACTTGTTCACTGCTGCTAAAAGAATGAACTTCGTACTATAATACCAAATGGCAGTCCCACTTAGAATGACCACAGGCTGTAAAAGTCAGTAAGAAGAACAACTAAACTGACGTGTACGTGAAACATGACAGGCACTATCCATATAAGACAACGACTCCTCAGTCAAGGAGCCCTAAATGATGTTATCCTTTGTGTGACCATGAAACGCTGAGGAGAGAGACAGGGCCCGTGAAATTAGGTCCATCTGGTTAAAGTCTTCCCACGTTTGATGTAAGTGGTGAAGGAAGGGATTATTACCTTTGAAAAGCACAAAGTACTTTTGGAGGATCAAATGATGCACTTCTTCACATAAGTTCAGACTCAGTGGCACTGTTGGGCCAGAAAGAGTGAAGAGATGGGAAGATGAGAACAGGATGCAGGGATTGTCAAGAGCATGAAAGAAGCCAATGCTGAGGCCGAGAAAATGAAGGTTGAGAAATGTCTTACAGTGCTACCTAAGGAAACTTACTACTGTGAGCAAAGGACAAAAAGTGTCAATCATTTATTGTGTGTCTCCATTCAGTCTCTGTGTGTGTGTGTCCCCTGCAGAGTCTTTCTACAGCAGCAGAAATAACTAGAGTAGCTCTGGTGTCAAAGCTCATAGTCAAAACAGGTAAGCTGGTTGCCAACATACCATTTTTGCTAAGTTCTGGTTTCTCAGTAGTACTGCAATTATGTAATCAATACTTTCATTCAACAAATACTTACTGCCATATGGAAAAGGGAAAAGAGTAATAAAAAGAGCTATTACTAGGGGAGCACTTACTGTGGGCCAGCCACTGTGATAAACCTCCTGTGGTAGTTGCCCTATTGCTGCCCTACCAATTTAGAGGCTTAAAAAACATCTACTTATAACCTCAGGTCAGAAGTCCTAGTATGGGGTGGCTCAGCTGGGTCTCTGCCCTGACACTCATGGACTGAAATTAAGGTGTTAGCAGGACTGTGCTCCTGTCATCAGAGGATAATTCAGATCATTGGCAAAATTCAGTTCAAGGCTGCAGCACAAGGTCTCGTATGCTGGCTGGCTGGGAGCTTCTAGAGGCTGCTTGCATGACCTGGCTCACAGCCCCTGCAAAGGCAGCAGCGGTGGGTCAAGTCCTTCTCCCACTGGGAATCTTCCTGACTGCTCTCTTGCAGCTCTTTCACCCAATCTCTCACTGGCTCTTCCACCATTTTCTGCAGCTTTTAAACACTCCTGTGATTATGTGGGGCCCATCCAGATAATCCAGGGTAATCACCATATTTTAAAGTCAGTTGATTCATAGCTTTAATTTGTCAGCAAAGTCTTTCATAGCAGTATCTAGATTTGCCTTTGATCAAATGGAGGAGTAACCAGGAGGGCGTGTGGTGGAGGCACACCCTAAGAACTGTGCCCACAAGAGCACTGCCACGCACTTTACCTCAGTTAAACCTCAACAAAGCCACCCCATGATGAAGTCCAAGTAGAAAGTGAGACAGCTTGTCTATTATCTACAGCATCTGTTTCACTTAATAAAACTATAGCATGACCCCAAAATAAATCACAGGTAGATTAAATAATTAACTGTTTAAAAATGAAGCAAAAACAAGCAAAACAAACAAACAAACAAGAAAAAGCCCACCATGGCTGAATACTTATCTAATTTTGGGACACTTACAGCATAAAACAAAAAGAAAAAATGGCAAAGAGGAAATGAACAGATGAGACTATATTTTAATTAAATTTCGATGAAATTAAAAGTCAAAAAGTCAGGTTGCAAAAAGAAATGCTAAATATATGTCAAATGATTACCATCCCTATTATGAAGCACTCATACTAAAAACAATTTTTTAAAAAATGTAAAAGAGATTATTTAATTTCTTTTGTGAATTAATATGTAAGAAAGTCTAACCTTTTTAATAACATGTAAGAAAATCTAACCTTTTTAATAACCAAAGAAATCTACATCGAGCCATGGGCTTCCTATCAAATTAGCAAAACATTTTTGTTAGTATTCTTTAAGATAATGTTCAATATTACTAATATATTAGTGAAATAAACACCACCAAGTGATAAAGGAGACATATTATTATTCGGCATAATTCATATTTGGGCTTTTATTGAGAAAATAAAATTCAAACAAAGGTGTTTATAATAAAATACTGGAGAAATTTAAATGAAGATATGAGTAAGTAAACTATGGCATATCCATATAATAACACTGCTGACCAATTACAATGACTCTTCAAGATACATTTTATTGACATGGGAAAATGTTCAGGATTTCATAATATGGAAAAAGCAGGAGGAGGAGCAGGCATTTCCAAGTTTTGGCGTCAACAACCCAAAGCTGGATTCTGGCGCAGCCCCTTACCTACCCTGTAACTTGAGGCAGCCCACAACTCCATTCATTTTTCACATACAGGGAAAGGCAAAAATAGGTTTGCAACTGCGAGTATGCAATACACAGAGGTTACGCTTGTGTTATTTATTTATTTATTTATTATTGTATTCTATATTATCATTAACCTACTTTTGCCCAGCCCTGTATATATAAGTGGGACAATACCATTTGCTTCTCAAGGACATGGTCAGATCTAAAGGAGAAAGAACATTAAGTCTGTGTGACCCTAAGAAGCCTCCTAGTCAAGTACCTGTGGTAGTAGTTCTTTCTTATCAGTATGCCTTAGACAGTCTCAAAAAAGTCTCCTTGTGGCCCCTGTATCAGTTCCCTGAAGCACCACAAACTAGGTGAAACAGAGTGACAGACATTTATTCTCCCACAGTCCTAGAAACCAAAGCCTGAAAACAAGGTGTTGGCCAGACAACACGTTCTCCAAAGGCGCCAGGGCAGCAATACGGAGCCACGTAACTCCAATTTCTGCCTCAGTCTGCATGTGGCCTCCTCCTCTTCTCCCCACATATGTACTTCTCCTCCACCCTCTCTCTCACAGACACTTGCCGTTAGAATTAGAGCCTGCCCAGGCAATCTAGGTTGACCTCATCTCGAGATAAGCCTCAACTGCATTATATCTGCAAAGACCCTTTTCTCACATACGGTCACGTTAAGAGGTTCTAGGGGTTAAAGTGTGGCTGTATCTTCTCCAGGGTCACCATCCAATCCAGTGCAGCTCCCAAACCATAATTCCTTTAAATGTCAAAGTTACCAGAGGGCTTTAAACTCTTCTATATACAGAATTTCATTATGTAGAATTTCAGCATTCTACATCAGCCGCTTTCTGACAAGAAGCTAGAAGCAATTTCACATGGGTGGGGCGGCATCAGACTTGTTAGGCAACAGGAACAGATGTGTACTACACAAGCCTTACTTCAACAAACCTTGAGGTTCAAAACAGGGGGGCAGGGCACGTAACAGTGAAGTCAGACTCCTGCACTGTCATAACTGTTTTTTATCACAGAAACTAGATTAGTGCCTTGCACTCGGGTAGACTATTTCAAGAATAAAACACACAGAAACTGGATGTGGCCAAGTCAGGCAGTTTACCCTCAGGGGCTGGCTGCCTGGGTGATCCCATACCTGCTGGGCTCTGAATGGTAACAGTGCATGGCGTCACTCACCTTCGATGTAGAGGGGCTCCACCACATCATGGTTAATGAGCTCGAAGTTCTCGTGGCCAATCCAATGCTCCACGTTTCTCTTTCTGCCCGTGAAGAAGTTGTCCACCACAGTCACCTCGTGGCCATCCATCATGAGTTTGTCAGTGAGGTGGGACCCCACGAACCCTGCTCCTCCAGTTATCTGCATCAGAACAGTGTGTAAAACATCCCCAGCGAAAGCACAAGAGAACATGTTGACAACAACTTCAAGAAGACATATTTCTGGTGCAGCCACAACTTAAAACTTACTTATGTACAGGGGAAGGAAGGAAGATGGCAAAAGCTTTAAAGCAGCATCTTTACTGCTTACCCCAGAGCCAAGAAATTATACCATCTGTCAGCTTCCAAATAGTCTAAAAACTGAAATTACCACCAGTAAGTAAGACAGAAAAATCATAGTTACAAGTTTCAAAATATCTTCTTTGACAGAAAATTTTACATTCTTTTAAAAATGTTTATTTTTTATTTTTTAAATTCTAACCTGAGGACATGTTCACTGATTTTTAGAGAGAGAGGAAGGGAGGAGGAGATAGGGGGAGAGAGAGAGAGAAACATTGATCGATTGTTTCCCGTACATGCCCCAACCACAGATGGAACACACAACCTAGGTATGTGTCCTGACCAGGAATCAAATCTGTGACTTTCTGGTGTACAGGACAACACTCCAACCAAGTAAGCCACACCCATCTGTGCTTTACATTCTTAAAAGGTTATTATTGAGGCATCACCCACAATAGGCAAGATACAGACCTAAGTGTCCATCAGTGGATGAGTGCATAAAGAAGATGTGGCATGATGTATATACAATGGAACATTATTTAGCTCTGAAAAGAAAGGAAATCCTGACACTGGGACAACATGGATGCCCCTTGAGGGCATTGGGATAAGTGTGTCTGACAAAGAAAGCAAATACTGTATGATGTCACTTATGTGTGGAATTTAAGTGTAAAAACAAAGAGTACAATGGTGGTTACCAGGGGCAGAAGAATAGGGAGATGGGAGATGCTCTTCAAGGGTACAAACTTGCAACCACTAGATTAAGTCCTGGAGACCAAATATAGTCCTGTGATTATAGACAACAGAACTGTAATGCAAACATTAAACTTGCTAAGAGACAAAATATTCATTGTTCCCAACACTAGAAAAAATGGTAATATGTGACAACATAGAGGTGTCAGCTAATGCTACAATGGGCAACCATAACACAATATAAATGTATCAAGTCAATATCAACTTACAATATACCTTAAATTTATACAATGTTTTATGTCAAATACATCTTGATTTTAAAAAAGACAAAAAGGTTCTTGTTTTATAATAAAAGGGATGCTGACCATCACATGGTTCAACTCCTACGGAGTTTTAGAAGTACTTAAAAAAAACAACTATTAGCAAAATGTAGAGATCTAATGAACCACCAAAAAAAATGTGATACTGAATATAAACTTAAGAACCTCATGAAAAACTTTGTTGCTAAGAACAAATTAATAAGCAACAGATGCTGTTTGCAGACGTAAGGCCTCAATGATTAAGTTCCACTGTCAGTAAATGTCTGATCAGGAATGCAGGCAGTGAAACAATGAAGCTCCGAGGGGCCTGTGAGGAGCAGGAGCTCAGCAATAACTAATAAAAAGACTTTATTGAAATTAAGTGCTGTAACTGAGGTGGGTTAGACAAAGCATATTTCATTTCTGGGAGGTGGGAATAAAAAGAACAAACTCAGGAAAGAGACATGTGATGTGCAAATCTCCTATTTTGTTCTGTTCTCCACTCTGCTTCCTTCTCCTCCATCAAAATTTGCATTCACCTCATGCTCCTCTTCCAAAAAAAAAAAAAAAAAAAGAATATACAGTAGGAAAAAAATTCTTTTTACCTAAAATAGTACATAAACACCTAGGTCTACAGTTTTAAAAGCATTTAATTTGACATGAAGTCCTCTGTTCAGATAAAATCTAACACATAACTCCAGCATTTGCCATGGGTGAGTTAGCCGAACTACCACAGATAAAATGGTACATTGCGGGGAGCTGGAGGGGTAATGCCTGCCTTAAGAACTGTTTGTCAACCACAACTAGATGATTGTTGCTCTGGGCAAACAAAAATATGGATTAGAATGTGAACAGAGGAAAAGTCCTGATACTCAACAGCTTTCAACCAGCTACACTCACTCTTCACTGACAGCACCATTTTATAAGTCCCCTTCCTTTACAGATGACACTCAGAGGAACTGAGGTTTTGACCAAGGTTCCCAGGTCACTGTTAATGATATATAAGCCCACAGTTCCGCCCGCCCCCCCCACCCCGAGAGAGAAAGAGATGAGAGAGAGAAACATCAATTTGTTGTTCCACTTATTGTGAATTCACTGGTTGATTCACGTATGTGCCCTGTCTGACCTGGGATCGTACCTGCCACCTTAATGCATTGAGATGACTCTCTAACCAACTAAGCTACTGGCCAGGGCTAAATGCACAGTCTTAATTCCATATTCTTCCACCTACCTATAGCTTTGTCCAGTTTGTGTTTTAACTTTACCACTCTTACTGTTTATCTGTATAACTGAACAATGATTTGAAAAAAGAACTTTCTGGAAAAATAAATGAATTTCAAATTGGTTTACCACTAAGGCTTAATTCGTGGGGTGAGATTTCATTTTACTTTACCTTTATTTGATTGTATTTTCCCATGTTTTCCATAGTTTTGAAATAAGAAAAGTTATACCCTTTTAAAGGAAATTTAACTCTTCTAATGTAACTATATCTATATGCAACTATTTACTAAAATAAAATGTTCTGTGGCACATGAACTTGACCTCAGCTTCTAAAAGGACAACGTGGCTCAGAGCCAGCAGAAGTGCAGTGCATTAAACTATAATACATACTATCACTTCCAATCCTTCCTTACTTTTAGGAGGAACATAAAATTGCAGGAAGCACCTTAAATCTTACTTAAAATGAGCCCTGGCTGGTGTAGCTCAGTGGATTGAGCGCAGGCCTGCGAACCAGAGGATCGCGGTTTGATTCCCAGTCAGGGCACATGCCTGGGTTGCAGGCGGGTTCCCTGCAGGCCAACTCCCAGCAGGGGATGCACAAAAGGCAACCATACATTGATGTTTCTCTCCCCCTCTCCTTCCCCTCTAAAGATAAATAAATAAATAAAATCTTTACCAAAAAAATCTTACTTAAAATGAACTTGAACTGCTTCTCTTGAACACTGCCTTTCTATCTAAAATACTAAAAGATTTATGTAACATATCTGGATGGTTATAAAATGGTTTTCCGAATAAATTTCAACTCATTAGGCAAGCATTTCAAATAGAAACAGAACTGGCAGATGCTTACCACTTGGGCACACTCTGAATAACAGAGAGTGTACAGCAGAAACACAATAAGAAGAAAAGACCTAGGATCTCTTACACTGAAATGGATTCAGGGGTGTCCAACCTGCGGCCCACGGGCCTCGTTCAGCTCAGGATGGCTAGGAAAGCAACCCAACGAAAAACTGTAAATTTACTTAAAACATTATGAGATTTTTTTTGTTTGTGATTACATGTCGAAGTGTATTTAATATGTAGCCCAGAGACTCCAAAAGGTTGGACACACCTGGACCTCACACAGCTTTGCATGGCCGTACAGTTTATGAGTTTATCTCAATTGTGCTGACAGTTCTTGATCTTGTGGGAATTAACAAGCAGCTAAATGGTCTAGTTCAAGGTCAGCATTCAAACTCATGCTCACTAAATCTGCAAAAGAATGTCTTTTCACAAACCTCTTCTTTGTTCTAAGGCCTCAGCAATAAATGAAAAGGCCTTTTAAGTTTTAACAACAGTTGCCAGACTCTGACACCAAAATGATTCTGAAATGCGGCTTAACCTATGAGATGGCAAAGGAATGAAACACACTACGTCCATTTGTCATGGTTATGACAAAGTGAAATAAACTCAATAATACTCGGCATCAAGCAGAACATCCCACATGGAAATAATAATCCGTGTAAGCCTGTGCAGAGTTCATAAATCAATGTAGAGCATCACACTGACACAGAAAGATTAGAAAAATTAACTGTACTCTGCTGCTGAAGACACTGGTATACTCCTCAATTCATATTTAAATGCATACACATTTTTGATGTGTTGGTGGATGTACAAGTAGAACAGACTTTATACTCAGGGTAAGATTTATATAAACTATCTAAAAAGGCAAGAGATCTATAACTTCTAGATGCAAAGGGGAATTAGGCGAGGGAAACAGATTTAATATTGTTCAACAGTGTTCCTTTGATGTTTGGGGTACATACACCTACAACCTAGATGTTGCCTAAAAAACTAACTTTTTGTACTAACCATTTCTGTACCAAGGTCACAGATAAAAAAAAATTTCCAGAATGGGAGGGTGTGAGGTGCTCTGCAGACCTGTTCTCCAGCAAAACCATAATTGGTGAAAATGAATTTTAAAAAAACAACCATTTAAAGTCTCTAGAAATTTTCGTAAGGGTACACAATAAATAAATAAACAAACATTTACGTGAGAAAATCTATTAAAATTCAGTAGAATCTGTGATACACCATGGCTCACTCCCCTTCTCCCCTCACCCTCACAGCTCACAGTAGGAGAGAATGGTGGGTGCAGCCAAAATGGGCCTCCCCAGTTAAAAGATGGGATCTCACCTGGAAGGGCAGCCTACCAGCACTTCTCATCCCCTCCAGCTGTGAGGCGAAGAGGCTCAATTCCTGCCAAGCGGGCGGGGAGTTAAAAGCTCCCTTCCTCCACCCAGGTCCTACTCTTAGGAGAGGAGCTCTACCTCGGGCACTCAGGCTATGACTAAAGAGACTGTAGTCATTCTTGTCCCAGCTTGCTCACAGGGTGGGAATTCTAAGTTAAGATAGGCAAGGCCAGAAGACAGGGGCTTCTGCCCCTCCCCAGCTCCCCACCGCGTGGGAAGCAGTGTGGCAGAGTCACGCCCTCCCCACAGCTCCTGAGCAGCTGCTCAGACACTTCCCCAAGGGCAGAGGCGGCCAAGACAGAGAGCTAGCTCCAAAGCTCTGCCCTCATAATCAGTTTTATTCGAAAGACAGTGTAGAGAAGTTCAAGGATAAGGGTCTTCTCAAAAACAACAGATTTAGGTGGTAAGCAATAAAGAAGGCTGGTAGCTCTTTGAGAACAAGCTAAACCATAGGCCAGCAAGCTCAGCAGGGAGACCCAAGGAAAGAGACACCTAAGAGCCCACCTGGGGTCAGAACAAACCTCAAAGACTGGCCTCAAAATCAACCTCTGCAAAGGGGCCAGAATTTAATGGATCAGACTGAGGAGCAATTGATAACCCAAAGCATTGATGAAAGAATAGTTCACTCAACTGGCAATTACTGGAGCCTAACAGTTAGTGTGATACCACACAAGGCAGACAGCTTAACGGAGAAATCGGGAAAAGAGCTGACCAGTAAGAGCCCTGCTAAAACTACTGCCATCCTGATGGGGGACTCAAATGTGGAAAAATTTTTAGTTTCAGGTAGTAGCTAATAAGCTCAGTATGTAAAAACCTACTGTTTCAGGAACTGAAGGTAGGACCTACCCTGACTCCAGGAGACCACAAGCAGTTCCAACTCTGTGCCTCAGGACTGCAAGCAATCAAGATGGTATCTGAGCCACTGTGCTCCAGGGTGAGATGTCCATCCTAGACACAGATAAAGACCTCTGCCCAGGACATAGATGAAAGAACGCTGCAGCTTTTTATCTGATTAACTTTTTCCCTGAATTCCAAACTCCTTACCTACACTTTTCTTCTCCTTATAAAAAGGGTCGGTTTAAATTGGAATTTAAGACAACCCTTGAGGGTACAAACCCATAGTCTTCTCAAATTCCCAGCCATCTGAATCAAGTGCCCCTAAAGATGCAATCCCTGCCTCTGTTTATTGGGTTTGGTATGGGACAGGCAGCACAAATGCCGCTTTTCCGGTTTCTATCCCAGCTAAGTGTGTCCACGTCCAAGTCTGGGGCCTCTAAAGAGCAACCAACAGAGCTTCCCATCGCAGGCAACACAGATGTCACTTCATAGTCAGGTCTCTAAACAAATACATAACCAAACAAAAATAAAACTAGTTGAAAGGATAAAGTCAGCCCCATTGCTATTGTGGCACCATTTGCCTAGCAGGCCCATGACCTTGTTAAACATGACTGACATTTTACTCTTCTGAACTTAAGACCCCAGGACTGGAGATTACTGGAAAGCAAGAACAGAACTAACCACTCTCTACAGCCACAGGTGGAAGATAACAGGAGAATATGCAGCCTTGTGTGACAATGACCCCAACAGCTCAAGGGCCACACAGAGTAACCTCCCACCCCTTTTTAATCCAATTATAATCCCATAAAATCTCAAAGCCCCCACCCACAGTAATGGTGTTTCTCTCCCCACCATGCCCCTCTCCTTTCTTGGAAAGTGACTAAAAACTTTATTCTCTACATTTTCTTCTCTTCGTGAATTCTTTCACGGCCTGTGTCACCAACCACCCTAACACTAGACTCTTAGAGGAGAACAGTATCCAGACTTGCTACAGCATACAAGAGGGAGCCCCCCAAAACTTGAAATTATTTATAAAAAATCGTGTATTAATTCGTACATGTTTAAACTTAAGTCACCTTCAAAGTACCATATTTTGCCATGTACAATGTATAGTTCTTTGCCCAAATTTTTGACAGAAAAATAAGGATGAGCATTATACATTGGGTAGTACAAATTCTTTATCTACATAAATGCTTTTTACTTTATTTATTTATTTATTTATTTATTTATTAGAGAGGGGAAGGGAGGGGGGGAGAGAAGGAGAGAAACATCTATCTATGGTTGCATCTCACACACCCAATACTGGGGACCCGGCCTACAACCCAGGCCTGTGCCCTGACTGGGAATCGAACTGGCAACACTTTGATTCACAGGCAGGCACTCAACCACTGAGCCACACCAGCCAGGGCTAATTCTTTTTTTTATGCTTATGCATTAAAAATGTAACTCTACCCTGGCCGGTCTGGCTCAGTAGATTGAGTGCCAGCCTGCAAATCAAAGGGTCACCAGTTCAGGGCACAGGCCTGGTTTACAGGCCTGATCCCCAGTGAGAGGCAACCACATATTGATGTTTCTCTCCCTCTTTCTCTCTCCCTTCCCCTCTCTAAAAACAAAAGCTTTTTTTCCCTGAAAGTTTGGGCCAAAAATGTGGGTGCGCAGAACACACGGGAGCTCTTTATACACAGCAAAATACAGTACCTCCCATTTGACACAATATACCTACTGAGACCTTTTTTCCACTGCTCAGTAGTTTTTGAACTTGTTGATTTTGATGCCTTTAGTGCTTCTGCCATTCTTTGTTTCACCTCTTCCAGAAACTGGAAGAAAGTTTCCCGATCAGGAATGTTTTCATCCAGAGAAAAAAAAGTCACTCGTGGTGAGATGGGGTGACTAGGGAGGGTGGAGCATGGAGCTCATGCCATTTTTGGTGAAAACCCGCTGAACGCTCAGCACAGTGTGGGCAGGCCCACTCATAAATCATCCATCGTGAAATGGCCAAATGCATTGAAAGGCTTTTCAAAAAAGAATTTACTGAAGCTGAATGCAGCCTCTCACAACACCAGCTGCTACACTGGTACACATGGGTTCCTAGATTGCGCACCTTGTTGGGGAAGCCTGTACAACAAGGGGCCTGCCCTCTAGAAGATAACTGCTTTTTAACAAGGTCCCCTCTAAAATTTTCACTTTTTTACAAAAATTATGAGATACGTAAAGAAACAGGAATGTGACCTGTACACACAAAAAACATGCAGGCAACAAAAACTGCCTGTGCAAGAGCCTAGATGCTGAAGTTAACAAAGTTCTTCGAAACAACCATCACAAATATGCTCAAAAAATTGGGGGGAACCATGCTTAAAAAAGGTAACTTGAAACTAAAAAGAGAGAAATTATAAAATAGAAACAAATGGAAACTCTGGAGTTGACAAGTACAATAACAACAACAAAAAAAATTCACCAGAAGGATTCAACATTTACTGCAGATTAAAAGATTCAGTGAACTTGAAGATAAATCAAAAGGGCTTGTGCAATCCAAAGAACACAGGAAAAAAAGGAAACTAAGGATGGGGCTCAGAAAAATACAGGACACCAACAAGCATACCCGCATGCATGTAATGGAAGTACCAGAAAAGGAGAGAGAGAAAAAGAAAAAATATTCAAAGAAATAATGGCAGAATACTGCCCGAAACTGATGAAATACATTCAAGAAGCTCAAAATACTCCAAACAGGATAAAAAAAAAAACAAAGAGATGCACACATCATACTAAAACTGCTAAAAACCACACACAACAATAAAATTTTAAAAGCAGTTTTATTGGGTTGAATACTGTCCTGCAAAATGCATGCCCTTCTTGAAACCTCAGAATGTGACTTTATTTGGAAATGGGGCCACTGTAGACGTCATTAAGATAAGGTCATATAGGAGGAGGGTGAACACTGAGACACACAGAGAGAATACTGTGTGATGACAGCAGCACACACAGGAATGAGGACAGTCTCCACAAGCCAAGGGACTCAAGAATCACTGGCAACACCAGAAGCTAAGAGAAGATTTTCCCCTAGAGCTGCAATTTTCAACCATTCCATGGCACACATGAACTAATTACTAAAATCCTGTGGCACATCAAAAAATATATTTTTGCCAATCTGACAAAAAATTATACTTTTGATTCATTCATACTGGATGGCCATTGTGTTAGCTGCTGCTGTTTTTTCACTTGACAATCTAAGGGAAAAGAGGTCAGTGCCCCTGGCTAAATAGTCAGGTATTGCATGTTTTAAAAATTCTTGGTGCCTACCAGTTGAAAATCACTGCACTAGAGCCTTCTGAGAGAACATGGCTCTGCTGACCTACACCCTGGTAGCAGACTTCTAGTACCCAGAACGGGGAGAGATCGACCTTCTTTCGTTTTAAGCCAATGAGTTGGTGGTACATCTTACAGCAGCCCTAGAACACTGATGCAGCAGAACAAGAAAAATGGCTCTTCACGCACAAGGGTGCCCTAAAGGGATTACCTGCTGACTTAGTGTAACAGATAAAGAGAAAGCAGTGGGATAACGTGTTCAAAGTACAGAAAGAAACTATCAGCCATGAAGCTCATATATAACCAAAGATAACTTTCACAAACAAACAAAAATAAGTCAACAAAAAAACAGACCTGCCATAATGTAAGAAATACTAAAGGATGTTCTTCAGGCTGAAAACAAATGATCCCAAACAGTAACTTAATCCACAGGGAAAAGAAGGGAGGGAAAGGGAAGAGGAATCAATAAAGCAATTATAAAAGGCAATATAACTGCCTTTTTTCCCCTGTCTACTCTTAATTGATTTAAAGACCAAGCTGTAAGAACAACAGTATAAACACACTTAAAGCCACAGGACTGTACACTTAAAAACAGTTAAAATCATATGTTTAAGTTATTAATATTATATCTTAACAAAAGCCCAATTATATAAAATATATATCATTGCATTATTGGACCTGTAAAATAAAACTATATTTTTGACAACAATAGTACAGAGAAGGTCAGTGGGAACAAAAGTATACTGCAGTAAGGAAAACGACACTGAAAGGTAACCCAGACCTCAACAAATATCCTCAGCGATATATAAAAAACCAGAATGGAATTCCCTTTGAACTATTAGCACTAACCAATGAGTTCAGCAAGGTTACAGAATATAAAAAAATACAAAAATCAATTGTATTTCCAAATACTTGCAATACACAATATAAAATGAAATTAAACACTTCCATCAAAAAGAATACTTCAGGCCCTGGCTGGTGTAGCTCAGTGGATTGAGCGCGGGCCTGCGAACCACACGATCGCGGTTCGATTCCCAGTCAGGGCACATGTCTGGGTTGCAGACCAGTTCCCAGCAGGGAACTCATGAGAGGCAACCATACATTGATGTTTCTCTCCTTCCCTCCTTCCCTTCCTCTCTAAAGATAAATAAATAAAATCTTTATAAAAAAAAAAAAAAGAATACTTCAGGGTAAATTTAACAAAACACATGCAAAACATACTGAAAACTACAAAAAAAAGGTTAAAAGAAACTCATGAAGCCCTAGGTAAATGGAATTTATTAGGAATTTATTAGATACCCATGTTAGGATTTGAAGACAATATTGTTAAATGGCAATGCTGCCCAAACTGATCTATGGATTCAATGCAATCTGTCAAAATCCCAACTTGCAAGCCCTGGCTGGCGTAGCTCAGTGGATTGAGCGCGGGCCTGCGAACCACACTATCGCGGTTTGATTCCCAGTCAGGGCACATGCCTGGGTTGCAGGCCAGTTCCCGGCAGGGGACACACCAGAGGCAACCATACATTGATATTTCTCTCTCTCTCTCTTCCTTTCCCCTCTAAAAATAAATAAATAAAATCTTTAAAAAAAAAATCCCAACTTGCTTCTTTGGATAAATGAGCAAACTAATCGTAAAATTTACATGGAATCGTAAGAAACCAGAATAGTCAAAACTATCTTGAAAAAGAAGAACTAGGTTGGAGGATGCACATTTCCCAATTTCAAATCTTACTACAAAGCTATAGTAAAAGCAGGACGGTATTGTACTAGCACAGAGTAAAGGGAAATCAATGTAATAAAATTGAGAGTCTAGAAATATTTCTGTTAATGGTCAGCTGATTTTCAACAAGGGTCCCAGGCAGTTCCGAGGGGCGTGATTAGACCTCTCAGCCAATGGTGCTAGACGAGCAGGCGGCCACACGCAAAAGCGTGGAAAAGCCTTATCTAACGCCACACACAAAAATCAACTCGATGGGTCGCAGACCTAAACGTAAGAACTAAATGGGAAAAAATACTTGACAATTATACATAGGACCAGGAAGTTATATTTATAATGAAGAAATCTTGTAACTCAATAAGGAAAAGAAGAATAACCCAATTTAAAAACTGGGCTAAGTATTTGAATAGACATTTCTCCACAGAAGACCAGGAATGGCCAGTAAGTACAACAACATCATTAGCCAGCAGGGAAACTCAAATCAACACCATAAGATACCACATCATTCCTACTAGGAAGGCAACAAACCAAAAGAAAAAAGAACAGTGTTGGCAAGGTTGAGGAGCAAAGTGAGGCCCTCATACACTGTTGATGGGAATGAAAGGGGTACAATCACTTTGGCAAACAGCCTGGCTGTTTCTCAAAAGGTTAAATGTAGAGCTACCTACCTGTTATGATAAATGGATAAATAAAATGTGGTACAACCATACAATGCCACAGTATATGGTAATAAAAACACATGAAGTACTGATACATGTTACAACATAATGAATCTTAAGAACATACTAAGTGAAAGACGCCAGTCACAAAAGGACAAATACTGCATATTCCACCTACATGAAATATCCAGAAATGACAAATCAGTACAGACAGAAAGCAGATGAGCGGTTGCCTAGGGCTTGGACTGGGGGGAGTGGGGTTGGGGGAAGATGGAGAGTGACTGCCAATGGGCATGAGGTTTCTATTTGCAGTTATGAAGATGTGCTAATACTGATATGAATGCACAATCCGTGAATATACTAAGAACTAGTGAATTATATACTTTAAAGGGTGAATTATATGGTATGTAAATTATATTTCAAAAAAGCTGTTACTGTTTTTAATGCAAAGGTACCACTCTCTTTGGACATATTTTAACAGTTCAACAGAACTCTTTCATTGGTAGATTTGTGTTGATGTTTAACAGTAAGACCACTAGCTGAGGAAGCCCCCCATAGAGTCACTAAAGTGGTCTGTTTGGTCCGTGAGCCAGAAAAGGTTTCAAAAACCAATGCTCTAGAAGTTTCACATTTCCTCAAAGAGTGATACACTGGGTAACCGTATGACTCACCAGTTCCACTCTTAAGTATACATCCGAAAGAACTAAAAACCCACATCCACACAAAAACTTGTACATATATATTCACAGAGCCATTATTCACAACAGCTTCAACGTACAAACCCCAATGCCATCAATTGATGGATGGATAAATAACTGTGGTACATCCACACAGTGGAATACTGTTCAGTCATAAAAAGGAATGCAGGACTGATTCATGCTACAGCATAGATGAACCTTGGGAAAATTATTCTAAGAAATCAGATACTAAAGAACACATATTATATCATTTTGTCTCTATGAAATGTCCAAAACAGAAGAATCCACAGAGACAGAAAGTAGTCATAGCCGGGAGGTGGGGAGATGGAAAATGACTGTTCATGGGCCTTGGGGGAGACAGGGTCGGTTTCTTTGGGGGTTGACAAAAATACTCTAGAATTAGAACATGGTGCTGTTTCACACCTTTGTGAATATAATAACCACTGAATTGTATACTCTGTAAGGGTGAATTTTATGGTATGTGAATTATACCTTGACTTAGAAAGCAAGTTTCTTAATACTACAAATATTAATCAGATTTGCAAACTTACCAAAATTCTTTTACGATCCTTTTCTGATAAAAATTTTACTGGAGGGTATTTCTGAGTAAAGCTGTATAATACAAAGAGATTTAAAAGTTAAACATCTCATGTGAGTATTTTCTCTACTTACCATCAAAACAAATGCCAGATTTTAGAACTATTACTGTTTGTTCCTCCTCTCTCTACTTCGTGTGTGGCAGGAACCAAGCAAACTGGCTAATTTCAATTCAAGAAATAGCTAACGTGCTCCTCGTTTCAAATCAAGCTAAGGGTATGCCAAAGCTAAACACAGAATGAGGGAGGTGGTGGCTTTCTCACGATGCTGTACCAGGGCCTGTAAAAAGAAAAACAGCTGTAGGAGACATGCCCTGGGGGAATAAGAGAAGACCTTAACAAAGTTGATTCTCCTGATTTGGACAAGTTCACAAATCCAGCACCCACTTCCTACCTTGTGCCCCTGGGCAAAATGATTGGCCATCAACATTTTCTCTTTCAGTCTGTTTGGAACCTACTGTGTGTCTCATCTTTCAACACCTCTTGCCCCAGGTATAACGGTGCCATGGGTCCCAACCTACATGGTTATTTCAGGAGTAGGGTAGCATAAATTGTATGTAAGATATCAAATGTGAGTTGAAAGTGCAGACTTGAAATGGCCTTTCTTAAAGTGCTTTCAACAAATTCCAAAAAGTTGGCTTTCTTGTCAATACTTCAACTGGAGAGGTGCTGGGCCAGGGGCACTGCCTCCATCCCCTCCATGTGGCCACATCACCAGCTGGGAATCAGAATGTGTTTCCTCATTGATTGTGGAAATGAACAGGGTATGACAGGTTGCTAGACAGCAGGCCCTGAAGCAGGTGTTCCTCATCTCCTGAAAGAACGATTAAATTGGAGCACGGAGCAGGCACTTTCCTTTATAGTGCAGATGAGCTCCTTTATGAGCTTCCAGACTTTTTAAAATTTAATTATTGTTCAAGTACAGTTTTCTGTCTTTTACTACCATCCAAGCCCAACCCCTCAGTGCTCCCCACCTCCCTCCCATTTCCATCCCCCTTAGTTTTTGTCCATGTGTCCTTTATAATTGTTCCTGTAATCCCTCCCCTTTTCCCCTGAAATTCTCTCTCCTCTCCCCTCTGGTCCCTGTCACCTGTTCTCTATTTCCAAAAGGTAAAGTTCTGGCAGACGACAAAAACAGAGGTAGGCAGGTGGGAAAGTCTAAAGGAGTGGGTGAGCATCCCAGCCTCCCCCATGTTAGTTCTGTGCGCCTCAGTACTTCCTGCTCCGTCTGCCAGGCAGGGGCCATCTTTTTCCTTTTTTAATTTTGTTTTCATTTACAGTTGATATACAATATTACATTAGTTTCAGTTGTACAACAGAGTGATTAGATACTTACATACTTCACAGTGACCACCCTAACCCAACTAAGTGCTTACCCTGCCCTGGCGCTGGGTAAGTTCTGCCTGTAGTCAGAGACATGCTGCAAGCCGAGAGGGAGCCTGTCAGAGGCCTTCTCAGGGAAGTGGCACTTTCTGTCATGCCCAATACTCCCCCAACACTCAGGTGGAGGACAGCAAAGTACACTTCAGCAGGGCTCGTGGGCAACCCTCACAACTGCCCCAACTCCTCGTCTTCTCTGAGCGCCCCACATCCACCACTGCAGACTCAGCAAAGTCCCAAACCCCATCAGTGGAATAAAGTAGGAATTCAACAATAAATCTTTCCTTATCACCCCAAATTAATTATTTAGTAATTATTTTATGCCATTTCAGACTCGAACCTTACTACTTAATGGGACAGCCAGTAAAGTTTTTCACAGAATTTAAATTATCTTTATTTGCTATCTATTCAAAGAACATTTAAAGACATGAAGATGAAAATTTTTAAATGGAATGTAATCAAAGTATTAGGAAATGAAGATGTGGTAAGGAAGAGAAAAAGCCCACATAATAACTTACGTGGACTTCTAAAACGGCACCGTCCCCATTTCTCTCCTGAATCAATATAACCATCACCTTTCAAAAATATTTCTTGGAGGTCACTTTGCTCAAAGTGATGAGCACATTAACAGACAACATTATTTCCAGTAACATTCTGGTCTTGCCAGTGTTGAGATGATGGTTTGATCATTCTTATAACACAATCAATCAACAAAAATAAAACTAGACAGAGCTCCAAATATTTCTACCACAAAGCCAATTTGGGGCTTGACTTTCTAACCAAAACATTCACTCAGGCTCATCTGTCACTGACTTGCTCACCAACCAGAAGAACTAGTAAGACAGAACCAAGAAGCACATTTTTAACCTCTGCACCTATTTTAAAGGTAACTCTGACTGTTTAAGAAGCATAAGTTACTGGTAAATTCTTTAAGAGTATATTCATACCTGTGCTTCTCCTCCTGGTTTAAAAAGCACAGAGAGGCAGCTCAGGAAGTACGCAGAAGAGCCTGAACTTCTGTCCTCCCTCAGACACAAAGCATCCACAGCTACAGTGCGGACAGTTCACTCGGAAAAAGACCCAACACTAGCTGAACACGCCCTCCTCACCACGAAGACCAAGGGCCACCTCCAATCAGGCAGTAGAGGCAGACCACTTGGTCTCGCTAAAACCCCACCCCAAGCATAGTGACCTACACACAGTCAGGAGAGATCTCACAAATACAGAGTTTCTCCCTGAAAAAGAAGGGATTGTGCCCCACATATAGCACCCCAACCCTTGGAGCCTACATGGGAGAGATGAGCCCCCGCCAAAAAACACCTGGCTTTGAAACAACAGGGTTTACACCTACGGTTTACACCACGGGGCTGTCAGTAGTAGATTCACTCTTGAAGTGCTTTTGGGGGGCTCACCAGCACAAAAACTGGTTTAAAGAGCATTTATAGTCATATGTGAATGGTAATCATTTACTAACTTAAAAGTGTCTCCTGGAGGGGCAGGAGACAACTGGAACTCCTTCAGGGACAAAGGCACTGGCAAGAGGCATTTTTACATTCTCCCTCCACCCAATGCAGAAGCACCCAAGTACAGACCTAAAGGAAGAAATAAACAAATACAGTAATAGAAAAGGAATTTAATATCCTGCTAAAGTGAATGAATACATTACCTAGAGAGAAAATCATTAAGTATGTGCCTTAAATGACATATTAAATCAGATGAACTTAATAGATATTGACAGAATGTTCTAACCAAAGCACCAGAATACATTCTTCTTAATACTCATGAAACATTCACCAAGATAAATCACTTGTTGCATCACAAAACAAGTCACAGTAAACTTAAGAAGACTGAAATTATATCAAGCATCTTTTTTGGTCACAATGGTATTAAACTGGAAAGCAATTTCACGAAGAAAACTGGAATAATCAGAAATATGTACAGATTAAATAACATGATGAACCAATCGGTCAGCAAAAAGCAAAGCTAGAATAAAAAACACCCTGAGACAAAACAACGCAAATATAACACACCAAAACTCCATGGAATACAGCAAAAGCAGTTCTAAGAAGAAAGTTTACAATTCATACTGACCTACTTAAAGAAACAAGAAAAGTCTCTAATAAACAATGTAACTTTAAAAAGAAGAGCAAAGTTACTGAAAAAAAGAAAATAAAGATAAGGGTGGAAATGAAGAACAAAAAAAAAATCAATGAAACTAAGCTGCTTCTGAGTTCTGGCCAAGATGGAGGCATAGGTAGAAACCTTTCACTTCCTTGCATAACCAAAAGGAGGATAACAACCAATCTAAAATCAATAAACAACCAAAAGTGCCAGAAAATCAAACTGCATGGAACTCGGACAACCAAGGGATTAAAGAAAATATCAGCCAGAACAACCAGACCAGTAAGGCGAACCACCAGACCAACCAGGAAAAACTGGGGCGAGGTGGCGGAGGGGCGGGGCTGACTGCCAGGCTGGGCAGAGCTGCTCCAGAGGGACTGGCTTAAGGGGGAAACTGAGACTCAGAGCTGTCTGTGCGCTAAGGCTGGGGTTGCCACTGGTGGGTGGGAGATACTTCCAATCTAACTCCAGAGTCTGTTAGAAAGTGCTCTAGAGACGGGGAGCACTGTTCCCTCTCAGGCCCCTCCCCCACAGGCAGCACAGCTAAGAGGGTTGCCCTGTTCTGGTGAATACCTAAGGCCTCGCCCCCTCACAACCACAAAGAAATATGGCCCAAATGAAAGAATGCAGCAAAACTTCAGAAAGAGAACTAAGCGATGAGAAGATTGCCAACCTATCTGATGAAAAATTTAAAGCCCTGGTAATCAAAATGCTCACAGAACTGATTGAGCCTGGTTGAAAATGAAAGAACGAATGAAAGATACTCGAAATGGAATAAAACAAAATATTCAGGGAACCAACAGTGACAGGAAGGAAACCAGGACTCAAAGCAACAATATGGAACAAAAGGAAGAAATAAAGATCCAACTGGATCAGAATGAAGGAACAAGAATCCCCAAAAATGAAGAGGCTGAGGATTCTCTGGGACAACCTGAAATGCCCAATATCCAAATTATAGGGAAGCCAGAAAGAGAAGAACAACAGCAAGAAATGGAAAACTTATTTGAACAAATAACAAAGGAAAACTTCCCCAATCTGGCAAAGGAAATAGACTTCCAGGAAGTCCAGGAAGCCCAGAGAGTCCCAAAGAAGTTGGACCCAGTCCTGGCTGGTGTAGCTCAGTGGATTGAGCACAGGCCTGCAAACCACACGATCAGGGTTCGATTCCCAGTCAGGGCACATGCCTGGGTTGCAGGCTAGTTCCCAGCAGGGGACGCACAAGAGGCAACCATACATTGATATTTCTCTCCTCTCCTTCCCTTCCCCTCCAAAGATAAATAAATAAAATCTAAAAAAAATGTTATTTTTTTAAAAGTATGAAAATAAATACATAAATAAAATAAAAATTAAAAAAAGAAGTTGTACCCAAAGAGCAACATGCCAAGGCACATGATCATTAAGTTACCCAAGATTAAAGACAAAGAGAAAAATCTTAAAAGCAGCAAGAGACAAGGAGACAGTTAACTTACAAAGGAGTGCCCATAAGGCTATCAGCTGATTTCTCAAAAGAAATTAGGCAAGAAGGGACTGGAAAGAAGTATTTGAAGTCATGAAAGGCAAGGAACTACATCCAAGATTACTCTATCCAGCAAAACTATCATTTAGAATGGAAGGGCAGATAAAGTGCTTCCCAGAGAGGGTCAAGTTAAAGGAGTTCATCATCACCAAGCCCTTTTATAAGAAATGTTAAAGAGACTTATATAAGAAAAAGAAGATCAAAAATATGAACAATAAAATGGCAACAAACTCACAATTCTCAACAAATGAACCTAAAAGGAAAGAAAAAACAATGAAAACAAAAACTAAGCAAACAACTAGAACAGGAGCAGAATCAGACAAATGGACATCACATGGAGGGATTTCAGTGGGGTGGGGAAAGGAAGGAATGGGGGGAAGGTACAGGGAAGAAGAATCATAATTAGTAGACATAAAATAGATAGGGAGAGATAAAAATGGTATAGGAAACAGAGGACTCAAAGAACTTATATGTACAACCCATGAACATGAATGAAGTGGGGGATGCTGAAGGCTTGGGGAGGCAGGGTGGCGGGGGGATAAAGGAGGAAAAATTGGGAAAACTGTAATAGCATAATCAATAAAAATATTTTTTAAAAAGAAACTAAGCTGGTTCTTTCAAAAAATTTTACAAACCTTTTCCAGACTTGCTAAAAGAGAAAGACTCAAATAAAGTCAAAAACAAAAAGTTACAACTGATGCCAAAAAACAATCATAAGGTATACAATAACAAACTGGACAACTGTAAAGAAATGAACAGATTTACAGGAGCGAGTATAAAGGACACATGGACAACAACTAAGGGGGATGGAAATGGGAGGGAGCTGGGGAGCACTGGGAGGAGGTGGGCTGGGATGGGAGTAAAAGAAAACTGTACTTGAATAATAATTAAATTAGAAAATATAAAAAACTTTAAAACTGAAAAAAAAGAAAAAAATGAACAAATTTGTAACAACATATTTTCCACAACTGAAGCATGAAGAAATAGGAAATCTGAACAGACTTATTAATAGTAAGAAAACTGAATCAGTAATCAAAAACCCCTAACAAAAAAAGTCCAGGAGGATATCCAAGATGGTGGTGAAGTAGGTAGAAGATACACTCACCTCCTTCCGAACATCAAATCGGAATTACAACTAAATTATAGAACAATGATCCTGAATAAACAACTGAAGACTAACTGAAGAGATGTCTTATAACAAAGGATTTACAGAAGAGGCCACTTTGAGACAAACAGCAAGAGTGAAGTCCTGAGAAGGGCTGGCTCTGCTCCAGAAGCTGAGGCTCCAGAGGGACTACCTCAGCTGCTGGGGATTCCCCAGGAAGAACATGGGGTCGCAACCCAAAGCCAGACTCCCCAGCTCAGAGCGCCACAGCAGGAAAGAGGTGCACACATAACATCTGGCTGTGAAAAGCAGTGGGATTTCTGTCTGTTGGGAAGAGACAGGAAGCCACTAGAGACATGGGTACCCTCTTCAAGGGCCAACGCACAAACTCTTGTTGACAACCACTAACCCTGGGCTCTAACACAGCTCCAACACAGCTGCATGAGGAAAGATCGGGGTTTGTCTCTGGGGAGTGAACTGAAGGGACAGCCCCCAAAATACCAGCTCTTGAGTCCTTCTTCCCCACTGCAGAAACGACCTTTATCTTTCTCAAGTGCAGCATTCCTGTCAGTGGAGAATCGCCCTTGGGGAATGCAACAGCTCCACCCTTGTGCTATCTGTAGCCCCACCCCACAAAGCTTGTACCCTGCCTGTCTGGGCAGGCTCATGGATGTAACTGACTGAGTTGTGTGGCTTTCAGATGAGGGCCATTCACCCTACATTTTCGTGAACCTGACGGGAGCTTCTCCCTCACAGGAGATCTCCAGTCCCAACATTCAGGCTCCAGAGGCCCCACCCACACAATTCATCTGTTCCACTGAGGTCCAGGCAAAATCCAGGACAGACTGAGTTGGGTAGCTGTGGGATGTGAGCCACTCCCTCACCTTCACTGGAAGCCTGACCAGTACCTCCCCATCAGTGGAGACCCACTAGCTCCATCCTATCAACTCCCCAAGGCCGCACCCTGCTGAGTTCTGTCTCCTCCAGGCAGAGTCTGGGACAGACTAATTTGTGTGGCACTAGGTCAGGGGTCACTTGCCCTTTGCAGGTCCCACAGAGCACAGTCCTCCCTTCACACAACCAATTCTTGGTCTGTTTGAACCTGATAAACTCTGCTGGCATCCTCAGCACTATCTACGACCCCACCAACACAAAGGTGTGTGAGCACCCAGCAGCTGGCACTCAGGGATATTTGCTGAGTAGCCTCAGAATCAGCACTGGCACCAAGTCTGAACAGCCATCAATATGATGCACACCATCTGCTCCAACCTGGTAACTTAGTAAGAACCTACCTCATGCAACACAAATACTACCAGAGGCTGTTTCACTGACTGAGCCTAACAGGTAACCAACAGGCAAAAGCAGGCAGAGGTGGAACTCGGGGTGCCCTGGGACTTCTGCTCACCTGCCCCTGGGCCAGGTGCTGATAAAAACCAGCCTTGGCAGCTTGGTCCTTCTAGCGTGCACACAGGCCCAGCAGAGGCAGCCGCAAACTGAATCATGCACAGTTTCTGAGAGGTTGCTTAGAACCAGTCACAAGTAGCAGTTGACATGGCCTGCGCCAGAGTCCCTCCCAAGAGACCCAGAACCAAAACACCCAACTGGCCAACCTCAGACAACGTCAGAGCTGGATCCAATGAGATTCACAAGCGGAATTTCCAAAGGAAGACCTCAGCAAGCACCAAACCCTGGAAATTCCATTTTATGTGCTTAGCACCTACACAGCAACTCCCAAGCAATGGTCAAGGCCAAGTCTCACAGTCAACCAGCCTGAGGGCTCATCAAAGACATGAACAAACCATTAGCAATCAAGACTCAAAACACAACAGAAGGGCTCACATAATCTGCCCAAGGAACAATGCTGAGGCATCCAGCACAGGTGATAAAGGAGACTGTACCACCAGACCCCACAGGACACCTACTACATGAGCCCACTGCACAAAGATCAGGAGTCATAGAAAACCTACCTAATACACAGAAACAAACATAAAGAGGCAACCAAAATGGGAAGACAAGGAAACTGGCCCCAAATTAAAGAACAGGAAAAATCTCCAGAAAAACTGCTAAGTGAAATGAAAGCAATTTATCAGATTTCAAACAAATAGTTATAAGGATTTTCAACAGCATGAAAAAGGGACCAATCAGAAATGAAGAATACATTGGAAGGAATAAAGAATAGGCTGAACAAAGCAGAGAACTTAACCAGCAATTTGGAAGACAAGGTAGAAAAAAACCACCAAATCAGAACAGAAAAAAAAATGGATAGTTTAAGGAATCTTGGATACAAAGTGAAGCATAATAAAATCCACAGCTTAGGGCACAGGTGGCAAACACAAGGCCCATGGGCCAAATCCGGCCCTCCACCTTGTTTTGTCAAGCCTGGTACCTTGTTCCTACCTGGTGGCAGCGCCAAGTTTTCACTTAACCATTAAAGTCACTTAACCATTAAAGAGTCGTTACATTTATACAGTCCTAAAATTACATTCGGCCCTTTGGAGGCAACAACAAGGCTGATGTGGCCCTTGGAAAATATGATTTTGACACCCCTGGAGGGGTAGCAAAAGAGAAAACAGATAGGGATTCAGAACCTATGTGAAGGTTCTGAAACCTAAAGTTTTTGACCAAAAACTTTACTTTCCTAACCAGGTAAAGAAAAAAGACACAAAGGCCAGGAAGTGCAGTCAGTCCCAAACAAGATGAATCCAAAGAAGCCCACACCAAGAAACATTATTATTAAAATGACAAAGGTTAAAGACAAGGAATATTAAAAGCTACAACAGAAAAACAGTTACCTACAAGGGAGCTACCATATATTGAAAGTAGATTTCTCAACAGAAACATTTCAGGCTAAAAGGGATTGGAATGAAATATTCAAAGTGATGAAAAGCAAGGGCCTACATCCAAGATTACTATACCCAGCAAAGCGTTAATTTAAAATTGGAGGAATAAAGAGCTTCCCACACAAGAAAAAGCTAAAGGAGTTTGTTACCACCAAACCAGTATTATTATAAGAAATGTTAAAGGGCCAAGAAGGAAAAGGAAAAAAGAAAAGAAAAACAAAACAAAACAGAAACACAGTTAAAATAATAAAATGGCAAGAAATACATACCTATCAATGATCACTTCAAATGTAAGAGGCTAAAATACTCCCATCAAAAGACATAGAACAGCTGAATGGATAAGAAAACAGGACCCACATATACAAGGTCTGTCTGGAAAAAGTCCAAATATTGTTACTATAATGAGAATGGTTTGTGCAACATCGATATAACCTGGCAGCCAAGGAGAGTGGACTGGAATGTGCACGCCCTGAACAATGATGACTTCACCGTATTAGTCAGCGGGGAGAGAAGACACTGTTGACTGAGCATGTATACTGCGCGGCCATCACATTCAAAATGATTGAGCAAATAGAGCAACAAATCTGCATGAAATTTTGCATTAAGCTTCTACATTCTTCTGCAGAAACTATTTGGATGATTCAGAAGGCCACAGCTATGGGCAACTGGTGACTGGCAGCTTCATCACAACAATGCGCCTGCTCATGCATCACATCTAATGCAGCTGTTTTACAAAACATCAAATCACCCAGGTGACTCAGCCCCTCTACAGCCTGTATTTGGCACCCTGCAACTTCTGGCTTTTCCCAAAACTAAAATCACCTTTAAAAAGGAAAAGATTTCACACTGTTGATGAGATTCAGGAAAATATGACAGAGCAGCTGATAATGATCGAGAGAACTGTGTGAGATCCCAAGGTGCCTCGTGTGAAGGGGACTGAGGTAGCATTGCTCTATGTGCAAGGTTTCTTTTATCTCCTTCAATAAGTGTCTCTGCCATATGCCGCCTACAAATCACCCACATAAGAATGAAAGCTACACACAGACTCAAAGAAAAGGGATAAAAAAAAATACTTCTTGCAAATGGAAAGGTAAAAATTCTGGGGTAGCAATATCTATATCCGAAAAAAGAGACATTAAAAGAAAAGTTATAGTAAGAGACAAAGAAGGACACTGGGGATAATGATAAAAAGAACAATTTAACAATTGGATATAATTCCAGTAAACATTTATGCACCCAACATAGGAGCACCAATATATGTAAAGCAAATCTTAAAAAAACAACAAAGCCCAAAGTGAAGGAAATAATTAAGATCAGAGCAAAAATGAATTAAAGAACTGGTTCTTTAGAAAAATAAACAACACTGACAAACCTTTAACTAAACTCATCAAGAAAAAGAGGACCCAAATAAACGAAATCGGAAATGAAAGAAAAGTAATAGCTGACACCAAAGAAATACAAAGGATTGCAAGAAAATACCACAAACAACCATATGCCAACAAATTGAACAATTTGGAAGTAATGGTTAAATTGCTAGAAACATACAATCTTCCAAAACTGAAACTAGAAGAACCAGATAATCTGAATAAACAAATTACAACTGGTGAAACTGAAGCATCAATAAAATCCAACAAAAACAAGCCTTGAACCAAATGAATTTACATAGGTGAATTTTACCAGACATGCAGAGAATCTCTAACACACTTCCTTCTCAAACCATTCCAAAAATTTCAAGAGGAGAGAAGACTCCCCAGCTCATTTTATGAGGCCAGCATTATTCTAATTCCAAAACCAGATAGACAATACAAAAAAGAAAATTACAGGCAAATATGCATGATGAACATAGATGGTAAAATCCTCAATGAAATATTACCAAACCATATCTAGCAATATATTAGGAAGACCACATACCATGATCAGGTAGAATTTATTCTGGGGATGCAAGGTTCGTCAAATATCTGCAAATCAATAAATGTGATAGACTACATAAAAAATTAAGAATAAGCCCTGGCTGGTGTAGCACACTAGACTCATTGCGGGCCTGCAAACCAAAGGGTCACTGGTTTGATTCCCAGTCAGGGCACATGCCTGCATTGTAGGCCAGGTCCCCAGTGCAGGGGCGCACAAGAGGCAACCAACCACACATTGACGTTTCTCGCCCCCTTTCTCCTTCTCTTTCTCTCTCTCTGAAAATAAATAAAATCTGACAGCTCTCAGTGGGAAGGGGGCTTGTGGGGCTGGATGAAAAAGGTGAATAAAGTAAGAAAAAAAATCTCATAGACACAACAGTATGGTGAATACCAGAGGGAAAGAGGGGTGAGGGTGGAGAGGGTATAGGGGAGACAAACAGTGATGAAGGGAGATTTTATTTGGGGTTGTGAACACACAATACAATATAGAGATGATGTACGATAGAATTGTACACCTGAAACCTACATATTTTTATTAACCCATGTCACCCCAATAAATTCTAAATTAATTTAGTAAGAAATAAAATGCCCAGGAACAGATGGCTTCACTGGTAAACTCTCTCGAACATTCAAAAAAGATTTAATACCCATATTTCTCAACTCTAAAAATCTGGAGGAAAGAATGCTCTCTAACTCATTTTCAGAAGCCTAAATTGCCCTTTTTTTCAAACCCAGAAAAGGAAACCACAAGAAAAGAAAAACACTATAGGTCAATATACCCGATGAGCACAGATATAAAAACTGTCAACAAAATAATGGCAAACTGAATTTAACAATACATTGAAACAATCATACACCATGATCATGTCAGGGATGCAGAGATGGCTCAACATTGACAAATCAATCAATGTGATACACCACATTAACAAAATAATAAATAGGACTTCTGCCAAGATGGAGGCGTAGGTGGAAACACTGTGCCTTCTCCCACAACCAAGTTTGAATACAACAAAGGTTTGGAGAACAAAGACACAGCCAAAGAACAGAAAACTGAACTATACGGAAGTCCGACAACAACGAACCGTTCAACCAGGACCGGTAAGAGGGGCGGAGCCAGCATCAGAGCGGGGTTGGGCAGGAAGGAATCCCCCTATCCAGGCCACCCAGGCAACCCAGGCGCACAGGCAGCTGGGGTAGCACCCCAGACCCAGTGAGGGTACGGGGCAGGCTGACCACAGTTGCACATTCGCACACGCAGATAAACCAGCAAAGGAGTGAGCAGTGAGAGGAACCATGAGGCCCTGGTGTGAGGAGGCACAGGGACCGCCATTTTTTCCTTTGACCCCGCCCCCACATACTGCATCACAAACCAGAGACTGAGTTGCCCCACCCTGGTGAACACCTAGGGCTCCACTCCTCATACGTTACAGGCACGAACAATCCAAAATACGGCTCAAGAAGAACTCAAAGCAACCAAGAAATAGCCAACCTATCAAATGCACAGTTCAAAACACTGGTGATCAGGATGCTCACAGAACTAGCTGATTATGGTCACAAATTAGAGGAACATATGAAGGCCAAACTAATTGAAATGAAGGGAAATGCACAGGAAACCAATAGTGATGGAAAGGAAACTGGGACTCAAACCAATGGAGAGGACCAGAAGGAAGAACGAAACATTCAACCAGAAAAGAATGAAGAAATGAGAATTCAAAAAAATGAGGAGAGGCTTAGGAACCTCCAGGACATCTTTAAACATTCCAGCATCTGAATTATAGGGGTACCAGAAGGGGAAAAGAAACAGCCACGAGTGGAAAACGTATTTGAACAAATAATAAAGGAGAACTTCCCCAGTCTGGCAAAGGAAATGGACTTCCAGGAAATCCAGGAAGCTCAGAGAGTCCCAAAGAAGTTGGACCCAAGAAGCAACACACCAAGGCACATCATAATTACATTACCCAAGATTAAAATGAAGGACAGAATCCTAGAAGCAGCAAGAGATAAGGGGACAGTCACCTACAAAGGAGTGCCCATCAGACTATAAACTGATTTCTCAAAAGAGACCTTACAGGCAAGAAGGGGCTGGAAAGAAGTATTCCAAGTCATGAAATCCAATGACCTACAGCCAAGATTGCTTTATCCAGCAAAGCTTTCATTTAGAATGGAAGGACAGATAAAGTGCTTCTCAGATAAGGTCAAGTTCAAGGAGTTCATCATCACCAAGCCCTTATTATATGAAATGTTAAAAGGACTTATCTAAGAAAAACAAGACAAAAAATATGAACAGTGAAAGGACAGCAAACTCACAGTTATCAACAACCACACCTAAAACAAAAGCAAACCAAGAGGACAGCTAGATCAGGAGCGGAACCATAGAAATGAAGAACACAGGGAGGGTTAGCAACAGGGTAGTGGGAGGAGGAGAAGGGGGGAAAGGTACAGAAAATAGCATAGACAGTAGGTAAAAAATAGATAGGGGGAGGGCAAGAATAGTAGGGGAAATATAGAATCTAAAGAACTTGAGACACGTGGTCATAAACTAAAGGGGGGAATGGTGGGGGAGGGGGTGTGCAGGGTGGAGGGGAATGAAGGGTGGAATAGAACTGTAATGGTATAATCAATAAAATATATTTAAAAAAACAAAATAATAGATAAAATCATATGATCTTATCAAGAAATGCAGATAAAGCATTTGACAAAATTTAACATCCACTTACAAAAAAAAAAACTCTTGATCAAGTGGGCATAGATGAAACTTACTTTAGTGTAATAAAGGCCATACTATATGGCAAACACACAGCTAACACAATAGTCAATGGTGAAAAGCTGAAAACTTTTCCTCTAAGACAAGGAACAGGAAAAGGATGCCCACTGTCACTAGTTTTATTCAATATAGTATTAGACATCCTAGATAGAGCAATTAGACAGGAAAAAGAAATAAAAGGCACCTAAATTGTGAAAGAAAAAGAATACTGTCCCTATTTATAGATGACATGATTTTATAAATAGAAAACTCTAAAGACTACCAAAAAGCTGTTAGAACTAATAAAGAAATTTAGTAAAGCTGCAGGGTATAAATTCAATATGAAAAAATCTGACCTTTTTTATACACTAACAACAAACTATGAGAAAGAGAAATTAAGAAAACAATCCCAGTCACAATCGCATCAAAGGAATAAAAAAAATGCCTATGAATAAATTTAACCAAAGTGTTGGAAGACATGTACACTGAAAACTGTAAGACTATAATGAAAGAAGTTGCAGATACAAGCAAATGGAAAGATAGTCCATGCTCATGGATTGGAAGAATTAATGGTATTAAAATATCCATCTTATCCAAAGCAATCTAAATTCAATGTGATCTCTATCAAAATTTCAATGACATTTTTCACAGAAATACGTAAGACAAACAATCCTAAATTTTTATTGAACCACACAAGATTCCAAGTAGCCAAAGCATTCTTGAGAAACAAGAACCAAGCTAGAAGCACATTATCTCTGATATCAAACTATATTACAAAGGTAATCAAAATAGTATGCTATTGGCATAAAAACAAATTCGCAGATAAATGGAAAAGGATGGAGAGCAAGGAATAAAACCATGAATATATATATGGTCAATGAATTTAAGACAAAGGAGAAAGAAATATATCATGGGGAAAGGAAAGTCTCTTGAATAAACTGTGTTGGGAAAACTAAATGGCAACACGCCAGAAAAAAAAAAAGAAACTGGACCACTATCTAACACCACACACAGAAACCTTGAAACTTCTAGAAGAACACATAGGTGGTAATCTCCCTGACATTAGTCTTGGCGATGATTTCTTGGATCTGACTCCAAAGGCAATGACAATAAAAGCAAAAATAAATATATAAAATTTCATCAAACTAAAAAGCTTCTGCACAGCAAAGAAAATCATCAACAAAATGAAAAAGTTACCAACTATATAGAAGATATATACAAATCATATATCTGACAAGGGGTTAAATCTAAAATATGTAACCAATGGATACAACTCTTTAACAAAAAGACCGATTAAAAATGTACAGAGACTCCTAATAGACATTTTTCCAAAGACATACAGATGGCCAACAGGTACATGAAAATATGCTTAATGTCACTAGTCATCAGGGAAGTGAAAATCAAAACCACAATGAGATATCACCTCATGCCTGTCAGAATGGCTGTTCTCAAAAAGACAAGAAGTAAGTGTTGAGGAGGATGTGAAAAAGGGAATCCTTATGCATTGCTGGTGGAAAAATAAAATGGACCAACCACTATGGAAAACACTGATTTGAAAAAATATACATGCACTCCTATGTTCACTGCATCATTACTTACAATAGCCAAGATATGAAAACAACCTAAATGTCCATGAATGAATAAATATAAAAAGAAGTTGTGGTACATGCAATATACACAATGCAATACGACTCAGCCATAGAAAAGAATGAAACCTTGCCTTCTTCAACAACATGACTGGACCTTGAGAGAATTACACTAAGTAAAATAAGTCAGACAGAGAAAGGTACATACTGTGTGATTTCACTTACATGTGTAATCCAAAAAAACAAAACAAATGAACAAACGGTATAAAATGTATGGAGAACAGATGGATGTTGGTCAGGCAAAGGAGATCGGGTGGTGGGCATAACGGGTGCAGGGCGTCCACTGCATACAGCCGTGGACGTTAACGAGGCTCACTTTGTAGTGTAAATAAATAATGTGACTGAGTTGTACATCTGAAACTAACAATGTTATATGCCAATTTTACCTCAGTTTTACAAAGAACATCAGGAAAGTATCAAAGGGAATTTTATAATTCTCACATTTCAAGAGACCTTGCGTTTAAGCCATTTTACAGGGAAGTTATCTAATTGATTCACTTTTCACAGATAAATATTATTCTCAATAGAAAATGACTGCTGGTGGACAATTTTTTTTTAACCAACATAAAGTCTGTGATGGATTAGTTCTACTTTTTAAAGCTCCAATTTAAAAAACCTCAAATTATGCCAATCATATCAAAGGCAGAGATTCTAGCTCTAATCAAGAATTTTACAAGCACTACCATTTCAGCACCAAATCATGGAAAGAATGATTTAAAGCACAAACAACAATCTTTTGTTACTAACTGAATCTGTTAAAAATACTAAGAACTTTTACTCCAGTAAGAGTTGAAATTAATAGTTTTCCTGACTACACATAAACTACCAATTAAGGAAAAGAAAGTGAATAAACACATTTTGATTGATGAAGTGTATCCATCCTCATTCCTCTTTAATCATTTAACAAAAACACCAAAATCAAAGAAAAAATTGCTCTCCATTTCTCCCCTTGTATTCTGAACGTGATAAAAGGTTTGTGCAATGCCAATACACACCATCCACCCTCACTCCAAGAAAAGAAAAAATTACATAAACTTTAATGAATGTTATCATTTTTCTTTTGTAAACTTCTAAAGATCCAACTCTGATTCTAGACACCCAAAGTTTTCCAAATACAGAAAAAATAAATAAATAAGTTCTAACACCTGAAGCTCAATTGTTTAAGAGACAGGGGAAGTTGAAACAGAACTACCAAGACAAAGGGTGAGGAGAAATTTTCTTTGCAATCTGATTTAAATAAAAGTTTCCACCCTGGCTGGTGTAGCTCAGTGGACTGAGCGCAGGCCTGTGAACCATACAATCGCGGTTCAATTCCCAGTCAGGGCACATGCCTGGGTTGCAGGCCAGTTCCCATTAGGGGACTCATGACAGGCCAACCATACATTGGTATTTCTCTCCTTCTCTCTTTCCCTTCCTCTCTAAAGATAAATAAATAAAATCTTTTTTAAAAAAAGTTTCCACAATGTTACACATTCTTCCCTCCCACCTGATTTACCTAGACTCAATTCTGGAAATTTCCTGATACATTTTGGTCATAAAAGCATAATCAACCTGACAGATCACAAGACCATCATTTCTTATAGGACTCACATTTGGTATTAGACTTTATAACTCCAAATTGTTTTTTTTATCTTGGAAATCGTTCTCTTAGACTAATCACTATATGTTAGAAACCATCTGACCACTTTGCAAAAAAGTACAGGTAAGGCTTAGAAATTCCAGGAATTTAGAAATGCACGGAGTTCAGAAAAGAAAGATTTCAACAGACCCAGATCCTCTCTTCTTTTAATGTTCTGACCACTTGGGTATTCTACTCAAATGGAAAAAACAAAAACATTTACACAGACATTCGCTCAGATCATCACAGTTTACAGAAATAAAACTGAGAGAGGATTTTAGAGGAAGAACTTTTAACACAGGATCTTTGGTCCGGCTTTATGAAGACCCCTGGAAAAATAAACATAAGTAAATAAATAAGTCATTCTCCCCTCTGGAGAGAATCCATTACTTTCATCAGAAATAGTTTTTGATAACTAAACTAAAGAACAACCATCATTCAGAACCACCTGAAATTCGGCCGAAGTCCTACAACCAGGGACATAAAGAAGAAGACACATCAACACTGGCACAGAGCTACTCTGACTCTCCTTGAAAGCGCCAGCGCTGGGGCAGCAGCTTGAAAGGCACAAAGGACACAAGGGGAGAAAGTCAACTGTGGAACATAAGGATAAGGGCGAGAGCTGGGGAGCAGCTTTCTACCACTGACAAATGCTGGCAGAGGCCACTGTTTCTTTTTGGAGTCCTTCCCCACAGAGTCGGCAAGCGGCAACCATATCTGAAACTCCATCAATCTAACACTATACGCCCACACTGGTGATTCCCTGAGGCCCTGCCTCAGTCCACTTTCGGGCCCACCCAAGATGTTTCCAGTGGCTTTTCTATACAAATGGCTTGTCTTGCATCATGCTTCAGATTTTCAAATCTCTCTAAGAGCAGCCTCTGGCCTCAGTGTACCTCTCATTAAGTGACCCCAGGCCTGGCACTAACAGCAGCCAGCCTTGGTTCACAGGTTGGCCTTACCTGGGAACCTCCAAGCTCAGCACAAGTAGCAACCATCTGAAAATTGCTTTGTAACACATGCCAGGAGGCCCTAGGCAGAACACAATCAGTGGCTGATCTTGTTCTGCACCTCTTGGGAGGCCCCCAAGCCAGCAAACCCAGCGGACAGCTATAGACCACAGAGTAGCACCACCCAACTATCTCCACAAGTGACACACTCAAGAGACAGACTCAGCAAGCACCACAGCCCTGCTGAAGTAAGTCCTGCTCTGTGGAGTGGGTCCTTGCACAGTTGATCCTTCACAGTGGTCCCAGCCAGTCCTTGCAGCAGATCAGCCTGGAGTTAAATCCTTCCCACTGACAAGCCAATAGCAATCTAGGCTCAACTACAAGAGAATAATGCACACAGTCCACATGGGGGTGGGACGCAGGCGGTGGCAGCACACCTGCAGTACCCAGCTTGGTGAAGTTAACAGGAATCTGTACCACTGGACCCTACAGGACACCTACTACATAAGGACACTCTACCAAGCCTGGGAGACATAGCAGCTCTACCTAATACATAGAAACAAACACACGGAGGCTGCCAAAATAGAGAGACAAAAAACCATGCCCCAAATGAAAGAACAGAACAAACCTCCAGAAAAATAACTAAATAAAATGGAGACAAGCAATCTCCTAATACAGAGTTCAAAACACTGGTGATAAGGATGCTCAACAAACTTACAGGAAGAGTAAATAAACATAAAGAGAACTTCAACAACAGAAAAAAGGACATGGAATCCATTTTTTAAAAAGCAGTTAGAAATGAAGGCTACCGTAACTGAAATGAGGAATAATTTATAGGGAATCAATTGTAGAGAAGATGAAGCCAGGAATCAAAAAGTGATTTGGAATATAAGGAAACCAAAAAACAACCAATCATAACAGCAAAAAGAAAAAAGAATCTAAAATAACGAGGACAGTGTAAAAAGACTTTGGGACAACTTGAAGAGTACCAGCATTCACACCACGGAGGTGATGAAAGAAGAGAGAAGCAAGAAACAGAAAACCTATTTGAAAAAATAATGACAGAAAACTTCTCTAACCTGGTGAAGGAAATAGGCATACATGTCCAGGAAGCACAGAAAAGTCCCAAACAAGATGAACCCAAAGATGCCCACAACAAGACACATTCTAATTAAAATGCCAAAGGTTAAAGACAAAGAGACAATCTTAAAAGCAACAAGAGAAAAGCAGTTAGTTACCTACAAGGGAGCTCCAATAAGACTTCCAGTCAACTGTGCAACAGAAACACTTCAGGCCAGAAGGGACTGGCAAGAAATATTTAAAGTGTGAAATGCAAGGACCCACAGCCAAGATTAGTCTACCCAGCAAAGCTGTCATTTAGAATTGAAGTACAGATAAAGAGCTTCCCAGACAACAAAAAGCTAATGGAGTTCATCACCACCAAACCCATATTATATGAAATGTTGAAGAGTCTTCTTTAAGAAGGAAAAAGATAAAAAATATGGACAATAGCAATAAATACATATCTACCAATGACTGAATCAAAAAATAAACAAACAAGCAGAACACAAATCTAAGTAAGAGAACATTTTGATGGTTGTCAGGTGGGAATGAGGATTGGGGAGAGAGATGGGTGACAAAGGTGTCAGGAGTAGGAAGTACAAATTGGTTGTCACAGAATCGTCAGTCATGGGAAAGGAAAGGTCAGCACAGGGAATACAGTCAATAATAGTCTAATAACTATGTATGGTTTCAGATGGGTGTGAGATTTTTCGGGAGAACCACTTAGTGAATTATATAATGTCTAATCACTGGGATGTACATCTGAAACTAAGACAATAATGTATGTTAGCTGTAATTGAAAAATAAAAAATTATTTCAAAAAGAAATAGTTCTTAATGGCAAAAGAAAAACATTTAAAAACCACTGCACCCTAATTTTATAATAAAAACTTACCTTGTCATGGGAAAGTTCTTGTCCTGACAGTGCCTTACACCTTTCACAGAACCAATTACTCCACCAGGATGAACTTGCATAAGACATCAACCTTCTAAGGTCAATAACTAAGATATAAGCATTTATACAAAACAAAACAACATATACATACCTTTTTTCCAAATCTCTTATTTTCTCTCTAAGTGGTTCAATAATCTAAAACAAAATAATCAATATCAGTTTTAAAGCAAAAACACAGCCCTCCACCACATTTCCCCACTCTGATGTTCCAGACAGGCATGACATAAGGCAAAACCAACTTTAATTCTCCTGCAACTCAAATCCAGTTTGAAATTAAGTTATACTATTTCATCACAATTCTAGATTTGAAATGATAAATTGGACATTAGAACTGTTACTCCATACATGCATAAGTCTCTGAAAAAATTAATCTTTTTACTTTCCTACCTTACTATGAATAATATTAAATTTGGTTTAGGCTCATAAAAATAGGCCGCTCAACACCACCAGTGTCTTTTCAGAAATCATAATTCCCTACTTGCTGCCCACAAAGACTTAACATCTTGTTTCTGCCTATCATCTCCAGAGGATCAGCTCCAGCACAGAAATGACAGGCTGAGTCAGTCCCCTTCCATGTGTTAATACTGGGAGAGTGGACAGAACAACAAGGGCAAACACCCAAGGGCTTTCCCAGGAACCCAGCAGCTGGCTTCAATTCAAAATGAGGAACTCTCCATCCCCTCCCAGGCATGTTACAACAGTACATCCATATCTACACTTCTTTGACTAAAACCTAAGTAGTTATTTTAAAATAGAAGGTCTCTTATCAACCAGAGGAGCTAGCTTCCAGGGACATAGCTATGATTTCCCCATCGGTGCCTACAGACACTCTTTATGTTCTCAGTCCTAGCATCTGAGTTGGGCCTTTTTCCTTTCATCTGCTCAGGTGACAGGATGCTGGTGCTTGCCTCCAACCCTGGTACAGGTAATCACATCCCTTTCTCTAAGGAATTCTGGGAATGATAAAGGGTGCAGCCAAGAGGGGGGGCCCAAAATAGAGATTTGGAATGGAGTCCATAACTCAAGGTGTATAGGAAATACTAGAAAGATATAAAGGATGTCCTCACCCCTTCCCCCCAACAGGTGTGAGTTGGGGGAAGGGACACATGGAGCAGAAATATGCAGGGCTGTTTTGTACAGCAACAGCTTTGCAGCTAACCTCTGGCATGGCCATTTAACATATCTATAATCTTTACCTGGTTGCACAGATATGTTAAATAGCTGTGGCCATGCTTTGAGCCAGGGAGAAGGGAGTGACTTCCACCCAAGATGTAACTGGGAAGCAACTTCCCCTGGTTACAGAGCCTGTGTGACTGGCTCCACACCACGGGGCCACACCTGCCCAGACTCACTATGGCAGCCCAGTAAAGCTGGAAGGATATGGGAGTGTTGGCAAATATAGCCGATTGTACGAGGAGTCGGAAATGGGGCTGCAGAGGAAGACTGCTTCGGGGATTTAAACCTGGACCTGGCAGCCATTGAGAGAAATCACCATGAAGCTTTGGCAAGAGTGAGGACCACATGGCTTTAGGGTGCTCCCTCTTGCCATGTGGCTTAGGAAGCAGGAGAGACTTTGCTTGGAAGACAAAGGGTGCAAGGACTTTTGTTGGTGGGCCATAAGAAGGTACCACATGGCTTTGGATTAATTGGAGATCCTGATGGTGACACAGCTAATGGTGCTGGGAACCTGAATCCGGACTACAACTTTTCCTGAGATACGGTGCCCCAGATAAGGGCAGAGAGAGAAGAAAGGACTGTGTGTATCTGTGGGTATCTTACAAGACTTTAACATTTTAATGAAGACATTAGGTCACTACTTTAAATCCATATAGCTTTAAACAAACATTTCCTTTCCTTTTCATAAATCTCTGGCATTGAGAGACATCTTTCCTCTGACAGCAGACAGTGCGAACCTAGTGAGGGTACTTTCGGTAATAGTATATCATGCACCCCTTGGCCCTGTTCTGTTACAGGAAGGCTCACCCAAAAAGACACAAAGAAGTTTAAACTCATTTTGCCATAAAGGTAGAATTTGTTTTAACAGAGCATACCTTTATTAAACAGACAAAGGCTGACACAAAGATGCATGTACACATAACACATAGTAAGTCTCCTATTAAATGAGGGACTGTTGTTTGAGAGATGGCCTCAAAATCATAGATCAGCATCAAGCTGCTAAAATAAAGATGCCAGCACAAGCAAAGGAACTGAAGTAGATAAATATAATATATAGAAAAAAACAGAAGCAAACTATGGAAGAGACTAACCTCTTCAATCTTCCTTTCAATCTTCATTTCACCGTTCTCCTGAATAGACCTGTTGAGCAGAAAGCTAAAAAACTGAGATCAACTGAAAGGCTTTATGACCCTCAGAGTTATTTCTTAACAAATTTCCACAACACACACCAAAGGCTACAGACCTCCCTCGCCTCCCAAACATCAGTCCTGTGTGCCAATTTCTTCCAGACAGGGGTGCACTAGAGGAAAATAAAGACTGCCAGGAAGAGGAAATCTCCTAAATCCATCTCATACGCTCCAAACTGCCTTAGCGTTGTTTCTATTAAATTAAAATAATCTCACTTTCCCGTTATACCCAATATGGGATTTCAAAGCAGGAGGTGTGTCTACAGGAGTACAAGTCTGACTGCCAGGCTTTCCTGGGGATTTAATATAAATGGAGTTTTTCCAAGTAAAAAACAGAGCTCCTTTAAATGGGATCCGAACACTCCACCTAGCCACACACAGAAGCCTTTGTCAGGAGACACACACAGGCCCCGGTGGCAGGAATCAGCTCCAGGAGGCCCTGCCTTGAAAAAGCAGCCCAAATTGAAAAGCCTGGTGGGGGCAACCGCAACCCTTTTCCCTTACAGCCCCGTGCAGCAGCTTGAAACTTCCAAGTTCAATCCAATCACCACAATTGTGATTGCTATTCTTTTAGTTGCACAATACTGTCAAGAAAAACAGAGCGGAGCAAATTTTTCTTTAAATTAAAACTTTTTGACTTTTTAAATGAACATTAACACAAGGATTTCACTTTTTTAACTGTCCCTCCTGCCCTACTAGGCAACACAAATAATGCAGAGTCAGGCCAGAGATTTCCTCCAGACAGACAGGTGATCTCTGAACCCACGTGGGGCCAGGGACCAGCTGTGTTCCTCGGAAATACCCAGAGAAGACAGGACACAGCCCAGATGTGTGAACAGCAAAATATTCAGTTTCATTTTTAAAACTGAATTTAATTAAACCATGACATCAATGGTGTATATGTAACAACTGAAATGTGTCTATAAAACCCAACTACAATATCCAATTATTAAAAATAATTACCTCATATTAATGAAGTTGCCCCAAACAGCTGTAAGGAAAGAAGAAAAAGTCAGTATTTAAGTTCATGATATTCAAGGATTTCAATGAATACAACTTTAATTTTTAACCAATGTTTTAAAATTCACTAAGAAAACTAAATTATAGCTCACGAAGAAAATGAAACGCACACTTCTAAAATATTACGTCTTACTAAAAAAATAGGTGAAAATGACCCTATAAATCCCTCTAATTTTGGAATATCTCTTTTGAGGTGTGGCATTCAACTTTGCATGTGTTTTGATTAACAGTATGTCCCCAACCATTGTTTGAGAAAGAGCCAGTCACAAGGATCCAAGACCTGTGTGCCTGAAAGAGATCCGAGGGTTCAGTCCAGTCACTTAACACTTTAAAGTTGACGAAACCAAAATCCAGAGAAGTTAAAAAAATGGCCTGATGTTGTGGCTGAACTTCCCCAGAAGCCCATCCATCCCTTCTCAGCACCTATCCCTTACACTGCAGCGTCTTGTCTGCTGGTCTGCCTCCTAGATTGCAGGTCATCACGTCTACAGATGGTATTCAGTACGTGTGCATAAATCACTGGGCTGCAACAGCAAAATTTTACCATGGATGACTTTGGAAACATAATACTGGACCATGAGCAAACACTTCAAGTTACTGAACAGGAGATTACATTATACAGAAACCTTCACCATGAATGAGTGGTCCTAAGGTTTGTACCCACTCGGCCCTTTGAGGTAACTCCCCAAATGCTGAACTTCCCCAAATGGCCAGGTACCCTTAAGTGCTTCTAGGTGCTGGGGAAAGAAAAAGTAAATAACAAACACCCTCCCATTGCAGAGCTGGCAATTTTGTGAACTTGGGAAAGCCTTGGGGTTAGAGCCACTCCTAAGCATCTTCTCATTGCTACCCTCCAGTACATAGTAGGGCTTGAATTAATGTTTACTGAATAGAACTGTGTCCAAAATCACACCCCCTGTCCAGCAAGAAACCCCCATATGTCAATTCCATAAAATCATATCCTTCTTCAAATAAAGTAGGAAACTATGACAGAAAAGATATTAATGACCACATAAAAGTGTCAAGTAGCAAGAAATGGGAAAAATTAAAATAAATCAGTATTATATTTATTATTCATCAAAAAAGCAGTGACTGTTTACATGTGTGGACCATGTAATTTTCTTTTGAGTATTATCCTCAGGCCATATAAATAACCACAGGAAAGCTGCCTTTGCAAATCATGACGTCATTTATAATTAAAGAAAAAAGACAGTGGGATAAACCAAAATCTGACAATTGGGAAGCTGCTATCTAAATTATGATATGACCATTCAATGAAATCAGAAAGCCGTTAAATATCAGACTATGAAACTATGTTGTAACATGAGCATGTAGCTATAAGAGTTCCAGAGGGGAAAAATATATGCAGTATGACTCTGCTACTAAAAAATACACAGAACTAGACCATGTGAAAGTGACAAAAGACAGAGTTTATATGGTGATATGAGTACTTGCTTTTTTGACCCTCGATTTATGTGCTTACCTTACGTTGCTTTTTTTAAAGGAGAGGGATTTTTAAACCCTTGCTAAAATCCTGTTCTCAGTCTCTTCCTAGACAGCTTGTGAACAGGTCTGTCAATCCTTGACTCACAAGCAGGTGATGTCACCACCAAAACAAAGCCCCAAGATCGGTGACCAGCCAGGAGTGGCCAAACCCCATGGGGATTTTCTTTACTGTGTATATCTCAAATAAACATATTGTCTTATTCTGGCTCATCAAACTACATGAGGAAGCAGGCCCTCTCTTTCCACGTTATGGGATGGTGCACAAGAGGAATTCGCCATTCCATAAGGTGCCTTCTGGGTGGTGAGTGCCTTCTGACAACCTTTTCAAATTAGTCTGTCATTTTTAGTTATTCAGTTTTTCCTTTTTAATCTTTACTTGAGTCCATTCAAATTGTCTATTTTGGAGACATTTCTCAATGCTTCTACCATCACTTAGACCACTTTAGGAATTGAAGTCTGCCTCGGCTCCTGGACACCTTTTCCTTCCTAGAAGTAAAGATACCAGGGTCTCCCAAGTCCTCAACTCCCGCTGGCCCTGCTGAAGCATCTCTCCCTTGGTAAGTGGAATGGGGCCCTGGGACAAGCCCCAGGAATGAAGCCCAGAGCCACTGCTGCACCAGCCTTTATAAACAGATAACAAGGGCTGTAAGAAGACAACACCCAATTCTATTTCTGCGGCTCAGCCCTCTTCAGTTGGCCCCTGGAGCTCGGAAATGTATCCTCCTCCCAGCAACCTGCTCTTTCCAGTTAACCCCAAAGCTTCCTGAGCCCTTTGTCCTCACCATCAAGCAAAACCCTCCACAGCAGCCCCTCCTAGGAAGCCCCCCTCTCGACTCTCCACCTTCCCTAAACCACTCACCACCCCCAACCCTTTAGCTCTGTCTGCAGGTGATCTCCTGCCTAGGCCAGAAATGCCCTCACATGTCACCTGAGTGTCACTGTTCCAGGGGACACTGGAGCCCCTCTATGTTGCCGCTTCTTTTTTAATTGGCAGTTTATAGATGGTGGTCTTGCTGCAAGATCAGGTGTTTCCTTATTCGTATTTGCAACATCAAGCACATGAGGGCCAGGCACCAAAATCGGGTGAATAGAGGTCAAGAAATGTTTTCACTTTCTTCCTTTTAACCATTGCTTAGTACTTTTCATCTTCAGAAGTGTTGTTACCAATTAATCTTCAAAATGTTTTTAGGTCAAGTGCTTTGGCTTCCTTTTAAACTCCCAAAAGCTCTCCCTGCATTGCTTTGGTGAGTAAAAGGACTCAGCACCCAGTACAGACAAGGCAGGAAAAGACACTCACTACCGCACACTCGTTTCAAAGCAGAGACACAAATGATTTCCTACAAGTAGGAGCCAACATCCTGTTTTGTGTAAATTAGCCTGGAATGTCGCAGGTTAAACATTATCTAAAATTAATGTTGCTTTTAAAATTGTGCAATGCACCTCACAGTGTCTCAAAATGAATTGCTAATAGATGCACTCGATAAATATTGGAACTAAATTGAACTAAATTTAATCTATTATGTATAATACAAGCACTAAATATTAAGAAAAGTATAAGAAAAAAGATCAGCATTATCAACAAAGGGCTTAAAACCAAATCCGATTACATAGCTTTCAAGATAATTTGAATTATTCTATTCTAACTTTAATATAAACTTTAAAAATATATACTGTATGCAAACTGAGGCTCAGTGGTTCTACATTCCTCATTATGTTTGTATGTAGACTTCATGCTATGCTGGGAAACCTAGATCAAGAAAATCTATTACATAGAAATGTTCGTGCAGGGCAAGAAAATGACTTGTTTTAAAGGTATGATTAAAAATGAGTGTCCTTACAGAGGATCCAGAGACACATGAAAAGATGCTCAATATCTCTAGCTATCAGAGAGATGCAAATTAAAACCACAATGAGATACCACTTAACACCAGTCAGAATGGCTATCATAAACAAAGAAACAAACAACAAGTGCTGGAGAGGTTGTGGGGAAAAGGGGACCCTAGTCCACTGTTGGTGGGATTGCAGACTGGTACAACCACTATGGAAAGCAGTATGGAATTTTCTAAGAAAACTAAAAATGGACGTGCCTTTTGACCCAGCAATTCCACTGCTAGGAGTATATCCTAAGAACCCTGAAGCACCAATCCAAAAGAACCTATGCACCCCGATGTTCATAGCAGCACAATTTACAATAGCCAAGAGTTGGAAGCAACCTAAATGCCCATCGGTCGATGACTGGATCAAAAAACTATGGTACATTTACACAATGGAATTCTATGCTGCAGAAAGGAAGAAGGAGCTCCTACCCTTTGCAACATCATGGATGGAGCTGGAAAGCATTATGCTGAGCGAAATAAGCCAGGCAGTGAAAGACAAATACCATATGATATCACCTTTAACAGGAATGTAAACAACAAAACAAACAAGCAAGCAAAATATAACCAAAGACAGTGAAATACAGAACGTGCTGACAGGGTCCAGAGGGTAGAGGGGAGAGAAGCACAGAGTAAAAGGGGGTGGACTCACATGAATAAGTATGAAAGACACATGGACAATAACTAAGACGGGGGGCGGAGATGGGAGGGGGTGGGGAGCACTGGGGGGGTGCAGGGCTGGGAATACAAGAAAGAAAACTGTACTTGAACAAAAGTTAAATAAATTTAAAAAAAAATGAGTGTCCTTTTCCAACAAAGAAAAAATTAAAGGGCTAACTCAATACTTTTGTCTGTGTTAGTCTTAGTTTCTTAAATATTAATCAGCTACTATTTGAGACAAATCATTTTAGAACACAATTCCTCTCAGACTGAAGTCCATGGGTCTCAGTGGATTCACAGATGAGTTTCAACAGTGGAGGGCTGGGCGGGCGAGGAGAGGATCCTTGAAAGTCCAGGCAAAGCCCTAGTCCATAACCTTCAAAAATCCTCCAAAGACTACCATGACTTCAAACAGATGAAGACCCACCAGTTTGTAGCCCATAACAGCTTGGGATTTTAGGAGGCATATTAGTTTTAGAATGGAGATTGAGTTCTCCTAGAACACAGGGAACAAAGAAAGTATACTCCTACTGCCCTATTTTAAGTACTGTTATTACAGCACTAGGTCAGACAAACCATTTTTATTTCTCATATGTACAAGTGAAGTGACTACAATATGCTTCAGCACGTTTCTACTGGGCATTCTGATCTCCACTGTCACCTGGAAAGCACACGCACTTTTACCCTAAGCACAGGAAGAAGTGTGAATTAGGGAAACCACTCCCCTGCCTCTCTATATGAGCGCACATTTACTACCACAGTCCATAAGGCATGCCTGCAGGCAAGCATGCCAGGGGCTCACCGCCTTGGTATAAAGATGTTAGAGCTTGACCACACAAACCATGGAGGACTTGAGACTTGTCTTTTTTCAAAGTTTCCTAAAATCCTTTGTCACTCAACCACCAGCCAGCCAGCCAATAAAGTCGGATGCACAGAGGCTGCCTACAGATGCACAGAGGGGTGTGATCCTGTGCACAGAACTTCATGCATCAGGTAAGTGATGTGCACGTGATGTACAGGGAGGACCCCAAGAGCAGTGGGCCAGCAAAGAGTGGTCCCAACGGAGGAGAGGCCCCGGTGACAAGAAACAACAGGGGTTCACCTGGACCTACAGGGAAGAAACAGCTTGAGCCCACATGCAGGAAAAGGTGGAACACTGGCCACCAGCAGGACACTCAGGAACTTGCCCCAATCACAGAGACTCAGTCCTTCAGGACGACGGGCCAGAGAGAGAAATGACACAGTCCCACAGCAGGAACAGAGGGCAGTCACTAACGTAAGTGCAGGTCTCTTTTTAAAAATAGAAACATTTATTTACTGAGTCACTGCTTGGAGCCAAGCTACCTGTGATGTCTTACAGCAAGGGCTCCCAATACACAATGCCCTGTAGCTTTGAAAGGCCCTCAGGAGCTAAAATGACAAGAATGGGTTCAGGGTGGAGCAGTGGGGGTCTGCACTCCCCAGTCTCAAATGATAAAACCCAGGCCTCCCAGAGCCTGAGAGGCCATATGTGGTCTTCAGACCTCCTCACTCAGAATCTCAGATCAGGGGCCAAGGCATCCGTATTTTTTCAGTGTCCCAGGTGACTCCGACCCAGAAGAATCTGGTGACCAGTTACAGCTGACAGACCTAGGTAGGCCTAGGAGGAATGGAAAATCACCAGGTGGGAAAACTGTACTGAGGGAAACCATAGCCTGGGAAGACGCCTGCCTTAGGAAACTGCCTGCTGACCCTAACCAGGACAAACAGATGCCTAGCTGAGAATGGGGTCTGGAGTCGGCCTATCCGCAATAAAAAGATGCAGCTTTAACCTGATCCTGACTAGATGTATCAAGAACAATGGTCAGCAGAAACAGCACCCAGCAACCAGCTCTAGCCAATCAGACTCTGACAACCCAAACAGTTAGTTATCCTTCGTGGGTTTTTGTGCTTAAAAACTGTGCCCTAAGAACAACTGAGCAAGTCTTAACCTCCCTTGGCTGCCTCCACTTTTCCTCCTATTCCCCGCTAATAAACCCTGCTCCTTAGCTCACTGCATCTGTCTGGTTTCTTGAGCGACTCCAACCAACAATGGCCACACCCTGACCTGTTACCACCTCTGTTCTTCCAGTCTAGGCTCAAGACACTCTGGTACCATGTAATTTCTCCAATTTGCCAAGCCTGTCTCTGCTTCAGGGCCTCTGCCCTTCTACCAAGTGCCTCCTAACTGCTCCTTTCTCTCAGTCCATTCAGGTTTCAGTGCAAAAGTTACCCAACCAGAGAGCTCTTTTGACCAATCCATCACAATAAACCCACCGTGGTCCATCACCTTCTCTGCCTCCCTACCCACACTTAATCTACTTTCTTTTACTTCACAGCACTTATCGCCAGCTAACATATCTATATATCAATTCATCTGTGAGTCTGTACTTGTTGTCTGATCCCCTCCAACAAAATGTGGGCTCCAAAGGCAAAGATTTTGTTTTGTTCAATGCCATTATCTATGGCACTGATATACATGCATGTAATATGTACTCATTAAATATTTGATGAAAGAAGAGAAAAGAAGAGAAGAGAAGAGAAGAGAAGAGAAGAGAAAAGAAAAGAAAAGAAAAGAAAAGAAAAGAAAAGAAAAGAAAAGAAAAGAAAAGGAAAGACTCTCCCAAATGACTGGGAATTGCTGCTCTAGGGCAGAGAGTCAGCGGGCATTTCCTACAAAAGAACAGATCGTAAATATTTCATGCTTCGCAGGCCGTGTGATGCCTGAAGTAGCCCCTTAACTGTGGAGCATGCCCAGATAATTCGGAAACACATGGCTGTGCTCCCACAACTTACTCAAGGACACTGAAATTCGAATTTCATGTTATGAAATGGGGGGAGGGGTTGGCTTTTCTTCAACTATTCAAAAATTGTCACAATGATTTTCACAATTATTTTAGCTCAAGGGTGGGCTGGATTTGGCCAGGGTCAGTATTTCCCTGCTCAAAGAGATACCAGAATGACTGGGTGCAATCCCCTTGTTCTTGATGGGAATGCAGCCACCAGCCACCTATACATGATACACACCAGGGGAGTAAACCTAGTCCTGGGGAGCAGAGAGGAGGAGGCAGGTCCAAACTGTGAGGATGGGCAGGGACATCTACTGGGCTCTGAAGAAAATGCTCTTGGAAGGAAAGAGTGGGGGAGGGCAAGGCCAGGAGAGAGGCCCTGGGGAAGGGACAGAGAGGAGAGACAGGACCAGGAACCCGCAGGGTCGAGTTGGGTGAAGAAGGTTTTCTTACCATCTTCCCAGGGGATTCTGTTAATAAGTCAAATATGAATAACACTGTTTTGCCTTTAGTAGAATTCTAAGACACCTAGTTAATGGACACCAGCAAGCGTTCCAAGTGTGATAAGCGGCAACCTGTATTTCAACACAACAGGAAGAAGGGGCAAATGGGCAAGGGAAAAGCTGGGCTGACATCAAGAATGCAGAGTACAGAACTGGCAGGTCCTGGAGATGGGTGGTGTATCAGGATGAGATGAGAGGGTGGGGTGGTGACATGGATAATGTCAGGAAATAAGAACACCAGAGATGGAGCATGGCTGAGGAAGAAATAATGGACTGGGGAAAGCATGCCCTGGGTTCCAGGCATCCTATAGTGATGAGGTGAAAGATGTCTAACAGGCCAGTAGAAACCGAGGCCTGGGAAAGCCAGCACTAGCCAGAGGTGCACGGAGGGGACCACTGAGGCTGACATGGTGAAGGTTCACTAACACAGGACGCTGACGACCGCATCCACTTGAGCAGAGGCCATAGCCCTGGGGGAATCTCATGCCCAGGCCAAGGCACAGGTCCAGGAAGTGCAGGGATGCCAGTCTTTCCACGTGGTCCTCTCACCCTCACTGTTCCTAATCACAAGGCCATGTTATTATCTCCACTTCACAGTCAAAAACGGTAGCCAAGAGGAATATCATGTGACTTGCTGAGAGTCACCCAGGCCAACATTTGCAAATGTGTGGCCTAATTTCAAGGCCTGTGTGACCTCACTAGGGCTCCAAAGTCATCACCATCTCCAAAGAAAAAAAGCACCTTCTTTTTTTTTTTCTCAAGTTTGTCCCGTAAACTAATCCCCTCCCCTCAGACTCCCAGTGTGTGACATGTGTTCAAACTCAAACTAAGCAACATCAACCTCATGAAACCCTTGGGGAGGGGGCAGCAACCAAAAGCCAATGTCAAATACTGAAGATGCTCCCCATTTCAGGACAGTAAACAGCAAATCCCACCTTCCACTCACTCAGGTCAAGAACACTTTCACTTAGAAAAGTGTTCAAAATAGAAACCCTGAACAAACACAGGGCCCCTTAAAAGGTCCAGTAACACTAAAGTGTGACGTTGCTACACTCATTCTGCTGTGACTGTTTATTGTTCCTCTCCAGATTGTCTGAGTGTGTTAAATAAAACAAAACGCTTCATTTAAGCTATGACTAGTTTGTCTGCCAAATGCTCACAGCAAACTGTACAGTGTTGCTGTGTTTTTACACAAAAGGCAGACCCTACATGCCTTTTTGAACCTGTCTGAAAACTCTTCAACATACCTCCCATGAAGAGATGGGGTCTCTGTACCCTCCCTGAATCTGGAGGACTTGTGACTGTCACCATAGGAGAGAGCAGAAGTGACACTCTGTGACCTTTGGAGCTGATCAAAAACAGCAGGTGCCTCTACCTCCTTGTCGCCAGGACACTGGCTCTTGGAACCCTGGGCTGCTGTGGAAGTCTGACCACCTCGGGGCTGGATAGGTGACCTGCAAGCACTCCAGTAGCCAGTCCTAGCCCAGCCCATCCTCAGGCGCCAGACTTGCCATGAAGAAGCCACCTAGAGTGAATCCTCCAGGCCCATCTGTCTTGAGACTTCCCAACTGAAGTCCTAAACATCACAAAACAGAGAGCAGCCACCCTCACTTCAAATTCCTGACCAAAGAACCCATAAGCATTATAAAACGCTTGCTGTTTTATATTACCAAGTTTTGAAGTAGTTGGTTAAGCACCAAGACAACCAAAACCAAAACACTGTCAGGTACATCCTTACCCCTTTAATGCACTGATGGTCAGATGTTCTGGTGGCAATCCCTCAAATCAACTCAGGATACAGGGCTAGATTCCTCCCCACCTGATGTGTTCCCTACAAAGTGCATGTGCACCCTCCTCCCATCAAAGGCACAGCTATGCCATCTGAGTAAAAAGGATGGGTCAAGTTCTTGGGGAAATCCTACCACCCCAACCACCCAAGGCCACCTGCCTCCACCTGGACAAAACATTCAGCACCCCTAGGAAAGATGCACCCTTGCTTACCTCCAATGAACACTGACAATCCTAGAACTGTAACAGAGCAAGTATTTGACTCCCCTGGATAAACTTTTACGAAGTACAACTGAAAAGGTTTTCAAAGCAGGTAAGAATATGCACTATTTTAATAGCAAGAAAAGTATTATTCTAATAATAAGAAAAGCACTATTAGCTGTTTAAGTGGATCAAAAAGGTCAAATTAGAAGGTATTATTGTTTCAATATATTCAAATAGGAAAGGGACAATGACAGAAGGAGGGAGCTCTGGTCTCCAATCCCCATTACAAGAATGAGGAGCTAAAGGGCAGGCAGTATGATCCACCAAAGAGTAGCTGGCACTGAAGGAGATCCCTGCCTGCCCCCTAACCTGAGAAGCCGAGCCAGGCAGGTCTGTGCTTGTCCTGAGGGTGATGCACGATGAGAAGCGTCCCAGAGAAACAGGAGCCTGGGGTGCCTGAGCAGGCTCCAATAATATGGCACGAGCTTCTTACACCTTCCCACAATCCCAGCCCTGCTCCGGGCCCTCCCCAAAGCCAGACCCCATGAATGAGCCCCAGAAGCAAACAGAGCAGTCCTTTCAACTCCCTGCTCTGCCATCCCCTAGCAGGCCTCACACTTCAACTACAAAACTTTGAAGTGACTCACACGGTCCCACAGGCTTACCTAATAAAATCATACCAACATTCCCATGGGAAAATTTTCTGTCCCAAGATGTTCTCTTTAAAAGGTGGTTAAAAATGCAAGGAACTGTGGAATTTGTAGATGACAACTAGTCCTTTTAAAAAAGTCTTTACATGTAAAAATGTCAACATTAAGTGAGAAGGAACCTTAAAAGAATACATGTCATATAATCAATCTTTTCTTTTTAAAACTGTGCATGTTTAAAACACACACACATGTGTACTTATTCACAGAAGAAAGTCTGAAAGACATGAGCTGTAACCTTTCTGTACTTTCGTATTATTTTAATTTTAACAACTTGCAGGAAGAAAATCTGACGTACAGTTTTGCGGTCCATGAGGATGCCCATTTTGCTCTGTGCAGTCCAGCGAGGTCAGCACCACAGCCCGCAGAGCACTGGACCTACCAAAGCCCCAAAACCAGTGAGTTGGAAAAGCCCAGAAGAATCCTCAACTATTCACTCAGCTATCATCTCAAAAATACCCACACTCTGTTTTCAAAGCCTGGGTAAGAGAAACCTCCCTTCCTCAGGGACCCCAGTAGGTAGACAGGACAGACGGTTGTTCTGACCACAGCCACACAAAGCATGCCCTGGAGCAGTGGTGGCCACAGCACCTGGGAACCTGCAGCATATGCAGATTCTCAGGCCCACCAGGGCTCCTGCAAAATCTCAGGGGTGGGGCCCAGCCATTGGGTTTGCAAAGGTGCTACAGGTGAGGCAGATTCACCTACCACCTCAGTGAGATGCTCTGCAAACACAGCCCACCTTTGTTCTCCCATTCCCCAATCCTCCTAAAACATGCCATGTTTTATTAAAACAATGTCAAAATAAGCCCTCTCTGCACACTCCCTCTAGTAAGGCACCACTGTAGACTTCCCCTTTCTCTCTGTGCTGCCCTCCCCTTCCTTCCCTGGAGGCTGGCAGACCATTTTGATTCTTCCTTCAATGTGTCCCTTCAGCACCTGTCCTCCGTCCCCAGGCCAGCCCCTCGTCCACGCTCTGGCCACTATATGACCCAACCACCTCCACCACTGTCCTCCCATTTCTGCCATCTCCACGTGGCATTACTCACTCCCCACTGATGATTTGTCCTAGAAGCTGCTGTCCTAGTCATTTTCTTGAACAAGAGTTCCAAGTTCTCTAAACTATTTTGATGGCCCACTCAAGTTATCAAAAAATCTTGTGTATGTACCCCACATATATGTGCATGAACCACTGTACTATATTCATTATAAAACAAAGGCAGAAAATGTAAAAGGATGAGGTTAAACAGTCTGTGTATACATATGTAATTTGAAACTTCATCTTTGAATTTCTCTTTGATCCAGGGTTTTCTTCTTTTTAAGGAAATTTGCTAATTTCTAACTACTGTGTTTGGTATTTTAAAACATTTTATGGCTTGCTTACTCACACATACATAAGTTCTGGAAGATATATATAGAGAGATATATAGATATAGATATAGATATAGATATAGATATAGATATTAGTCCCATAGGGTACCCTCTCCCCTACCACAACACCACCCCACCTGCTTCTACTCCTCTGTCACCTGCAGTAACCAGGCAGCACAGTTCTGAGCACACCCGTCCCTCTCCAGCCTTTCCAACCCACTGAATGCCTTGGGGCTTCTTAGATTCTATTTGTGCTTCCTGATTGTGAAATAAACACCAGCTGATCATGGAGGGTCCCGTCTCTAATGGAAAGCATGGATGGCAGTGCTGAGATATGCTCAGTGCTGGGTCCCTATGAGATGAACTGGGCACGTTTAGGAGCAGGGATTCCATGTTCCATGTGCTCCACACAGCAAAACCCTGGCACCATCATGGTAGCCAATTTTCTCTCCTCCTAAGGGTATCTAGTGCTCCCTCCCTCAGCTCTCCCAGGCACCAGGCACCAAGCCCAGGGGGAGTGACCACTCCATATGCAGGAAAATCCCAGTGCTCCCCCACCCACGCTCCTACACAGGACGCCCCAGGGACACTTCCTGCTGCTCCTTCAGCCTCATCTCCCATGACTCACTACCCCCATGGTCTTCCCTGCCTCCCAACACTGAACCTTACCTGATGTCTGAGTACATCTCCCATGCTCCACCTTCAAACCCTGGCCCTGGCCCTCCCCTTTGCACAGAGGTCCTTCCCCTCCTTACCTCTCGCAGTCAGCTAGCTCCGTTCGGTCACCTGCATGGGCCTTGCTCTCCCTCAGATGCCCTGTCTGACCCTCAGTATCACTGCACAGCCTGCACCTGCTTCTGTCTCCACCTGCTTCTGTCTCTCCACACCAAGAGCAGGATCCCTGTCCCACTTTACCTCTATCTACTCTGCAAGATAAAAATGGCCACAAAATGAAAATCGTAATAAAACTTCCCCACAACTGACCTTGGGAACCCAAGATAATCTTTAAAATTTAAAAGGTAAAGCTTTAAAATTCTAAATACTGAGCTATATCCTTACGGAGTTTCACTCTTACTCCAGAAAGCTGTAAGAACAACAGTCCGAAGGAAAAATGCTCTCCCACTGGAGGCCCTCAGCCAGGCAGAGCCTTCCTCTCACTGGACATGGAATGGAAACCATCTAGCACCGAGTCCCGTGCAGCCAGTTAGACACATGAGGTAGATCTCTGCATTCAAAGACTGTCTCCATATATGAAGTAAAAAAGCAAATCACAGAACAATCAATGGTATAAAACCACTTATATTTTAAAAGAGCCAAAATATATAATACTTTCTAAACCCATTACGCGAAGGAAACTACAGTACCTAGATGACCCATACCTACAGACTAGCAGCCACCAGCAACGCATGGGAAGGCAAACAGGGTAAGCAAGAAGGGGGAAGAGACAGGAGAGGGAGCTTCCAAATGCTTCCATACTGCTTGGATGTTGAAATTATGAATTACAACTAAGCCTCCAAAAGACATAAAATATCAATACCCCTTGCACCTTATTATTCAAACTAAAAACTACCCTTAACCACCAAATACATTGGTTTCCAAGTTCTTCCACTCAACTCGGTACATACTCAGAGGTAACAATCCTACGGAAAGCAAGCTACCCGTGTGATCTACCTTATGGAAATAATGACTCTGAGACTGTCTTGCAGCTGGAATTAAGAGACATTCTGTCCTCAAATCTTCCCCTGAGAAAATCATGCCTATCTCCTCCCTGCAGGACACCAGTAAATTTGTAAACAGGTTCCACTCAAAGATGTTCTCAAACTCTAATGCACAGTATTAATAAGTACATTTTTAAAAGACTCTTAATCTGAAACACGGAACAACAGGATCAAATTTGGAGCCAAAGAGAGAGAAAAATGCCAGCGAACTCTTGAGATCCAGCACACAAACATGCACTTTTAGTCTTCAGGTTATCGTACTAGAGACAAATACAAATGACAACAGGAGCACTCCCCTTTCTCCCTTCCCCGCCTCTTCCCCTGTAATTTCACAAATATCAAGAGATGCCAGTCTGATACAGTAGAAAAAGTTGCTATATAAGTTCTTTTGTATTTTTTCACTTAAATACATAGAGACTTGATCTAAGAAAATATGGTGATACTCTGTCAAATAAATGAATGCATCTTCTAGTTTTCAAATGAAGAACAGAATCATGAAAGAAAAAGAGGAACCAAATGCATTCCCAGACCTTCCCAGCACCCAGGAAGGCTGCTGTCCAGAGGGGTGATGAAACCAGGGACTTAACCACCGCAGCTCGGACCTCCCTGTGCACAGACACAAGGACCCTGACAACCGGTGGGAGCAGGAGGCAGAGGCAGTGTGCTTCCAGCCCCAACACAGAGCAGGCCACCCGAACATTTGCTGCTGCCCAGTCAATGAACTTGCTGGGAGCTGCGGACAGCCACAGCTCCGCTGCAAACACTCCCTTTTCAATGAATACCACGGGCTCAGTTCGACAATGGCAGGTGAACCTATTTTTAGAATGCCTAAGGCAAAGCAAGCCAGGAAAAAAAGTTTAAAAACAAAAAAATAACCCTAGCTAAGAAGAAAAAGTAAATCCAGGCTCCTCACCACAACTTCCATTCTTTTTTGTTTTTTAATTAATTTACTGTTGACATTATTACAGATCCCCCAATTTCCCCCCTTTGCCTGCCTCCACCCATCTCTGCCCACCCCCTTCCCTCCAGTAGTCCCCATAGTGTTATCTGCGTCTGTGGTACTCATATGCCTTCTTTGGCTAATCCCTTCACCTTCTTTCATCCAATCCCCATCAGTCACCCTGCCTTTGACACCTGTGAATCAGTCCCCTGTATCCACGCCTCTGTTCCTGTTTTGTTTATCAGTTTATTCACCACAACTTCTAAACAGAGAGAGAAGCAAGCCATTGTGTAACCAAACTCAGAATGTGAAGATAGGACATAAAAGGTAAAGTTATATTACCTTTCTTTGGAAAGTAGAACATCATGATTAAAAACAACATGAGAAAAAATGTGCACATGTAAGGATTCATACAAAAGGCAAAGGAAAAACGTTTTAGAAACAGAATACAACTTTGGGGCTAATTTTGCAGCATGCTGTTGAAAAGCATTCTGTTCATGATATATTTGCTATTGGATCTTTATTTAGAATGCTAAATAAGAAACTTCATAGAAATAAACTTCACAAAAAAATGTACAAAACCTATCTGGAAGAAATTATAAAATGTGACTGACAGTCAAAAGGAAAAGTTCTCACTAAATGAAGAGATGTCACTATTTCTGTATGGGAAGGCATTTAAATGTGCTACAATTATGAGGATTGTGATTTTATCTTCTTTGCACTTCACTCTCTAGTTTCTTCATACTGAACACATTTTTTTCCTATTTCTAATTATTTTATCATTTTTAACTGGGAACCTTAGAAATCTTAACAATGTTTTAAGTCCACCTTTTCATTTCATGTTTAAAGAGGTCGAGCGGGAAACGTGGTACAGGAGGGATCCAGAAAGGCCATCTCCAAACTGCAGTGCCCACTGGCATGGAAAGTATGCTCACCTAGGGCCAAGAGACCCATCCACGGCATGCCACATAAGTGACCAGGGCAGTGGGTGCACTGGTGGCCTGGCCATCCACAGAGACAGAACCATGTGCAATGGCTGACTGTTGCACATGTCAGGTCTGGAAAATGCCAACCTTCTATTCACAGCTTTTATCAAGGATGGCAGAGTCCAGGACAGTGCAAGGACACAGGGCATGTGGAGGATGAGAGTGAGACGGCAAGTGCAGAAAGGGTATGCACAAGAGAGGGAAGCGAGGAAACAAGTGAGGGGGAAGGGGGGTAGAGTGTGGGATGTGTGTGCATAAGAAGGGGAGGAGAGGGAAAGAGGGGGAAAGGGGAGGAGATCGGAGTGGGAGGTATAGGAGCAGGTGGGGGAGCAAGAGAGGAATCAAATGGAGGGTGTGGTGTTCCTGCAAAGAGGGTGTGGGAGCAAGAGAAGGTAAGGGAAAGGAAGTGAGTGCGAAGGAGTGGGAAGGAGGGGGAAGAAGGGGAAGAGGGGTGTGGTTTACAGGTAAGATGGGGTATGAGAAGGAACAGGTGAGAGTGTGAGAAGGGGAAAGGTGACTGTGAGTGGGCAAGGGTAAGGGGGTTGGGAATGGGAGGGACTGGTGCCTTGGGAGGCCTCTGGGGGAGCCTGGGTAGTCAGCTATGGGAGGGGTGTTGCAGGGAGAGCAGCAGGGTAGGACCTGGCCTGTGAGTCAGGCAGGTATGCAGGTGCCTATGACATGTGCAGGTGTTGGAGCAGGTACAGGTGCAAAACACTCCAACCTGGAAAAACAGGGCCCTGCAGACTCAACACCCTGGCCTAGACAGGATGCCACTGCTGGGCCTGAAGCATGAGCCTTCCAACCACTCAATCTGGGGTACTGAGGCTGTGGAATCTTCAAGACAGACAAGCTCACCTGGGTGCACCACACTGTCTCCCCATTAGCCACATCAGAGTCATCTGACATGTCAACTGAATCCCAATTTAGAACCTGCATGTTTTGTTTTCTGAAAATATAATAAAAATGTCCAAATATACTAAGAATAAAATCCCCAAATCTCACCACACTAAAAAAATTTTTCGCCCTGGCTGGGTGGTTCAGTTGATTGTAGTGTCATCCCACGCTCTTAAAAGGTTGTGGGTTTGATTTCCAGTCAAGGCTATACCTAGGTTGCAGGTTCGATTCCCAATCTGGGAGCATACAGGAGCAAAGCAATCAGTTTTTCTCTCTCTCTCCCTCTCTAAAACCAATGAACACATCCTTGGGTGAGGATTAAAAATATAAAATGTTTTTCACTTTCTAGGAAATTTAGACTCATTCTAAAAAAGACTATATGAAGGCATTCTAATATTTTCTGTTGTTGCTTTACTCCACTTATTTACTTTGGCTACAGCAATAAAAAGCTAAATCAAGAAGTTAAAAAAAAACTGCCCTGGCTGGTGTGGCTCAGTGGATTGAGTGTCAGCCTGAGAACCAGAAGGTCACCAGTTCGATTTCCAGTCAGGGCACATGCCTGGGTTGCGGGTCAGGTCCCCAGTAGGGGGCGCACAAGAGGCAGCCACACACTGATGTTTCTCTTTCTTTCTCCCCCCCTTCCCCTCTGTCTAAAAATAAATGAATAAAATCTTTCAACAAAAAAGAAACTGATGAATTAATTTGATATTTAGTCCTTGCTCTTCTAAATGAAGGGGAGATAAAAAAGACCTTGGCCAATCCTCTGAGAAGCACACACTTCTACTGCCCTTCCTGCCTGACAACAGTCCCCCCATTGCAGGTTACTTTTACGACACTCACACCTGGAAACATCTTTTTTCCCTGGTGGCTTGTCAACTGAAGCTATCACCTATTTAAAGAAATTCTTTTAATTCCTCATAGTGTTTTTTAAAAAGTATTACAACCTGCAAGGTATGAGAGCACAGTATTTTTATTTTATAAGTGAAAAAATGGAACAGCAAAGTTAGATGACTTGTCCAAAGTTATTTTCAGCAAAAGTTTACTCATCTCACTGAATAAAGTTTACATCAGGTCAGTCTTGAAGTTCTGCCTGTAAGGACCCAAAGAATCCTGCTCCTTGCACCGTGTCACCTCCATGCCTATTGTCATGCTGGCACCTTTGCCTTCACCTCCATTGTCCAAACCCTATTCGTCCTCTGAATACCAACTCCCAGTCCTGAGAGTCCCCCCATTCCTTCACAGTCCCTGGTCTTATTTCTCTCATTGAATATTTTGATCAGTTTCTTTAAAACTACATGGGGAAACAGGAACCTGTTGAAGATAAAAACTCCCAAGTCCTAAAATCTGTTTCCAGTCTCCGAACACCTCTGACACCAAATGTATGGGCTTTTCCACACCAACAACCAATCTCTCCAACTCTCTAGACACCGAGTATTCAACAATTCAATCCAGTTCTGACACTCACAGCCTGGAGTTAGCATCACACTACAGTTTAAGGGCTCAGTCCTACAAGACTGCCCCCATTTCAGACTCCAACCACGAGTCTCAGGGACTCCTATGCTTCTGACAAATTAGCTATACATCAGGAATTTCCATCACTCCCTCCTTGGGCTCAACAATTTGCTAGGAAAAGTTTCATTAAAACACCATTTTGTTGTAAAGGTTACAACTCAGGAAACAACCAAATGGAAGAGATGCATAGGCAACATACGGGGAAGGGACTGGGGCTCCCATGCCCTTGGGACAGCACAGGAACTAGCACCGGGAAGCCAAGTTAAGAGCAGGAGGTCAGAAGGAACTCAGGATAAGCTGACAGCAAAAATGTCACCAGCCCCCCATCCCTACTCAAAATCGCAGAGGTAGCTGATTTTGCCCCCTTCCAACTGCCTGCCCAAACTACTGACCCACATGTGCAGTTGATCAGGGTGTGACAGCTGTCCCACCTTCCTAGGGTAGTGGTAATGAGTTGTCGGCCATCTTGCCCCCACAGCTCAGGCACCAAGGTAGTTACCGGGCAATGGGGCTGGGAAAGGAAGTCACCCAGGCCTGAAACAGAAAATTCCAAAAGCCCTTTTTCAAAAAGCCTGCCTTTTCATACAAGCCCACTTTGTCCCCAACTTATAAAAGCAGCCAACCAGAGCCAGCCCCTGAGTCAGTTCAGAGGGACATCCTTTCCTCTGTGCTGCCTCCCTTGTGCTCAAGCATAAGCTTCATAAAATCTGTCTGAAAATTTCTCAGGGGTTTCCCCCTGATCTCTATGTTGGGGAACCCAAGAACCCTAATGGCAGTAACACCCTCTCCAGGTGCACCACCCTCACAGCACCTCTACATATTTACCAAGCAGGAAGCTCAACAAAAGCTCATTGTTCCAGAGTTTATAAGGCTCAGTATCCAGCCCCCTCACACCCCAATCCTCTTCCAGAGGTCCCTGGGTGGGGCAGAAAGTGCCAACCCTCTTAAGCACAAGTTTGGTCTTTCTGGTGATCAGCCCCATCCAGGGGCCACTTCATTGGCATAAACTCAGGTATGACCAAAATGGGGCTCTTATGAACTAACCAAGCTGTTCCCATCCCAAGTTTTAAAAATTCTGTGCCAGGAACAAGGGACAAAGACCAAAGATATTTTTCCTATATACCACACGAGGCATAAGCAAATAGCTGCAATTTATTTCACAAAGGGCAGTTAACATCCCCAATATATAAAGCACTCTTAAAATAAAGGGAAAAGAAGATGAAAAACTCAATTGAAAAAATGGGCAAAAGCATGAACAGTACTCAGAAAAAAGACAAAATAACAGTCCTTCAATGTTTGAAAAAAAGCTTAAGGACATTCAATAAAAGAAACACATATTAAAGCAAGGATACAACATTTTAGATTGGTGAAAAGTCTGACATTTGTCAATTCAGTCTGCTGAGCACCAGAGAGGAAACAGCTGCTCTGCATTGCTGGTGGGAGCACCTGCACAAGCTTCCCACGGCAGCACTATCTGTAACAGCAAAATATTTCCAGGAACTTAAATGCCTTCCATGGGAGGCTGGTCAAATAAACTGCAGTGCACACATGCACAGGAATATTACGCAGCTGCAGAACAGAACAAAGGTGATCTCTATACACTAATGTGGAGTGCTTTCCAGGAAATACCGAGAGAAGGAAAGGAAAAAAAGAGGCAAAACAGTCTAGATAGTATGCTACCTTTGGGGTAAAAAGGAAAAAAATTATATATGCACCATACACACAGACTAATGCCCATATTTGCTAAAAGAAACCAAGAACTGATTAAAAAACAGACCAACAAAAATAGGAACAGGGTCGAGAAACTAGAGATTACAGTCTGACTGACTTTAATATAGTTTAACTTTTGACACCTCGTAGATATTGCAGGTTTGGCTCCAGACCACCAGAGTAAAATCAGAATCACAATTAAATGAGTTGTAATCTTTGCGGATGCCAGAGGGTCTTGTCTCCACTTTGTAAAAAACCAAGCATCTATGAAGCACAAGAAAGAGAAGTCAACAAAATGAGGCCTGCCTATAAATGGCTGACACACTGTAACAATCAGAAAGAAAAAAGCAAATCCTGAAATTGAACACAAACAGAAAAAATGAACCTAACTGGTATAAGGCATAGAAAAAAATTATTTCAAGCAGCTTTTGAACACAACACTTTAAATTGCACATTCTTAGTGGGGCATATTCTAAGGACAAAAAAAAAGTACAAAGAAATACCAAATTTCCTTCAGATTGTTATTGATTCAGTAATTCTGAAACTGTTTTGTCTGTATGGTAGTGTAGAGTTTTTTTGTGTAGGGTTTTTATTGCTGTTAGAAATAAGATTTTCATTGTGAGGAAAAGGAAATAGGAACATAGGATGAGAAAAGATAAGGAAGAAAGCTGTTGTGTTAAGATTTAAATTGGGGGTATCAGCATAAAATCATGATTGGAGAAAGTATTTCCATTTCCTGGCTCTGTCACTGAAAGAGCTGGATGCTGTGGCCCCTCAATAAAGCAAAGGGCACACCAATGCTCAGACCTGATTCTTACACAGCGTTGTGCACTGGAGAGGAAGTGCAGCTTCTTGGACAAATGGTGGATTCTAGATTGGGGGCATGGAAAAAACAAGATGAGCCTGAAGCATATGGAGATCAAAAGAAGTCCTCAAAGACTAAGATTCCCAAATGATTTTTTAAAAAAGAAAGGAGGTATAAACTGACTGGTGGCCACTTAATTCTAATTCCTAGACCTGTGACTATGACCTTACTTGGAAAAAACGTCTCTGCAGGTGTAACTAATTGCTGAAATTCTGTGGCACATCAAAAAAATATATTGTTTGCAGATCTGACAAAACTATAGTTATAATTCTGATTCATTCACACCATACAGCTATTATGTCAGCTATTGTCATTTTTTATTGGACAATTTAAGGAAAAAGAGATCAGAATCCCTGACTAGTCAGGTATCTGTTTTAATAATTCTTGTGGCACATTGGTTGAAAACGACTATCCTAAATTATTAAGCTGGGCCCTATATCCAGTGACAAGTGTCCTTATAAGGGATGAAGGGGAGATGTGATGGAAGAAGAGGACACAATGGGACCCACAGAGGCAGAGACTGAAATGATGCACCCACAGCCAAAACACTGGGAGCCTCAATGGAGCCTGGGGGAATGGCCTGGGGGAATGGCCCTGTGATCACCTTGATTTCAGATGTCTGGCCTCCAGAGCTGTGAGAGATTTCTCCTTTTAATGCCACTTGGTGTGTGGCATTAAACTAAGTTTGTGGCATTTTGTTACAACAGCCACATGAAACTAATACAGAGAGTGAAAGAAGAGGGAGGGCAAGTTATTCTTTTCTTTTCAGAACACCAGTCAACACAGAAGAATTTACAGATTTAGAAATTCACCACATGAAATTCCCAATATAAAAACTCATCCAGGCAAGGGCTGTTCACAAACACTAGACGCACAGGCTGGAGAACTACAGGTGTTCCTAAAGTCTCCAAGAATCACCCTCCAGGGCCTGCGTACAGGGGAAACACGCCTTTAAAATGCAGGGATGTGATGGCCCTTCCAGGCCCTGATGTAATGCCAGTCAACAAACAGTACCATAATGCGGGCTGTTTTGCAGCACAACGAGCCTAGGCTTTTTTTTAAAGGTAAATGCCATGAGAAACAAGACAGATAGTCAAATGCTATGTGCAAACTTTGACTGGATCCTTAGAAACAAAAACAGGATAGGCCATAAAAGATATTTATAATACAACTGGGAGAAATTAGAATATAGACTGCATATTAGATGATATTTATGTTAATTTGTAGAGAATGAAAATGGTGATGATTATATAGAAGAATGCCTTCAGTTTTAGGAGATTACATTCAAGTATTTAAAAGTGAAGTATTATTATGTCTGCAACTTTCAAACATTTCAACAAAGAGTATAAAACAATGAGAAAAACAAATGTGGAAAAAAGACAGAAGTGGTAAATCTAGGCAGAGGACTGCTTGGGTGTCTGCTGAATAGTTCTTTCAACAGAAGTGGAAAATAGGTATGGAAATTCTTAAAACAAAACATTGAGGGTTCAAAACAACTTCCAGGTTGCCCCTGCCCCCAGAGGCCCCGGCCCCCAGAGAGGGAAGGGGGGACAATCCCAGGTCCTGACATACGGGTCTGAGGAGGAGCCTGCATTTCCCCAGCTGAGTCTTACACTTGGGCCAGTCCTGCAGTTTGCTTGTTCTTCCCCATCTTTCCCCTGAAGTCTGCTGGCATCGGGATGGGGTCTAACTCGCTGTGTCTCCTCCCTGGCAGTAAACATTTACTGAGTGAGTTTTGGAGGGACTTGATTAGACTGCAAAACTACTCCAATAAAAGTCCCAACTCAGAGAAGTTCGTTTGAAGTCTGCTATCTTAAATGCAAAACTAATACACATAACATGCCTCTATATGGTTTTCAGGGTTTCATTTCATGTCTCTTCTGTCAGTGGAATAACACCAACGTGTATAGAAGAATACCACAAATATAATGTCATTACAACCAAATCCATGATACACTAAAAATTAAATTAGTATTGCTAGATGTCACAACTGTAGTTCACAAGATGTTAAGATAAAAAGATAATGACTCCTAACCTCCACTAAAATGTCAGAAAATAAACTTCGTTTTTGTTCTTGTTGTTTAAGGTACACACCTACATCAACAGGGAAAAGGGGACCAAAGTATTGCTGGAGGGTGAAAAGAGGATCGCTGACGGCAGAAGAATTAAGAGAACGAGAGGCCAGCAGCGGGAAAGGCCAAGTTATACCTTAGAACAGCGATGCTCAACTGTGTGCTGCGAGAATTTTTAAAATATGCAATACCTGACTATTTAGTCAGGGCACTGACCTCTTCTCCCTCAGATTATCAAATTAAAAAATGACAACAGCCAACACAACGATAGCCTGCTGATGTGAACGAATCAAGACATACCTATTTTTGTCAGATTGGCAAAAAAATTATTTTTTGGTGTACTGCAGAATTTTGATAATTAGTTCATATGTGCCATGAGATGAAAAAGACTGAAAATTGCTGCCTTAGAAAGGTTGAGAATGATCACACCTGGTGCACTTGTACACGGGGTAACAGGTAGCTAAGATAGAAAGCCTGACTTTCAAATCTATCTAAACAGCACTCTGACTGCCAGCACCCCTCCCGGCTTTGGCAGAAGATGGGCAGTTCCATCTCTGGCTGCACAGTTGCATCTCTGGAAAGGGCAGAATAGGGGTCTCAGACTGGGAGGGAGCCCCAAATCCAACTGAGATGATAATTAAAGTACTTCTGCCCACTCCCCACTGGGGGCTCCCAAACTGCAGGCAGTCAGGCCTCCCTTTTCACCAGGGGCAGGGAAGGGCCTTGTCACAACAGCTCAGAGGACAGTCCCATGGTACTGGGATTGTGAGGCTCCATCAGAAAGTATCATGGCTTACAGCTCAGGGCTCCCCATCAGCCCAAGTCCCCAAGTTCACCAGAAAGCTGAGAAGGGTCTCAAACAAGAAAGGGAGAGAAGCAACCTGGGGGAAGAAATTCTTCAATGAGAAGAAAACTGAACAAACAAAGCTAACATGAAGAGAATTCAACCATGAAACGACCATATTTTTTTTATTCAGAAATAAAAAATAAGTCTTAAAAGTAAAAAGCAATAGCAAAAACAAACTTTTCAAAATCACTGGAAAAGTTATAATACAAAGATAAGGAAATTTCCTAAAAGCAGAGCAAAACTTTAGAAAGGGGAGAAAATTGGAAATTAAAGGATTAGACCAGGCAATTCTAATGAGCATAATAATATCCCAGGAAGAAAAAAGAAATAATGTAGGGAAGGAAATAACCAAAAAGTAATTCAAGAAAACTTCTAGAGCTTATGAATTCAACTTTCTGAATTACAAAGGCTCAAAAGTATCCCACACCCAGGCAGAGCACGAGGCGGGTTATCAGCACTATCAGCACAGGCTTTGCTGAACTGCGGCACCAACCAACTCTTCAGAGGCTTTAGAACAGCAAACATGTATTCTCCGGGGTCATTTCACTCTAAGGGACTGGGCTGGGAAGGGACTCCGCCCACTGAGCACTGCCATCTGGAACACTGTAGAAACCTACCTTCTCAACTAGCCTCTGGGCCCAGAAGTGAAGTGGACAGCCCCTCCGCCCCCAGGGCACGGTGATTACATGAGGCCACCAAATGCCAGGAGTGAGGAAAGGTGAAGGGGGACACAGAGAGCTGGCAATGTGTGGTGAACGTGAATACTATATCAAAAACACCCTGCAATCTCGAAGAAAAAAATGCAAATCACACAGAAAGGGACTGGCCTGAAACTCCTCCTCAACACTAGAAGCCAGAAAGGAACAAAACAATACCTGAGACATTCTGAGGGAACCCTTTTCTAGAATTCTACATTATTAATCTATGAACTAAATGTGAAGACAGAAAAGATACTAATGAACATAGTCTCCAAATGCTCCTCCTGTGCACAATTGTGTGAAATAAGAAAGAGTAAATGAGGAGACAGACGGAACATGAGTGATGGGCAGAGCCAGTCTGAAGGCTGGGGCCTTTCTTCAGGAAGAAGCCCCGACGCTTCTGCGCCTCCTGCAAGAAGACACAGGCAACCAACAAAGTGTTTGGAGTTGAGTCAGTAACAGTACCTCAAAAGCAAAGTAAAATTTTTAAAAGCCAATTATTAGCTCCAAGGAAAGCAAAAATATACAACATGGCTCACTATGAATGGCATTTAGTCATACACATGAATACTAAATGTTGATCTCCCCAAAATCCCACAATACCTATGGGGGAAGGGTAAGGAGCATGGGTACACAGGAAAGAGAATAAACAATCCCATCCAAAAAAGAAAGGCACTAGGTAACAAATAACTACAAATGAAAATTCAAGAGGCAGATCATTCTATGGCACAAAGACAAATACGAAAATAATCAGCGAGAAGAAATCAAGTACTTACTTCAGGGGAGGAAAAAACAGTGGCAGGGGACACTGTTTTGCCTAACAACTCTTGCAGAGGCTATTTGACTTTTTAAACTATAACTATGCACAGGTTAAAAAATACCAAGGGTAACTGGAGCTGAGTCTCTGTCAAGCAAGCCACTTGGTAGGTGGGCCTGAGTTTCAAATAATCACAGCTAATCAAACAATTAGGTCAGAGCTCCTCGAATGACCTAATAGAACATGTAAGACAATCCCTGTCCTGAAGGATTGGTAATTTTATTGAAAAGAAAACATATGCATGGAAAAGAACTCACATGCAATGCAAGTAGACACATTCTAAACACCCTAAGCATGGTACAGAAGAGTTACGTGGTAGTAAGAAGGGAGCCCAGGCCCCAGGAGGCATAAAATACTGAGGAAGAGGAGGCCAAAGACAGAAGAGGGCAAGTGAGAAAAACCAGAACCTGAGAGAGGAACAGGGAGAGCATTTCTAGAAAGGGAACTGGCCAACAGTGACAGTGTGTGTAATTCAGGAGTATGGACAGTTTTTTGTCAACACAAGTAAGATTCTACTCATAATGGGGAAGGCAATATTATTAATAAGGGAAAATAGACACTAAAATTCATAGAAATCATTGCTAACTTACATTTTCAGTATCCTTGGACACTAGCAGGAACCCTATAACATTTTTCCTGCAAAGTGTCTCAGATGTACCATCCCTTCTCATTAGTAACACTGCCTCTGTCCTAGCCTTTACTGCCTCAAACTAAAACCGCCCATTTCACAAGCTGGCACAGCCCTCTCCCAGGCCTGCCTGCTGTCTGGCGAGGCAGCCTCCCCGCTATACTTCATTTTCACATTCCAAAGACACTACCCTTCTTCGCAGTCCGAGAACACTCCCTGCTCTTGGCTGCCACAGGGCTTCTGGCACACGCTGTTCCTTCTATAACACATCCCGTCCTCTACCTCCCTATTAATTCCTAAATATCCTTCAATTCTCAGCTCAAGCCTAAGTTCCTCACGGACACAAATGTCCCTGGTTGCTCTAACTGAGGAGTCTCTACCATAAACTCTCATGCATCCTTTCCTTCTATCAGTTTATAAGTTAACCCTCATTTCAGTGATATCTAATGAATGGCCATCGCGCCTTGTAAACCAGTCCTTCTCAAAGTGGGTCCCCACAGCACCATATTCCTGGGTAAAGCTATCAGAAATGCAAACTGTCAGGCCATACTCTAGACCAGGGGTGTCAAACTCATTTTCACGGGGTGGGGGTTGTGGTTGCCTTCAAAGGGAGAAATGTAATTTCAACTCCTTAACAGTTAAGGAGTAGTTACATTTATACAATCCTGTAATTATTTTGGTCCTTTGAAGGCAATCACAAGGCTGATGTGGCCCCCAATGAAAATGAGTTTGACACCCCTGCCCTAGACCTACTGAACCAGAAACTTGAGGTAGGAGGCAGCAACCTGACTTCTGCAAACCCTCCAGGTGAGTTTGAGACCCACTGCCCTAGACTCCATAACTGCAAAGCCTAAGTGTTTTGCACTCTGTGGTGTCCCCTGACACCAAGCACAGCAGTAAGGAGGTGGTAGGATTTCCTGGTTGAATGAATGGTGAATACCTTTCCATGTCTCTCCTGGATCCCCTACCTTATTAATTCTAAACCCCTCTAACTTTACAAACCCCCGCAATCAACAGAAACGTGCTGCAGACCTAGTCTCTAGGTCCCAGCTCCTCAGCCTTTCCAGGTTCAAAACTTGGGTCTCCATAGCTTCTCATCTGTGTGAGAGATAGTCTATAAATTTTCCTAATTTCTCTTGGCTTTAATTTCCTCAACTCTAAAATGGGAATAATTAGTATCTACTTCCTAGGAGAGTTGAGATAATCAAATGTGACAATGAAAGAGGCTCATGCCTGCATGTAAACGGTAAGGACTAAGCAAATTTTGGTACTATTACTATTGTCAATAATAATAATTATGCAACTTTAAGTGGTCTTCCCCCTTGGGTCTCAGCTTTCTTACTTAAAATTGACCACACACACTTCCTCCCTCCAAAACTACTCACATCTAACATCCTCCCACAGCATGAAACCTGGCCTAGCAACCAGAAGCCCTACTAGAGCTTCTTCAACTCCACCTCTGGGAATAGCTGTACTCCAGTAAACAGGCTGGATCTTAATCACACGTCTTCCTCATGCTCGACCTAAGTCACTTTCCGGAGTCTCCTCTCACCTCCGGAATCAGAGCTTAATAACTTGACAGCTTAAGCAGCTGGTTACATTTCAGTGTATGTCTGATGGCTAGGACTCAAACAGAGCTCACTGAGGTCTATTTCTGGTCCAATTTTGGTACCTGGTAAAGGATTAATAGTAATAATTAAAATGCCCTCCCATAGAATAGATCTTAAATGTAAAGTAATAATAATAATGACAACAACAACAATGGCCTCTGCCTCTAAGACAGAGTCCAATACCTGCCCTTTCTCGGGTGCGACCGTGAATGATAACAGTGACGAGAACCACAACACACGTAAGCGCCTATCCACTGGGCCAGTGCGGGCCAGGACAGCAGACTGCCCCGCCCCGAGAACCTCGAATGCCCGCACACCTGGCAGCCGCTGCTGCCCAGGGGAGGCAGGCAATACTCGCTCCCCAACAGTTACTATAAGTGCTGAGTAATTTTCCTGCGGAGCAAACAGCGGATCGTGGTCTATGCCAATAGCAACAGTATTTTTATCCTACTTAACACGGCACAGCGGCGCGCTGGTGGACGTTCCCAGACTGTCCCCACGCGGCACTCTCCAGAATTGCCCTCTGGGACCCTTACCGGCTCCCGGGGCGACGTGGACAACAGTTCCACGCGTCGAAGGAGGTATTTGGGGCAGTGGGCTGAGGCCACGGGGCACGGGGTTGCCCAGGACAGTGGCAACTTCGCCACGCTGGGCCCCGTGGTCACTGAGCTCCAGGACAAGGGCCCCTCCTCCTGGCTGCCAGGTCTCTGCGCCGGGCCTAACCGGTCGAGGGTCTGCGCCCAAGTTAGCCGGCTGTTTTGCCGTAAAAGTGGAAGTTGGGAGAATCCAAAGCCCACGGAAAATGGTGGGAATAGTAAGCAAAAGTCCCGGCGGGAAAGGACACCCGGCTGCAGGGCCGCTTCCGGGGCCGCACACAGCCCGCCGACCCCAGCCTCGCGGCCGCGACGCCCAGGAATGAATGAGGATCCCCAGCCGGCCACAGGCGGTCACTCACAGGCGACGTAGGCGAGCAATGCGATGCCCAGCAGCAGCTTCATCCTCCGGCGGTTGATGGCAGACACGAGGCGCAGCAGCGCCTTGCTCACCATCCCCAGGAGTGCGCCGGTCCAAGGCCCTGCGGCGCGGGGACCTCCTGCTGCACAATGCTCGGTGGCGGCAGCAGCGGCGGCCCGGAGAGCCCCGCCCCCGGCCCTCTGCGAGGCTCCGCCCCCGCGCAGAGTTTCCTGCTTGGTAGGGCCACTGCGCATGTGTTATCCCGCCCCCGCCCCGCCTCCCCTTGCCCTCCCAATGTCCTGCCCCTCCTCTTTCTCTCCCAGCGGGCTGTACAGCAGCGGCTGACACCTTGGTTTTCGAAGAATGTAGCTGGGAGGAGGTTGGCTGGGCGGGCACTGCGCGTGCGCCGTACAACAGAGTTTTCCCCTGAAGAGCGAGTAGCTCGGAATACGGGAAAGATGCGTCCCTACCCTGAGGGCGATACCGCAGTTGCCAGCTGAATCCAGCCCACCCGGTGGTACGCGGTAGGCAGTCAGATTTTGCAATGAAAAAGAAATATTAATTCTAAATTTAGCGTGCCTTTGAAGTTCCTTGAAGGCCGCCCCTCAGAAAGTTGAATAGTTCTCTGGGCTGTTTTGCTGGCTTTTTCAGTTACAGAAGCCGCAGAGAAAAATGATTAATCCCTGAAACACTGATAAAATCAAAACTCTGTGCATTTTTTGTGCTGTGATAGACTGAAATGTCTTTTAAAAATCGTTTATTATTATAAGAAATTCCTTATTATTATTATTATATTATAGCCGGGAAGAGGAAACGATGAAATCATGCTGTCTGTGCCTAAAGAAAAAACACTGAACATTTCATGTATGTTTCATTCCAATTTGTTGAGTGTATAGATTTTAACATAGGTAAGGAGGTGAATTATGGTGGGATAGTGGTTGCATATGTGATACCTGAATTTATTTTTTCGATAAGCATGCATCGAATGCCTACTACAAGCACAGAGGTGTGTCAAGGGATAGCAAATACCATCACCGGATCCCTGGAAACACTGGTCCCATAAGAGAGAAAAGAAGGTACCCAGAGATCTGCATGTTGTCAAGTCAAGAGAGACCTCAGAAGGTGTTGGGGAGCTGCAGATTAGATATGCAGATCTTCAGCGACAAGAAATGAAAGCCTCCAGCAGTGTTGTTGACCTCTGAACACCAGGCCTGTGTGCTAAACTTAACAATCTAATGCCCTTCTTTAACTTTATTTAAAATATCAGATTGAAGCTGTAAGCAGATTCTGAGAATATTAGGTTGTAAGTGGGAGTTAGTTGATAGTTATCTATCAATTCAAGAAGGCCAGACATTGTGAAATATGTGTGATTTCTGTACAAAACTCCTCAAAACCCATCATTCCTATTTGAGCTTTTTTCCTGCCACCACACACTATTCCTAACTTCTCCTGCCCCACTGGATTAGAATATGGGAATACCATCCCCAGCAGCTGCAGTTAGAATGCTGCTGCTGTCATTATTACCACCCAGAAAACTGGTGGTGGCCCAAGATCCTGATTTCCAGTTTAACCAAAGCCAAAATTGGGAAGTAAGCAATAGTAAGTGTGCACCCACTGGCTGTGAGAACACCTAAGGGAAGGAGGTGCCAAAGACAACCTCCAGGCTCATCGAGGAAACCCTAAGTTTAGGCAAGTCTGTACTTGGTGCTTGTCTCCTCTTCTCTCCCAATCGACCCACCTTACCTGCTCATCAGATTCTGGGCTCTCATCCACCCAACCCTGGCCTTGCTACTTACTTTATTTTCTCCACAGATATGTGAACAAGAATATTTCAAGCAATTTCTTGTTACAAGACACTCTTCTCAATACTTGGGGTAATTAAAAACTGAATTGTCATATGGCTCCTCTCCTAGATTATGAAAACCTAAGAAAATGGTAGAAAACTTCTACCATGTGCCAGCAACTGTTATGTGGGATGCTTTCACATTTTATCTTATTTAATTCTGTAACAGCCCTGTGATGTCGGGTTGCCACTGTATTTAACAAATGAGGAAACTGAAATTCTGAGTTTAGCCAGTGTCCACATTGCTGTGAGTGTTGAGCTGCATTTTGAACCCATGCCTTATTCCTATATGAGGTTGCTTTTTTGTGGGAGAGTAAAGGCAGGTACAGAAATAACTATGATTCATGGTAGAAAGTGGTGAGTGCTATGGGACAGGCTCAGATGGATAGCTAAGAAATTCATGACAGAGACGTTGCTTACAGGGAGTGTACCAGCTGGGTGAGCTGGTATAGGTTCACCCAAGCTGAATGTTAGCAACTCCAATGGGATTATTTATATTCCCCAACTCAAGGAGTTGATAGTTTGGAGTATTCCATTCAAGAATGAGACATGGTTGTCATTAGGTAATTTTATTTAGTTGCAGCAAGTAGAGGAGATGGATTCACATCCAAAGGTCTGTCTCCAAGGGAGGTTTAGCCATTGTTTATATTTAGTTAATTGTATATGGATTTCTTCTTTGCAGTTGGCTGCATTTGCCCTTGGGTTTCCTCAAGTTTATCCTGTTTACAGCTGAGTCTACAAAGTACTATGCTATGTTTCAGCAAGAATAGCATTTAGTAAGAATTGCCCAGACCATGAAACCTTTGTCTATCTAACAGTTATATAATGGAAATGAGCAATTGCTACAAATCAGGGGTTTTTGTTTGTTTTTTTACCAGCATCCATTTCCAGATCAAAACAGTGATAGGAAAGCCTTGCCCAGAAGGAGCTACCTGATTTAAACTTCAAAGCACAAGTAAGACTTTTCCTCATACACGTTGGGTGGGGTATCCCTCAGGAAGTAGCAAAGGCAGGGCCCTGAAAAGGGGAAGGATCCCACAGGACACAGTGGGGATCTTTGTTTGGTAGGAGAAGCAGGGAGTGAGAAGAGAAGGTATAAATAATGTTAAAAAGAAGATTCTGCAAGGCCTTGAGGGTTAGTACAAACCAGTGAAACAGAACTACTCTGGGTTCTATTGCCCACCACCAAAAAACTATGACTCCCAATGCCAGAGTCTTATGAAAAGGAAAGGAACTATTTGTTCAAAAGTTATACAGATTTAGAATGGTGGAATTCTGTCATTAAATCCCACTGCCTTTAGAAACAAACAAAAAAACACCCATAATCACACAGCCCTGCCTCCCCTCGCCAAACCAGGCCAGTCAGAGCTGCTGTCTCTCAGGGGGAAAAATAAAGTCTATAGCTGAGCTGGGCAGATTCCCAACTGTATTCTGGCTTCTCCCACTCATCCATGCTCAGCTAGGCTCCTGCTCTCAACCCAAAACCACATGGCGTCTCCTCATGGTGGGCCGATGGGGGGTCCTTCTGCATCATTTCAAACCTTGTGGCCAAGTACCCCTTCTCCACTCCCAAGGCTTATGGTTAAGAGAGCAGTGGCTACACTGCACTTGGGTTTAAATCCCAGCACAGATCTTCCACTGTAACCCCATTTCTGACTCCTCCCACAAAAACTACACCCACCAATAGTCATCCTGGTAGGCTTGGTCTGGTACTGGGAACACACTCCAAACCGCTATAAGGGTGCAGTAACCTAGGACTGCCTACTGGCTGCTGGATGAGTTAGTCACACCCATCTCCCTAGTAGCAAGCACAGCTGTTAGCATTACTAAAACACTGGCCAAGTTCTTTCTCTAGACAAAGTAACTCTCAATGGCCCTGAGTTAACAACTGACCTATAAAAATTAACCTAAAATAAGGGGCATGGATCCCACAGAAGAAACAAAACCGTTTTTAAAAGGAAGTTTTACAGTGAATTAGATAAGTATTTCAGAAATTCTTAAAACCAGGATTATTTCAGCCATGACTGTCTCTCTATAACACCCTGACTTTGCCAGTCAGAATGCCCCACTTTGATGAATATCTATTTGTACAGGACCTTAGGGCCATAAATGATGCTGTCCAGGACACTCATCCTACAGTGCTCAACCCATATACTTTATTGAGCATGATGCCTGGAGATAGCAAGACGGTTTTCAGTTCTAGACCAGAAGGTTGCCTTTTTCTGCATCCCAATAGACAAACAGGCTTCACTGTTACTTGCCTTTGAATGGCAGGACCCAGAAACTAAAGCCATACTCCAATATTGTTCTACTGTGTTGCCACAAGGATTTAAGAATTCCCCAACCATATATGGGGAAATAGTAGCAAAATATTTAAAGCATATTCAATTGAAATTGGAATTTGCTACAATATCTAGACAACTTACTAAAAGCTAATAATACCTATGAAGACTGTTTGCTTTCTCAACACCACCACAGTCCTGAATCATTAGGCAAGAAGAGGATCTAAAGGACCACCTCACAAGGCCCAGATCTGCAAACAGGTGGTGACATACCTGAGATTTCAGCTGAGACAGGGCACTAGGAGCTTGATGGCTGATCAAAAAACAAGCCATTGCTACAATAAAATCCCAGAGGACTAGACAGTTTTGTGGATTCTTAGGGATTACTGGGTGTTGTTGAATTTGGATTCCAAACCTTGGCCTTATAGCAAAATCACTGTATAGTTCTTTGAAAGGACTATACTCTGAACCCCTTGTATGAATGAGAAGCTGTCAGGTGACATCTGACAACTTGAAAGCAAAACTGTTTTTGGACCCCACACTAGGATTGCCCAATTTACAGAATCTTTCCAAATTATACATTCATGAAAGGCAAGGTATTGGACTTAGGATACTAACTGAGATCCTGGGAAATATCCCTCAACCTATAGCCTCTCTCTCAAAGAAACTAGATTACACAACAAAAGAATGGCCACCATGCCTTCCAGCAATAGCAGCTACCTAGGACATCCTACAGGAAGCAAGAAATTCACGCCTACTATGGTGTTTGTACTGCACCAGGTCCTAACCCTATTATAACAGAAAGGAGAGTATTGGCTGATGGCAAGGCACATGAGAAAATATTAGGCCATTTTATTAGACAACCTAAATGTTATCTTACAAACCACCACTATCTTAAACCCAGCCATCCTACTGCTGGACTCAGATGGAAGCTCAGACCTCCAACACAATTGCTTAGAAATCACTAGCAAAATTTATTCCAGCAGACTCGATCTACTGGACCAGCTGCTGACAGAAACTGAATGGGAATTGTATACAGATGGGAGCAGGTTTATGAAGAATGATCAATAAGCTGGGTACATGGTAGTCACCATAGACAAGGTAATAGAAGCCCAGGACATTTCCGCAGGAACCTTTGCACAAAACGCTGAACTGGAAGCTCTCACCAGAGCCTTAGAATTATCCCAGGGAGAGAATGTTAATATCTACACTGACTACTGTCATTCACTTCAGAAATCTCCCAGAAGATAGGACAGGCACTACAGATTCAATAAAAAGTATATGCATCTTGAAGACCTCAATCTATGGGGAAGACTGAGAAAATGAACCACACAATAAATAAGACCCTGTTGAAAATATTCCAGGAAACACATTTGAAATGGGAATAGTAACTCCCTATTTCCTTGTTCTGTATTAGGGTAGCATCCTGAAATGAGCTTAAATTAAGCCCTTTTCAAATAATTTATGGAGAGCCTTCCAAGTTTTTGTTTTAGGAATGCCACCTTTAGATTTAGAACATAAATCAAAAATCAAACAGTATGTACAAAATTTAGGGCAAATACAAAACTTTGTACAAGTTTGCCTGTTGCAAGTCCATCTACCTATATGATGAACCTTTACATCCGTTCTAGCCAAGAGACTGAGTCTTAATAAACACTTGGAAGACTCAGGGGACTGAAAAGCAGTTAGCCAGCATTGAACCAAACCCTATGATGTCCTGCTGACAACACACTCTTCCTAAAGCTCATGGGAATCAAATCTTCCATCTACCACACATGGATAAAGTCAGTGCTGCCAAAGGACGACTTGGATCTTGCTGCTGCTGCTGCTGTTGATAGCAAGGGAAAGTTAGGCCTGCACTTTTGAAAGAGATTTAAAATTCCTTTTTTGGAAAGAGAGTACTTCTCAAAGCTAAGTGACAATGTTATTTTTAATTTTATTATTATTTTTGACAGTTGCTGTACTTTATGCCAGTGCTTGGATTGTTAATACTTTTCCACATTTCCCAGACAGTGGCTTCCTCAGCAAACTTATCCCACTGTTGGCTGTGCCAGCTCAAGCCCCCACTCAGGATTAGGTCCTGGAGCTCTTTAGTCTAATCAGTTTCTGATTTCACTGCCATCCCCCAGCACTACCAGGCATACCTCTCACGCATACTTGATTGCTTGTCTATACAATAGGCCTCACTTTAGAAGCCCTTCTGCAACAGCGCCTGTTGAAATATGAAGCCATCTACCAGCTTCTCTTATCCAGCAGTGTCATCCTCTGGACTCCGCATATGCTGCCTTCCAAAGACAGCAATTCTCCTCCCTCATGTAAAGGCTTCCCTCCATTCTTGACCCCCTTCTTCTTTTAGTGGACAGTAAGTATCTCTGGACCTGGAGATAGGTAAGACTGTCCCTTGACAGCAGGAAGAAACTACAGAAGGTAAGACTTCTATCCATTTAAACTTGTAAGAGTATAAAGGTCCAGCATTTTGAAGGGGAGAATTGTTACCATAGACATTAGGGGAGCACTGGAGAGTCTCCTTCATTGGCCAAGATGGTGCAAGGGGAGATTCTTACACTAAACATGACAAAAGCTAGAAAGACAAATACATAGGACCAAAGTACACCACAAACTAGAAAGATGAATGAATAGGGCCTGAGCACACCAAGAGCTAGAAATATTATTGGATAGAAAAAATGAAACCCTCTCCTCCCTATCGTGATAAGAACTGTTGTGGGCTTGACCAGGAAGGAGAGATAGTTTTGCAGATGGGAGTCATCATTCTCCCAAATCATAGGACCTGAATGAACCTCTGTCCTATTGCATCAGCACCTGTCCCAAGAGTCTGGCTTTTATTGAGGCAGATGGCTGAACCTGCATTTTTGGTTACATTTCTATGAGTGGTTTTAAAAATAGACTTTATTTTTTAGAACAGTTTTAGATTTGCAGAAAAATTGAGAAGATACTCCAGAGAGGCCCCTACTTTGCATCCATTTTTCCTGTTTCTGACATGTTACATTCACATAAGATTATATCACTTCATATCAAAGGTTCATACTGTCAACATGACTTGTGACTGTTGATGTGGGCCTTGACCACCTCGCTCAGGTTACTCTTTTTTCCCCTTTTCATTGTGTCTTCTTTGGATGAGAGTCACTCTGCACAGCCCACATGTAAGGGGTGGGCTCTGCCTCCTTGAGGATGCATTATATAAGCAGATTATTTGAAATTTTTTATTAAGGGAGATTTGTCTCTTTTCCTTCATATTATTGTTTTCATAATTTGATTATCTCAGTGTGAACTTACAAATATTAAGTTTGTACTTTTTGTTTATAACAAAATACTGCTTTGCTTGTATTGCTAAAATTCTTCTAGCTTGAGTCATTGGAAGCTCTTTTAGTTGGTTCTTGTGTTTCTTTGATATACCTACATCATTGTTTGTTGTTTTAAAGGATTTCCTATTTTCCTGGCACTGTAAGATACTCTAGGCTTATCTTGTATATTTCCTGCCCAAGTCCTATAATCAGCTATTTCTCCAAGAAACTCTGGTTCCTTTAACTGGGGAACAGAATTAGAAACCAAGATCTGGGTGCTTGATGTGCCGGTACTACTGGGTGGGGTTTCTAGGCCTTCACAGCCGACAGAGCAAAGAAAGATGTATCTGTACACTAACCTGAGTATGTGGACAAATCAACAAATATTTCTGCAGTTAACAATTTGTATCTCTATCAAGCTAAACATAAATTCACCCTGATAACTCCTACTCTAATCCATTACCACTAGGATCATTCTGGCCTCTTTTCTTGCTTGTTTGTAACCTCCCACCCCAACAGGGAGAAGCCTGACTCCCACCATCCATCATCCATTTACTTAATTGTCCAATTCAAGTGCATACATGTGAGTTCTTTGACCACTTCACCACTGGGGACATTCTTCTGTGCAGGCTCCCCCCACCACACACATGTCCCTTTCCTTGACTCTCTATGCTGTATTCTACCCCCACCCCACCCAGATTCACCCCAACTCTGGAATTCCTGTTTATTTCCATGTAGTGCAGTTTGTTTGCCCTCTTGTTGAATCTAGAGATTATAGGAGAGAAAGATTAATCAAGTAAAACTGCCATGTTGTATGCCTAGGTGACAAGTCTTCTTGAGGTATTAATCAATGAGGACTAAAAGCTATTTCTCCTTCCAGGTATTTTTTTTTAATGAGACTCCTGGACTAGAATTCAAAGTTGGCAAAGAGGTTTCAAATGCATGCCAACTCCAGAATAAATGTAGTGTTTGCCTGAAGCTCTGAGTTAGGGAGGGCTTCTGCATCCAGACACAGAGGAAAGGTACTGTGATACTGGTAACGCCTGCATGGTTGGGTAAGGGCGGACCACAGGCTGGGACCTATGACACTTGTTGTCATGGTTCCATCTGCAAGTTCCCTTCCAGTTCAGGCACTTAAGGCTGAATTTTAAGTGCTAAAAATCACCACTGGTGGAGATAATTTTGAGCAAAAGCCTCTATATCATATCAGATAGGCAGCATCCTTGTCCAGCCTAAGACTAGTCCTCTATTTTAGACTAAAATAACCTAGGAGCTGGAAGAGGATAATAACGAGTTCCTTAAAGCCGACTCAGGTCTTTGCTCACAGCACTCTGTTGTGAGGCAATAATGAAGTATCAGTTCATTGTGGATTAGGTATCAGCCACTGCTAAACCATGCCTTTCAGACCTTGTGATTACGTTGAGTATTATAGAAAAAAGCATAAAATGGTATTTTTAGGTACAAAGAACAGTTAGGAGAGAAAAGTGTAAGTGTGTGTGTGTGCACACAAGTTTGCACATGCAGGGAATCTTCAAAAGCAGAGCTGCTGCTAAGGCTTGTATGGCATTTTGGTAGAAAGAAAAAGGCTTCCCTTCCTTAACACCTTATTTCCATCTAGCAGAAAATTGTTATATAGTTAATATATAAACCTATATTTTCTATGATATTGTGCCTTTAATCAGTGCATAATCTGCATAAGTGTATATGTTATACATAGGCAGGAATGGGGGTTGGATGTAGTGATGCAGTGAGAAGGTAGGGGAGATGACAGCGAGAAAATTGCTTTTCCGTGTGCATGTAGGGGCATGGAGTTAAAACAGACTTATACTCTGGTTGGATTTTCTGATGCACAACCAATCATTACATACTAAGGTACTTCAAGCAGGCAAGTAACTGATGCATGAAAAAAACTTCCGTGAAATAGTACACGTCCTCATGTCTTCCATTTCCACTTCACTGTCTGGACTGCTAATCAGGAACAGTGGCCAGGGAATCTGAGACATGACTGAATTAAGCCAAACAGGGGTGAAGGGAATCAACCATGAAAGTATCCTGTGACCGTAAAGCAATAAGATGGGTAAAATAGATGTGAAGATAATTCCACAGACATTTTGAGAAAGTGACCATTTTGAAGGACCACATACACTTAGACATAAGAGAAAAAAATCAGTTACTTTACTGTCATACTTTTATACCCAGCCTGATGATTGCTTTGAAATTACCAATATAAGGAAAATGCAGAAATCTTGTGATGGTAACAAATGTCCACTATTAGATAATGTGAAGAACTCAAGGCTGAGATGGGAGAATTTTTTAATGTAATGGGACAACACTCAAGCATTTTCATGGGGTGAAAGGGAGCACAAGACAGAAGATTTAGTACAAATAGATAGGTTTCAAAGATAGGTAAGTGAGGGCCCTAAGAAAGAAGATATTCACTAAAAAGGGCTCCCAGTGGCCAATTGGGCTCAAATCAAAAAACAATAACAAAAACCAGCACCTAGCAGTCATTTTTACACAGGTGTCTCTCATGCACATTGCACTACAGAGAGAAGCCTGCACTGAATGGTGTGCCTGCACTGTGTTTCTGCCATCTGAGCCAGCCCTTATAAAGGAGGTCCTAGAATCCTATTTCAACCAGTAGTTCTGAGGCTTTCCTCATCCAATCAAAGCTACTTCTTCACCAACCAATCAGAGCATTCCCCATTCTGAGCAATCAGAACAATGCTTTTCAGACCAATCAAACTGTGAGGACTTGGAGCCTCCATGAGGATGGACCAATTGGGGACCAAGGGCAGAGACTTCTTGTCTATATAAGTCAGCTGCCCGACTGACTGGTTGTGGGAGCACACTTTTTCCACTTTTTTGCATTTTCTCAGTTTGAGCTGAGCCACCAAAGATGTCTGCCAGAGTGAAGTAGATCAGACCAGCACAGGCAAGAGCAGAGCAGAGAAAAGCTTTCTAACAAGGGGCCCTGGGGTCAGGGCTGCTTCACAAGCATGCTGTTTTACAGTGATGCTGCATCACAGTTGAGTCGTTTTACACTGAATAAAGTTTCCTTCTTCGCTCCACCCCAAATTCAGTATTCCTGTTGGCTTTGACTTGGCACCAATGACTGTCAGTTGACATAGCCTAGTTTAATGTACAGGTTCAGGGTGAAGCCTTGGGATGAAATAGCTCAATATATAAGCCCGAGACCTTTCTTCATATCTCAAAGGCAGGTAGTTCTGAATACTGGGTTTGCTGATGGGAAATTAAAAAAAAAAAAAAAAAACTTCAAAGGAGATGTCCCTAGGTGAATTTCTACATAACACAAGGTAGCACTACCCAAGTGTTTATGGATTAATGGGTAAACAAAGTGTGGTATATACACACAGTAGAAGAGTATTCAGCTTTAAAAAGGAAGGAAATTCTGACACATGTTAGAACATGAATGAACCTTGAGGACATTGTGCTGTGTGGAATAAGCCAGACACAAAAGAACAAATAGTGTATGATTTTACTTACATTTAGAGTAGTCAAATTTGTAAAGACAAGAGAGTAGAATGATGATTTCCAGGAGCTGAGGGAGAGGGGAATGGAGAGTTAGTGTTTAATGGGTACAGGGCCATTGAAGAAGATGAAAAGTTCTGGAGATGGATGGTGGTGATAGTTGTCCAACAATAGGAACTTAATACCACTGAATTGTATACTTAAAAATGGTTAAAATGGTAAACGTCATGTTTTATGTATATATTTTACCACACACACGAAAAGATCACTCCTACCTTCTATCCTCAGTACAAAGTGGTGATTTTCAACCATGACACACATAAACTAATTACTAAAATTCTGTGGCACACCAAAAAAATATGTTTTTGTTGATTTGACCAAAAAAATAGGTATCGTTTTCATTCGTTCACATCAAATGGCTATTGTTGTGTTGGCTATTGTCTTTTTGTTGTTGTTGTTGTTTTCTATTTGGGGTTTTTTTATATTTTAATTGTTGTTCAAGTACAGTTTTCTGCATTTCACCCCCATCCCAGTCCACCTCCCCAGTCCTCCCCACCTCGCTCCTGTTTCCACGCCCCCTTGTTATTGTCCATGTGTCCTTTATACTTGTTCCTGCAAACACTTCCCCCTCTGCCCTGAAATTCCCTCCCCTCTCCCTTCTGGTCACTGTCAACCTGTTCTCTATTTCAGTGTCTTTGGTTATATTTTGCTTGTTTGTTTGTTTTGTTTATTAGGTCTTGGCTCTTGTCATTTTTAAAAAATTGACAATCTAAGGGAAAGAGGTCGTCGGTACTGTTGACTAAATAGTCAGGTATTGCATGTTTTTAAAATTCTTGCAGGATACAAGTTGAAAATCCCTGCTATAAAATAATAAAAGGCTGAAGTCTCTAAACTTGTAATAATGTAACAAATATTAATTTTTCAGTTTTTCAGTCTCTCCTGGTGCACTGAATGTATTCTTCCTTAAAAAAAAATAAAGTAACACTAAAATGCTCAGTAAAGTCTTTTCAAAGGTGTCTGTTGAAATTTCCTGAAGAAAATTATTCTGCATTATTTTATCAAATGGACACAGTAATTCACTTTGTGATTGGCTAAAATGAAAACAGTGTCATTACCGTAAAGAGCTAAAGGCTTGTGTAGTAGATTTTATATCTGTAGCATTTCATACACAATTTGTGTGAGCTGTTTCTTAGAAGTTCAATTTAAATAGTTTAATGACCTTTAGGAAGCTTTATAGAATATAAAAGTATATATATGTATGTAATTAGATGCTGGTTACTTTTATTTTCTTAATCCTGAGCACATCATTTTCTCATTGCTTTTGGAGAGCAAGGAAGGGAAGGAGAAACAATGGTTCGAGAAACATCTATCAGTTGCCTCCCATACTCAACTAGACCAGAGATCAAACCCACAACTTAGGTTCTGCCCTAACCAGGAACCAAACCTGCAGCCTTTTGTTTACTGGACAATGCTCCAACCAACTGAGCCACACCAGCCAGGGCTAAATGGTGGTTACTTTTATGAGAAGTTCAGCATCAGGCCCTTCCTTCATCCTTACTACAACATTCTTTCTTCGCAAAAGAAGAGAGATAGGACATATTACTGTGACTTATGCACATTGCTCAAAATAGAATGTCATGAACAATGGTGACAGCCTGTATCATTCAAGGATTTATCTGATCCCCGTACTCTTGTGTCTTTCTCTTCTCAGAATAGAGATGTGTTTATGCATGTTAAAATAAGAAAACACATTAAGCTTTCTTTAGTAATTTAGACTAATATTTCATATCACAGAGACCTCTGCATTCCCCTACAAAGAACAGCTAGCAGCCACACTATAAATAAGGAGGAGTGGCCACAATGTTTAGTATTTGAAGCCAAAAAATTCCAGATTCCAATTCTAGTCCACAACTGAGGGACTCTGGACATATGGCTTAGCCTCCTTGAGTGTAGATATATAAAATGGGTTCAAATAATACATGTCTTTCATGGGTGCTGTGAGGATTAGTGATCATATATGTAAAACAGTACAGTGCCAGTCACAGAATGGACATTCAATACTTGCTAGTTTTTATTAATGTCATTAGTGTTATCTTTACTGGAATTATAGCCCAGAATAACTGATTCCTACCACAATAAATATGCACTGCAAAAAAGTGTGATTTTTCAAAACTTTGAGATGAAAGCTGGATTTAGAGCATTGATAACTAGCAATTAGCATTATTGATTTCAATAAAATCCTTCACATGTGGATTTGTTAATTCTTTGAATTTTTTATTCTTTACTTTTATTGTTTATGCTATTACAGTTGTCCCCACTTTTCCCCCTTTCCCATCTCTACCCAGGCTCCGCTCCTCCTCTCCTTCAGGCCATCACCACACATTTGTTGGTGTCCATGGGTCATGCATATATGTTCTTTAGCTAATCCCTCACCTTCTTTCTTCTAGTCCCCGACCTTGCCTCTCACAGCTTTCAGTTTATTCCATGTATCCATGCCTCTGTTTCTATTTTGTTTGTTTATTTTGTTCATTAGATTCTACATATAAGTGAGATCATATGGTATTTGTCTTTCACTGATTGGCTTATTTCACTTAGCATAATACTGTCCATGTCCATCCATGCTGTAGTGAAAGGTAAGGGTTCTTTCTTTTCTCTGCCACATAGTATTCCACTGTGTAAATGTACCACAGCTCTTTTAGCTACTTATCTACTGATGGGCACTTGGGCTGTTTCCAGATCTTGGCAGTAAATAACACTGTAAATAACACTGCTGTGAATATAGGGGTACATGTATTCTTTTGAATTTTTTAGTGTTTAGGAATTCTTAGGATATATTCTCAAAAGTGGGATCACTATATGGGAGAACATATTTGCCAACGATACATCTGATTAGGGCTTAATTTCCAAAATATATAAAGAACTTATACAGCTCAACACCAGGGAGACAATAAATCTAATTCTCCAAAGAGGATATACAGATGGCCAATAGACACATGAAAAAATGTTCAACATCACTAATCATCAGAGAGATGCAAGTTAAAATGACAATGAGACACCACCTCACACCTGCCAAAATGGTTACCACCAATAAACAACAAGTGCTGGTGAGGATGTGAAGTAAAGGTAACTTTAGTGCACTATTGGTGGGAATGCATACCTGGTGACCTGGAACAGTGACCTGGTGCAGCCACTGTTTAAAACACTATTGAGTTTACTCCAGAAATTAAAAATGCAACTGCTTCTTTGAGTTTTTCTAATAATTTTCTCCCTGCTTTTTGCATTTTCAGAGACAGAAATATTATGCAGATAATGTCATATTAAGGCATGCTCACTATTGCTTTCACTAGTGAAGAAAAAAGAAGTACCTGTTTTAAAATGTTACATCACTTTATAAGGATTGTCACAAACAGCAGATGCTGCAAAAATACGTATTGTGAGTTCATAGTCTGTGCAACAAGAAAGTCAGTCCCCAAGAGAAACAACACACTAATTCATTTCATCTTTTAATCAGTTTTTGCCACCAGATTAGTATAATGGAGCCCTCAGGTGTGAGGTTACTAAATATAGTCATTCTTAGCATTTGAGACAGAAATGTTTTCACCCAATCTAAAGATGTTGGCAATTGATAAACTCAGCTGTGCTGTTGGGACATTTACAGTTGCAAAAGACAAAAATCAACATATTCTACCTCCCAAACGAAGGATACTGAACTAATTCACATGATTAACAGGAAGAACAACAGTAACTGAGGTCTCAGGTCAAGAGCTGGGAGCTCAATAACTAACTGTCTCTCTATGTGTCACACACACACACACACACATTCTAATTCTCTCTTTTTTGTCTTCACCTGAGGACATGCTTATTGCTTTTACAGAGAAGAGAAGGGAAGGAGAGAGGGGAAGAGAAACATCAATGTGCGATAGAAACATCAATTGGTTGCCTCTCATACACACCCCAGCTAGGGGCCTAGCATGTCCAGCAACCTTGGCATTTGCCCTGACCAGGAATCAAACTCGCAACCTTCCAGTTTAAAGAAGATGGTCCAACTGAATCACAGCTGCCAGGGCTAATTTTCTCTTATACCAGACAATTTCCCCTAAAGGGAATCATGATCCAAAAGAGTTCTAGAATTACCGTACAGGATCAACAAGCTACAGCCCACTGACCTGCTTTAGTGTGGCCTACAAATCAAGAATGGTTTTACAATTTATTTTATTTTTTAAGATTTTATTTATTCATTTTGAGAGGGAATGGAAAGGAGGAAGAAAGAGAGGGAGAGAAACATCCATGTGAGAGACAAACCAATCAGTTGTCTCTCGTATTTGAAAGGTTTTCTTAGGCTCCACTAAGGAAGAAATGCCAATCAACCACAAAGTTAGGCAGTATAGAGCTTTATTGGGGTTTGCGTACCGGGCCACGTTCTCTGGTCTGCAGAGTGAGGCCAGGGAAGTCATGCCCAAGCAGGGAATATGGCAGGGTTTTATTTTGGTTGGCTCTCTTCTTGGGAGCTGGGGATTGGTCCCCTTTGAACAAAGTGGCAATATATCATTGGTGGTTCTCCATGGGCTCAGGTTGCTATGCAGATATCCATTTTGGCAAAGCCCACCCTTTCGGCTCTCTGGTTTGATGTCAGCCGTCTTTTCCGGGTTGTAGTTCAGCCCCCATTTTGTCCTACCCCACCCATCCTGACAGTATTTGCCCCATTCGGAAACTGAACCTGCAACCCAGGCAAGTGCCCTGCCTGGGAATCAAACCTGCAGCCTCTTGCTTTATGAGACAACACCCAAACAACTGAGCCACACCAGTCAGGGCTAGTTTTATATTTTAAACTGTTTTTAAAGAATCAAAATTAGAATAGAAATAATTTGTGATGTGAAAATTATATGAAACTCACACACCCATGCTATCAAGTTCTATTGCAACATAAACATCATTTATTTCATTACTTTTACTTTATAAGGGCAGGGTTGAGTAGTTGCAACACAGACCATACATGACACTCTCATAATTTTGCACCTGTTCAGCATACTATGAACCAGAATGACACAGTCACAACCCATAGACATTGATAGATTACAAGATTATGTATTACTACTGCATACTTAGCATGTCAGAATAAGAAAAGAAAAGGAAATTATTTTGAATGTCTGCCTTTAAGGCACAGCAGAGTATGTATTATTTTACCAGATTAGATGGCAAAGCAATATGTTTATCATGCAATAACACTGGCTGTGCTAAATGAATTCTACACAGGCTGACATTACCAGACTAAGCACTCACAGAAATATTTCCAATTCACAGGAAAACAACAGTCAGAAAAAATTAGAACACAAAATAGAATGTCTCATCAAGCAGAATTCTTGCACAAAAATGAAAATAAGGCTAGAAAGTAGGTTTCCTAATGGCTTATTTTTTAGCTAAGCAAGGACAACTATTTACCAAGGTAAGTTAATTAAATCATATTTTATTACAGCAACCAAAGAAATGTGTTCAGAGAAATTAAATGTATTTAAAACAATTAGCCTTTTGGTGAGAAAGAGTTCCTCACAGAGTTGAAGACTTTGGGATCAATATCAATAGTCATTAAAAATAGAACTAAATGATTTCATGTGGTTTTCCTTTACTCTTGTTGAATCAATGAATGTTACTGATACTGCTCAGCAGTTATTGTTGTTTTAGAAAGTAAATAGTGAATTTGAAGTACCTAAAGAATTAACTTCTAAAGACAGTCTGTATGGAAGAACTGTGGGTGACAATATGTCCAAAGAGGTTGAGAAAGTACTAATTCACTACAAATTGAAGTGGAATATGCTAGGATGTATTATATATGATGGTGGTATAAATGTGTATAGAGAAGAAAAACAGCTTTGTTAAACAAATTTACAAAGCTGGTGAAAATGCAAGGTGTTTAAAGCCTATGGTTACTTATTGTGTTATTCATTAGAGGGTATCTGATGGAAGATACTAAAATATATCATGCTATTGAACTAATAGTGCACACAGCAGTTTAATGGCTTGGCAGTGTTAAAATTTTATTGCAATTTTGTTTTTGTCTCAGAGCCAACACTGAATTTCTGAACAAAAGGACTACACTTAATCTCTTATTATCAAGCATTGAATAGCTTTGAAAATTAACTTCTGCTGTAGACTTAATAATGTTCTTTAATGAATGCATCCTAAAATTAGAAGGCAATAAACTACTTACATGCAAAACTATGGTAAAGGCATTTCAATAACAAGTCACGTTTAAATCACAATTAATGTCAAGATGCTTTATATATTTCTCATGCTGTCAAAAGTAAAAATAAGAAATGATATATCCAGTCTGACATAAATTTGCAACAGATATATTTTTCAAACTCAAACTATAGTTCTAGCAGTGTTTTTCAGGTCTCCCAGAAAAAAGGGATTAGAGAGGAATGGGTAGAAGTAGTACTTGAAGAAATCATGTCTCGTAATTTTTCAAGTGGAAAAAAAGAATGGGTCCACATATGTAACCAAAAACAAAAAAAAATTCATATGAAGAAACTTCTATTAGAGAAATGTAAACATCAAGTCCAAAGAGAAACTTCTAAAAATTACCAAAGAGAAAAGACAGGTGAATTTCAAAAAATAACAATAGTAAACTTCTTAACTAAAAAAAAAAGCCAAAAGGTAATGAGACAATGCAAAATACTAAGGGAAATATAATGATCAGCCCTGAATCTATGCTTAGTTAACCTATCATTCAGAGAGGTGGGGAAATGAAGATATTTCCAACATAGAGATACTGAGTTTGCTACTCATAGACTGACACCAAGACTGGTTGGAAAAGAAGGAAAAGCTGATTGGGAAGAGGGAACAAGTTTGATTTTGGACACATTGAGTTTGAGACACACACCCAGCCGGAGATGTCCAGTAGATGATAAAATATTTAAATCTGAACCTTAAAAGAACAATTAGAGCTGGAAACAGGTTTGGTATTCAGCTGAATTTAATGATGTCACAGCCATGGATACATTAATTTGCCTAGGGACACAAAAAACCAGAGTGAGAAGAATAAAGGAAGATTAAAGACAGGACCTTTAAGGAATAAGTAGAAAAAGCAGAGAATGGAATTGCAGAAATCAAAAGGAGTGAGTAATGGGATGGAAACTATGATCAGCAATATCAGATGCTATGCAGAAGTCAGACAAGAAGGGTCAGAATAGGTTTCAGATTTGGCATTAAGTCTATACTGATGGACATTCTCAAAAGCAGGTTCCACTGCAATCCTCCTGTTCTTAAAAACCACAGAGGATATTTTTTCCAACTAAATAATTATTTCATTCAATCAGGGTCCAACCAGGAAAACAAAAACTACTCAAAATATTTTAAACTCACAGAATACCAAAGAATATAATACAGAGACTCTTTTGCTGGTGAGGGTGAGGATGGTGAAGTACCCTAGTTATTGTTAAGGGCAAAAAAATCACTAGCCCCTTACACAATGGACTGAATGTTTCCCCCCTAAAACTTGCATGGAATCCTAAATCCCAAATGTGATAGTATTAGGAGGTGAGGACTTTGGTAGGTAATCAAGTCGTGAAGAAGACGCCCTTGTCAATGGGATTAGTGTCCTTGTAAGGGACTGAAGATATCAGAGTTCTCTCTTTCTGCCTTGTGATGAGGCTGCCAGAAGATAAAGTCCGCAACCCGGAAGAAGGCCCTTACTGGAACCCAACTGTGCAGATACCCTAATCTCGAACTTTCAGTCTCCAGAACTGTGAGAAATAAATTTCTTCTGTTTATAAGCTACCCAGCCCATGGTACTTTGTTGTTGCAGTCTGTACTAAGACTGTCTCTTGTCTAAAGGGACAAAGATAGGAGCAGTGTAGCCCTGAATCCAGGGTCACCAGCAGATGCTACAGGCAACATGAGCCTGTCCAGTGAGAGCTGGAGCCGTGGAGGAAACAGCTCCTGCTAAGCTGAAACTGAAGCAGAGAAAGAGATGTCAACCCACCTGGCTTCTCTAGTCTCCCAGTGCCTCTGGGCAAACCTAGCTGAAGGCCAGCTGGCTCAGGAGCTGGGAAATACAGCCAGCATGAAGAGCATGATACGGAACAAAAAACAAAGGAGTAGTAAGAAATGGATGAGAGAGCAAAGAGGCAAGTCCTTCAACCCTGGCACTTTATCTGCTGTTCCTCCTTTAACCCTGTGCCAATCAAACAGAACCACTGCTGTCAGAGGTCCCTTCATCACTGACTCAGCTGATTCTCTGAATATAATTCTCTGCTCTTTTCTTTGACCTTTGAAATCTCTCACTATCTACATTGTCTAGCTCAAATGCCAATTCCTCCATAAAAGTTTACCTGATACCCTGGTTAAAAGTCATCCCTTTCTGTTTTAAATTTTCCTAGCATTTTGTTTCTAGCTTTCTTATGGTGCTTATATATAGAAAGTGGATTGTAATTATGTTCACAGATTATCTCTCCTAATAGACTGAGATTCTTGAAAGTGGGGAATACATCTTCCTCATTTTTCTCTTTCCCATAGTACCTTTGTCATTGTAGGCATTCAATGAAACTTTATTTGGTGGTCAAATACATGCAAGTAAGAGGCACAGTCATTTGTATGGGTTAAAATGACTCCAAATTTAAAAGTAAAATGTCAATATGTGTTTTTTTTATTTTTTTAAGATTTTATTTATTTATTTATCTTTAGAGGGGAAGGAGAGAAACATCAATGTATGGCTGCCTTTTGTGTGTCCCCTGCTGGGAGTTGGCCTGCAGGGAACTGGCCTGCAACCCAGGCATATGCCCTGACTGGGAATTGAACCTCGATCCTCTGGTTTGCAGGCCTGTGCTCAATCCACTGAGATACGCCAGCCAGAGCCTCCAATATGTGTTTTAAGGAGGGGGACTTACAAACATAATAAACATTCTGATTTTATTACAGAAAAGGAGAGGCTGTAACCTTTTTTATTCCTTAACACAATGGCTCCCACTCACCTTTTGGTGTCTCTATTTCTGCTCTTATGACTTATTTCTCCTTTGCTTGCTCTACTTCCTTCAATTGAAAGATATGCTCTTGATGATGTTGATGATGATGATGATGACAATGATTTACTAAGATTTTATTTAGTAGAAACAAGCCTGTCACCAGGACTTCCAGCTAAGATGGAGATGTAGGTAGACACACTGTGACTCCTCACACAACCAAAAGAAAGACAACAAGAAATTTAAAAACAAAAGACAACTGGAACTGACAGAAAATTGAACTGTATGGAAGTCTGACAACCAGGGAGTTAAAGAAGAAATATTCATCCAGACAGGTAGTAGAAGCAGAGACAGGCAGTTGGGTGGAGAGAACTTGTGGCAAGGCAGTGGCAAGAGTACCAGAGAAGGCCAGGCAGCGCCTTGTGGACTGGGTGGTCCCACGTTCGCGTGCAGATAAACTGAGAGGAACTGGGGAGGAAGACAGACCACCCAACCCAGGGCTCTAGCATGGAGAAAATAAAGTCTCAAAGCCTCTGACTGAAAACACCTGTGGAGGTTAAGGCAGCAGTGGGAGAAACTACCAGCCACATAGGAGAGTTTGTGGGAGAGACCCATGAGGTCCTACAATGTACACAAACCTACCTACCCAGGAATCACCACCAGAAGGGCCTAATATGATTGTGGGTAGTGGGGGAAGTGACTGAAAACTGGCAGAGAGCAGAACAAGTAGCATTGTTCCCTCCCGGACCCCTCCCAGGATCACAATGTAGCTATGTGGGTTGCCCCACACTGGTGAAAACCTAAGGCTCCACCCCTTACTACATAACAGGCATGCCAAGACAAAAAAAAATGGCCGGAATGAAAGAATAAATTAAAGCTCCAGAAAAAATACAACTAAGTGACAAAGAGATAGCCACCTATCAGATGCACAGTTCAAACCACTGGTAATCAGGATGCTCACAGAATTGGTTGACTATGGTCACACACAATTAGAGGAAAAATGAAGGCTATGAAAAGTGAAATAAAGGAAAATGTACAGGGAACCAACAGTGATGGAAAGGAAATCAAGACTCAAATCAATGGTTTGGAGCAGAAGAAAGAAAGAATCATTCAAACTGAACAAGATGAAAAAACAAGAATTTGAAAAAATGAGGAGAGGTGTAGGAACCTCGAGTGTTACAGAACAGATGGGGGAAGGGGCAGGTGGAATGATATACTATTGCCAAATGGACCCACCCTTGTGCTCCAGGGGTTCCCTACCCTCTGTTAGGTTTGCCTTTCTCACCACCAGGGAATGACACCTCTCAGTGCCATAGATTGGTGAAAAGGAAAGGGATTATTTATTTAAGGAATTATACAAGCTTAAGAATAATGATATAATGTCTTTATTGAGATCCCAAATTCCTTTAGAATACCCACAAATCCACAATCCTTCCTTACCCTTCTGCCCAGTCAGAGGTACCACATCTCAGAAAAAAAAAATAGAGGTCCATGGTTCTTCTCTGCCCAAGTTGCATGGTACCAAAAAGATGACACATGGCTGCCACACCTGTGTTAAAATCCCAGCGCCAACCATCCTCTGCTGCACCATTTCCAGCTCCTCCCACATATGGCCACAGCTGCCAACATTCTCATATTTTTCCAGCATTATTGGGCTGCCATAGTAAGTTTGGGCAGGTATGGCCCTGTGGTGTGGAGCCAATCATCTCCAAGCTTTTATGCAGGCTCTGTAACCAGGGGGAGTTGCCTCCCAGTTACATCATGGGTTGAAGTCACTCCTATCCTCCTGGCTCAAAGCATGGCCACAGCTATTTAACAGATCTATGAAAGTTAAAGGTTATAGATATGTTAAATGACTTTTCTAGAGGTTATCTGAAAACCTGTTGCTATACAAACAGCTCTCAATGGCCCTGCTCCATGTGTACCATCCCCCAGTTCAGATTTGTGGGGGTGAGGACATCCTATATAGATAATTTTTTTCTAATAGTTCCTGGGCACAGTGAGTTCTGGACCCCATTACAAGTCCCCATTTGGGCCCCCCCACTTGGTTGCACCAGGACATCTTTAAACATTCCAACATCCAAATCATAGAGTGCCAAAAGGAGAAGAGGAAGAGCAAGAAATTGAAAACTTATTTGAACAAATAATGAAGGGGAACTTCCCCAATCTGGCAAAGCTAATAGACTTCCAGGAAGTCCAGGAAGCTCAGAGAGTCCCAAAGAAGTTGGACCCAAGGAGAAACATACCAAGGCACATCATAATTACATCAGTCAAGATTAAACATTAGAAGAGAATCTTAAAAGCAGCAAGAGAAAAGGAGACAGTTACCTACAAAGGAGTGCCCATAAGACTAGCAGCTGATTTCTCAAAAGAAACCTTACAGGCATGAAGGGGCTGAAAAGAAGTATTCAAAGTCATGAAAGGCAAGGACCTACATCCAAGATTACTCTATCCAGCAAAGCTATATTTAGAATGGAAGGGCAGATAAAGTGCTTCCCAGATAGAATCAAGTTAAGTTCATCATCACCAAGCCCTTATTATATAAAATGTCAAAGGGACTTACTTAAGAAAAAGAGGAAGAACAAAACTATGAACAATAAAATGACAACAAACTCACAACTACCAACAACTGAACCTAAAAAAAGAAAGAAAGACAAAAACAATCTAAGCAAGGAACTAGAACCCGAACAGAGTCACAGAAATGGAGACCACATGTAGGGCTAGCAGTGGGAAGAAGGAGGAGGAAGAATGGGGGGAAATGACAGGAATAAGAAACATAATTAGTAGGTACAAAATACACTGGGGGAGGTTTAGAATAGTAGGAAATGGAGAAGCCAAAGAACTTATATGTATGACCCATGGACATGAACTAATTGGGTGAAGGGTCAGAATTCTGGAGGGAAGGGGTTTACTGGGCAGAGGGGGATAAAGGGGAGAAAAAAAGGACAACTGTATGGCATAATTAATAAGATATTATCTAAAATAAAATAAAGAAAAGAAAGAGATTTCAGACCATCAGTGAGATTCAGGAAAATACAATGTGGCAGCTGACGATGATTCCAACAAAAGATTTTGCAGAGTGTTTTGAATAGTGGAAGAGACACTGGGAGAATTGTGTGAATTCCCAAGGTGCCTACTTTGAAGGAGACTGAGGCATCATTGTCCTATGTGCAATGTTTCTTGTATCTTCTTCAATAAATGTCTCCATTTTTCATATTACGTGGCTATGATACTTTCTGGACAGACCTTGTATTTCTTTCTCATTTTATTTGACCTTCTGTGTTTGTTACTAACAACTAGACAAGGTAGGTGTCTCTCCTGATTTTGACAGAGTGGCCTCATTTACAAGTGACCTCTGTGTAGACTGTGTGCTGAGTGTTTTTTATTATTATTATTGTTCAAGTAGAGTTTTCTGCCTTTTCCTCCCAACCCTCTCCACCACCCCAGCCTTCCCCACCTCCCTCCCTTATTTCCACCCCACCTTGTTGTTCTCCACATGTCCTTTGACATTGTACCTGTAAATCCTTCACCCTTTTCCCCCTTTTCCCCTCCCCTCTCCCTCTGATCACTGTCAGCCTGTTCTCAATTTCAGTGTCTTTGGCTATACTTTGCTTGCTTGTTTGTTTTGTTGATTAGGTTCCTGTTAAAGATGAGATCACATGATATTTTACTTTCACTACTTGGCTTATTTCACTTAGCATAATGCTCTCCACTTCCATCCATGCTGTTGCAAAGGGTAGGGGCTCCTTCTTTCTCTCTGCTGCATAGAATTCCATTGTGTAGGTGTACCATAGTTTTTGGATCCATTCATTTACTGATGGACACCTAGGTTGCTTCCAGCACGTGGCTATTATAAATTGTGCTCCTATGAACATTGGGGTGCATAGGTTCTTCTGACTGGTATTTCAGGGCTCTTAGGGTATAATTCTAGCAGTGAAATTGCTGGGTCAAAAGGCAGATCCATTTTTAGTTGTCTGAGAAAATTCCATACTGTTTTCCATAGTGGTTGTACCACTCTGCAATCCCAACAGTGCACAGAGTTCCCTTTTCTCCACAACCTCTCCATCATTTGTTCCTTGTTGCTTTGTTTATGATGGCCATCTGACCAGTGTGAAGTGGTGTCTCATTGTGGTTTTAATCTGCATCTCTCTGGATTATTTGTAATCTTTAGGCTACTATGGTTCAAGTTTTGTTCCCTTTCTCACTTTTCTACATCTTGCATCCAATGTAATATTTATCTGTAGTTTGAGGGTGCACCATACAACTCTTCAGTTTTCATAATCTGACCACGAGACGGGACCTATTCACTATGGCCCATCTACTTCCCATTGGAAGCACTCAGGTGCTGTTGTTATTCTGGTTCCTGCTGGCTGTACTATTGGAAGTTGTAACTTGAAGTTTTAATTGAGGCCAAGACTTGAAGAACATAATGCTGTTTCAATGGTAATTTTACAATTACCATTGAAAATTCCAGAGGCCAGGAGGACAGTATGAGTTTCATAAGTAAATTTCTGGTGCCTCAGCAGCAGTTATAGAGGGTCATGTTTTTATAGCCATTTCAGCTTCTATATGAATAATATAGCTAGTAGTATTTTTTGGGTTAGGGTGTAAGCACATTCCCATAATTAGGTTCTGGCATTTGTATATATATAAAATTTCTTTCTTAATATTTTTTTCAATTAACTTTCTACAACTGCCTTTGTTTTTCTTAGTTGGCCTCTTTGTACTTATTCAGAAATAACAAACATGTTAGGACCAACTACCTTTTAACTTCTCTTAAAATATATATATATTCCTTTCTTTGGGGGCTATTTTTAGTCCATTTTATGTTGCTGTCCTCTTTGTCAAATATTAATGGACCATAGAGACTTGGGTTTATTTCTGGGCTCTCTATTCTGTTCAATTGGTCTATGTGCCTGTTTTTATGCCAGTACCAGGCTGTTTTGATTACGGTGGCCTTGTAATACAATTTGGTATCAGGTATTGTGATCCCTCCTACTTTGTCCTTCTTTCTCAAAATTGCAGCTGCTATTCAGGTTTGTTTATGTTTCCACATAAATTTTTGAAGTGTTTGTTCTATATCTGTGAAATATGCCATTGGTACTTTAATAGGTATTGCATTGAATCTGTGAATTGCTTTGGGTAGTATGGACATTTTGATGATGTTAATTCTTCCAATCCATAAACACAGTATATGTTTCCATTTGTTTGTGTCTTCCTTGAGTTCTTTCTTCAGTGTTGTGTAGTTTTCTGCATACAGGTCTCTTACCTCCTTGGTTAGGCTTATTCCTAGGTATTTTATTTTTCTTATTGCTATATCAAATGGGATTTTTTTCCCCTGATTTCTGTTTCTGGTATTTCATTGTTGGTATACAAAAATGCCTTCAATTTCTGGATATTGACTTTGTATCCTCCTGTTTTGCCAAATTCACTTATTAGGTCTAGGACTTTTTTGACAGAGTCTATAGAATTTTCTGTATACACTACCGTGTCATCTACAAGCAACAGTTTTGTTTCCTCCTTTCTAATTTGGATGCATTTTATTTCCCTTTCTTGTCTAATTGCTGTGGCTAAAAATTTTGATACTACGCTGAATAGAAGTGGTGAAAGTGGATAACTTTGTCTTTTTCCTGATCTTAGTGGGAACGATTTTAGTTTTTGCCCATTGAGTATGATGTTGGCTGTAGGTCTCTCATATATGGCCTTTATTGTGTTGAGGGATGCTCCCTCTATTCCCACTTTGCTGAGTGTTTTTATCATAAATGGGTGTTATAGCCCTGGCTGGTGTAGCTCAGTGGTTGAGCACAAGCCTGCGAACCACACGATCGCAGTTCGATTCCTAGTCAGGGCACACGCCTGGGTTGCAGTGCAGTTCCCAGCAGGGAACTCACGAGAGGCAACCGTACATTGATATTTCTCTCCTTCTCTCTTTCCCTTCCCTTCTAAAGATAAATAAATAAAATATTTTTTAAAATTTTTTTAAATTAAAAAAAATAAATGGGTGTTATACCTTATGAAATGCTTTTTCTGCATCTATGGATATGATCATGTGATTTTTGTCTTTGTTTTTGTTTATGTAATGTGTTACATTTACAGTTGTCCCTCACTATATCATGGTTCATTTATTGCATCTTCACTGTATCTTGGGTTTTTTAAAAAAAATTTATCTAATTCTGTATTGCAGAGTTTTTTTCTATATTGCAGGATTTTGCAGTATATAGATATTTATATAATATGTGTAGTTTTAATTTTTTTGCGTAAAATGTTTTAAAAATATAAAGAATGTTAAGTCTAACATATTAAAAGAATATTAAATCAAAATAAAATAAAGTATATATTTCATCAGTAGATGAATACCATAATGTACACAATGAAAATGCAGTATGCCACTACTGCTTGCACAAGTTCGCCAACATGAGATTGTATACAGCACACTATTGGCTGATGGATGGAAGGCAACCAACCACAGCACTGTGTTCTGTATCCTGGGCTCTGACTGGCTCACTGACTGTAGCATCAGTCTTTTTGCTTTCCTGCACTGTGCCCATATGTTCAGCATCTCCTTGTCCACTTCACATCAACATCTGATCAGTGTACATAGTGTTGCTCCGTGGTGTTGCGTTTTTGTGAAATTTCCATTAAAGTTTGAATTTATTTTAAGCCCTATGATGCCACCCAAATGTTCTGCACCTTTTAAGGCTTCTGGCAGTGAACCCAAGCACAAGAGGAATATGCTTACCATCAAAGAAAAGGTAGAACTTCTCAACATATTAAAGGAAGGCAAAAGCTACATAGCTGTAGGCTACCATTATGGGATCAACGAATCTACTGTTCACTACATAAAGAAAGATGAGAAGAATATTAGGTCTACAGCAACAATGACTTTTAACAAGACTACAGAGAGGGTGGTCACTTCCCACAATAAGGTCATTGTGAGGATGGAGTCGCATTGACTCTGTGGATAAATGACTACAGTAAAAAGAATATCTCACTGGATACCAATACCATCCAGATGAAGGCCAAGAAACTTTATGATAGTTTTGCAGAAAGCACGGATGTTCACAACAGTGACAAGGATGAAGATGAGGATGACACCAGAGAAGTAGGACCATCGAGTGCTTCTCCCACCAGACCAACCCCATTCAGTGACAGCAAGGGCTGGTTTGACAAATTTCAGAGACACTTTGAACTCAAGAGTGTTTCTGCAGCTGTGGATAAAGAGCAGTGCCAGCAACTCCCCATAACTATGTTCATCGCTTGAACAAAGAGATCAGTTATGCCTACACCTTTAGCAGAAATAGAAGTTATGGCCCAGGGCAAAGATACTGCACTACCTGATGAACCACCTGAAGTAGTGGTGCCTTCAGAAGAGCTTTAATGCTCTTCTTGGCTGTGCAGTACATTCATCTCATTGTCATCACCTTCCTCACCATCAGTACTGCACAGCTACATAATTCATGATCTTCATCATTCAAGTTGTAGTATACTTCACTGGTGAGTACCCATATAGAATTTTATATGTTGTTAAAATTACATATGTTTAAGAGTGTAGAAAGTGTTTGCAGAGCATATGAAGTGTTTATAAGAGTGTGAGAAAGATTAGTAAGAGAGTGGGAAAGGTTTATAGGAGTGTGGGAAGGGTTTATAAAGCCTTAAATATATATGAATAATAAAATAAATATAACACCACTACTTCGTGGATTTTCATCTATCACAGGGATCTTTGGAATGTAATTCTCATGACAGGTGACAGATCACTGTATTGATTTGTGAATATTGTACCGTCCTTGCATACCTGGGATGAATTGCACTTGGTTATGGTGTACAATCTCTTTAATATATTACTGGATGCAGTTTGCCAATATTTTGTTGAGGATCTTAGCATCTATGTTCATCAGCAATATTGACCTGAAGTTTCCTCTCTTTGTTGTATCTTTATCTGGTTTGGGAATTAGGATGATGCTGGGTTCATAAAAAGAGTTTGGGAGTCTTCCATCATTTTGGATTTTTTGGAATAGGATAGGGGTTATCCTTCTGTGAAGGATAGGGGTTAGCTTTTCCTTAAATGCTTTGTAGAATTCTCCTATGAAACTATCTGGTCCAGAGCTTTTGTGTGATGGGAGTTTTTTGATTACTGCTTCAATTTCGTCTGCTGTTATTGGCCTGTTCAGGTTTTCTGCTTCTTCTTCACTGAGTTTTGGAAGATTATATTTTTTTAGAAAGTTGTCCATTTCACCTTGGTTTTTGATTTTTTTGGCATACAGTTCTTCATAGTAATAATCCTTTGTATTTCTGTGGTGTCAGTTGTAATCTCTCCTCTTTCATTTCTGATTGTGTTTACTTGGGTCCTCTCTCTTCTTTTCTTGATGAGCCTGTTTAAAGGCTTGTCGATTTTGTTTACCTTTTCAAAGAACCAGCTTCTGGGATCATGGTTTGATTCCCAGTCAGGGCACATGCCTGGGTTGCAGGCCAGTTCCCTGCAGGCCAACTCCCAGCAGGGGACACATGAAAGGCAACCATACATTGATGTTTCTCTCCCTCTCCTTCCCCTCTAAAGATAAATAAATAAATAAAATGCTTAAAAACAAAAAGAACCAGCTTCTGGATTCATGGATCCTTAGAATGGTGCTTTTAGTCTCTATGTCATTTAATTCCGCTCTGATCTTGGTTATTTCCTTCCTTCTACTTGCTCTGGGCTGTCTTTGTTGTTGTTCCTCAAGTTCTTATAGGCATAGAGTGAGGTTGTTTGTTTGAAATGATTCTATCTCTTTTAGGTAGGACTGTATTGCTATGAACTTCCCTCTCAGGACTGCTTTTGTTGTGTCCCACAAGTTTTGGGTTGTCATGAGTTCATTTTTGTTTGTTTTTAGAAACTTTTTGATTTCTTCCCTAATCTCATTCTTGACCCACTCATTGTTTAATAGCATGCTATTCAATCTCCATGGCATTGAGTGTTTTGGGGTGTTTTCCTTGGGGTTGGTTTCTAGTTTCAGTCCCTTGTGGTTGGAGAAAATGCTTGGTATGATTTCAATTTTCTTGAATTTGTTGAGGCTTGTTTTGTGTCTTATTATGTGATCTATCTTTGAAGATGTTCCACATGCATTTGAAAAGAATGTGTATTTAGCTTCTTTGCGATGAAAGGCTCTATATATATCAGTTAAGTCCATTTCATCTAGGGCATTGTCCAGTGCCACAATATCTTTGTCAATACTTTGTTTGGAAGATCTGTCTATTTTTGACAGTGGGGTGTTAACATCCCCTACTATAATTGTGTTGCTATCAATATCTTTCTTGAAGTCCTCCAAGACTTTCTTTATGCATTTTGGGTGCTCCTGTGATGGGTGCATATATATTTACAATGTTTATGTCTTCTTGGTAGATTCTTTCCTTGAGTATTATGAAGTGACCTTCTAGGTCTTTTTTTTTTTGAAGTCTATTTTGTCTGATATGAGTAGTGCTACCCTGGCTTTTTTTTTTCCTGTCCTTTTGCTTGGAGAATTTGTTTCCAGCCCTTTACTTTCAGTCTGTGTAGGTCTTTTGTTCTGAGGTGGGTCTCTTGTAGGCAGTATATGTGTGGGTCATGCTTTCTTATCCAGCTATTGTATGTCTTTTAATTGGAGCATTTAATCCATTTACTTTTAAGGTTATTATTGATAGGTCCTTATTCATTGCCATTTTTGTACCTCTCTTGTGTTCTTCTCTTTTGTGTTCCTCTCTCTCTCTCTCTCTCCCTCTCCCTCTCCCTCTCCCTCTCTCTCTTTTCCTTTCTTTCCTTAAAGCACTCCCTTTAGCATGTCTTACAGAGTTGGTTTGGTGGAGGTGTATTCTTTTAGACTTATTTTGTCTGGGAAGCTCCTTATTTGGCCTTCTATCTTGATTGAGAGCCTTGCTGGGTAAATTAGCCTTGGTTGTAGGCCCCTGGTTCTCATTATTAGGAATATTTCTTGCCATTCTCTTCTGGCTTGGAGTGTTTCCATTGAGAGGTCAGCTGCTAACCTTATTGGGGCTCCCTTGTATGTTATTTCCTTTTTCTCCCTTGCTGCCTTTAAGATTCTCTCTTTATCTTGGAATTTTGCCATTTTAATGATGATGTGTCTTGAAGTGGGCCTCTTTGGGTTCCTCTTGATTGGGACTCTGTTTTTTTCTGGATTTGTGTGACTTTTGCTCTCATCGAATTAGGGAAGTTTTCCATCATTACTTTTTCAAATAGGTTTTCTATCCCTTGCTCTTCTCCTCCTCCTCCTTCTAGTATCCCTATTATATGGATATTATTACGTTTCATGTTGTCCTGAATTTCCCTTAATCCCTCTTCATTCTTTCTGAGTCCCTTTTCCTTTTCTTGCTCTTTCTGGGTGTTTTTCTCTACTTTGTCCTCCAGCTCGCTGATCCAATCCTCTGCTTCATCAAGCCTGCTTTTGATCCCTTCTACTGTGTTCTTTAGTTCAGAAATTGAATTCTTCATTTCAATGAAGAATTGAAAGGCCTCTTGGCCCTTGTTGATAGTTTCTATTTCCTTTTTCATGTTGATATAGTTTGGAGCGAGTTCACTGTAGTTTCCCTGTAGTTTCTGGTAATTCTCTGTGAGCTCATTGAGCTTCCTGGTAACAATTGCTTTGAACTCAATATCTGATAGTTGAGTTGCCTCTATTTTGTTTAGGATTCTTTCTGAGGCTTCCTGCTTTCCTTTCATTTGGAGATTGTTTCTTTGTCTTCCCATTGTTTGTGAGACTCTTCTTGTTAGCTTTGCATCTTAAATTGATCTCTTCTGACTCCCTGGGTTTATGGTGTGAACTTCTAATGTAGAAGATCTGTGAAATTCAGTGGTGCAGTCTCCTTAGTCTTCTGAGCCATGCTCAGTGATTTTGATTGGCTATTTGGTTTGGGGGTGGATTGCATGCAAATCCTTGTGTGTAACTGGCCAGAAGAATGGGTTCAGGGTAACGTGGCTGAGAGTGGGATAGCCTGGTGTTTTCACACTGCTGTGCCCTGTCATCCTGCAAAAGCAAGCTTCAGGTGGTGTGGCCATGATTGCACATGCTTGGCAATGTTCTGTTGCCTCATCTGTCTGTGGGCTGATTATTAACAGGGTTGGACCACCCAGTGTGTGTGCCACAGTGCCTTGTTGGTTCTGCTAAAGTAAGCTCTTGGGTAGGTGGCTGGGCATACACTGTAGAGGCCTTGCACTTTGGCCAGAGCACCTGCACAAAGCTCTTACCCATGCTATTTAAGTGGAGAAGGAACATAAGCAGTGGTACTCACCAATACCTCCAATTTTGCCAAGTACTCTCCAATACTGGAAAGCTCTTGAGGCCTCAACCTTCTCTATGGAGTCTCTGCCTGTCATTTGTCATGCAGAAGTTGCTCAAATGGCCTTCATGTGTGTCTCAGGAGAAATTGCTCTAAATGTAGGTGTATGTTCCTCTTGTACCCATGTTCCTCTCTCCTGTGTTTGTGGAAGGGGGCAAGTTCAGCCTCCTCCTATGCAGCCATCTTGGCCACTACAACATCTTTATTACTCCAAAAAAGAAACCTCCTACTCCTTAACTATCTTCTTTGCCCACATAGTCCTAGGTGACCACTAATCTACTTTTTATTTTTGTAGATTTTCTATTTATGGACATACAGACTTTCCATGTGAATGAAATAATACAACATGTGGTCTGTTGTGACTTAGCTTTTTTAACTGAGCATAATGTTCTCAAGGTTCATCTATATTGTAGCATGTGTCAATACTTCATTCTTTTTAATGGTAGAATAATATTTTATTAAATGGCTTTATTATATTTTCTTAATCCATTCATCAGTTGATAGACATTTGAGTAGTTTCTAGATTTTTTCCTATTATGAAAAATAGTGCCATAAACATTTGTGTGCAGGTTTTTAATTTCTCTTCAGTATAGACCTGGGACTGTATATTGAGAAATGGAATAGCTGGGTCAAATGGTAAGTTTATATTTAATTGAGAAGCTCCTAAGCTTTCCAAAGTAGATGTACCATTTGATACCCACTAGTACTGTATGAGGATTCTAATTTCTCCACATTTTTGTTGACGTATATTATCTAATTTTTTGATTCTAGCAGAGGTTACCCTTAAATATGTGGCTCCCCAGCCAAGAACATCAGAGCCAAAAATAAGTGCCCACATAACATATGGTTATAAAAGGCAGTGAGAATTCTGCCTGCCAGGGAGACACGGGAGTATGCTAGAGATATGGGCATTCTCTTAAATAGCCAATGCACAAAATTTCACAGTCACTCACCCTGTGCTCCAGTGGAGAGAGAATGGAGTGGCTATAGTTTTATGGGTAGAGTCTGGAGTTGGTGGTTCTGGGGAGAGACCTAAAGGGACAGCTGCCAGGATACCTGCGTTGAGTCCTTCTCCCATACTGCAGATGCCATCTTTATTGGATTGAGAACTCCCCTCCATGTGGTATTAGCCTGTGGCAAAGCAATAGCCCCACCCTATGGACTCCATTTTGTCCCAACCAATGGACTTATGCCCTGTGGAGAAGTTAGCTGCCTTGATTAGAATATAGAGGTCTTGGCAGACTCAGGGTGTATCAGTGACTGAGTTGAGTGCCTTCAGGGTGGGGGCCATATCCCCCATTTTTCATTGAATCTCACTGATGCTTCCTTCTCACAGAAGATCTTCTAGAATCACCCTCAGGGTTTCACCAACCCTACTCTCTGGGCTGGGAAAGCCCCACACACTCAACTGCTACTGGCTCCACCATGCCAAGGCCAGGGCAAAATATGGGATAGACTGACTTGAGAAGCTTTAGGGCACACTCCCCACCTTCTCTAAAGACTGACAAGTACCTCCCCATCATGGGAAAGCAACAAGCCCCTACCTGGTGACTCACTGTGGACCTACCTAATGCAATGAGAGTACCACCAGAGACTCTTTCAGTGTCTGAGCCTGATAGGCAGCTGGGAGATGGAAGAAGGCAGAGGCAGATCTCAGGGTGCCTTGGAACTTTTGCTGACCCTCCCCCAAGCCCAGTGGTGGTAAAAGCCAACCTTGGTGTGCAGCTTGGTTCTTCCTGTACACACACATGCCCAGAAAAGGCAGCCACAAACTGTGGATCACTTGTAGCTCTAAACAGGTTGCCCAGGACAGTCAAAAGCAGCTTCTGAAATTGACCTACACCAGAATTCCTCCATGAAGACCCCAAAACAAACCAACCAGTGGCCAGCTTCACACAACATCAGAGCAAGATCCAATAAGCTTCACAAGTACCATATCCAGAGGAAGATCTCAGCAGGAACCAAATCCTGCTGTAGTCAGCACCCATGCAGCAGAATGCATGCCATGTTTGGGGTCGAGACTCACAGACAGCTAGTCTGAGGGTCAATCCCGAAGATGAATGGGACAATAGCAATCAAGACTCAGTTACAACAGGAATAACAACATATCACAAAAGGGACACTCCTGAAGCACCCAGCTCCTCTGATCAAGGATACTGCATCACTGGACCCCTCCCCCCAGAACACCTACAACATGAGGCCACCCCACAGACACTTGAATTTATAGCAGATCTATCTAATACATAGAATCACAAATATCTATCTACTGGTAATACAAAGAGGGAGCTAAAATGAGGAGGCGAAGAAATATGTGCCAAGTAAAAGAACAAGGGAAATCTGCAGAAAAAAGAGCAAAAGGAAATGGAGGCAAGCAATTTATCAGATACAGAGTTCAAAGTAGTGATTATAACCACACCCAACAGCATGAAAAAGGACACAGAAACTGTAAAAAAAATAATAAAGCCTATCAGAAATGAAGAATGCAATACCCAAAATGAAAAATACACTGGGAAAAATAAACATGTTGGATGAAGCAGATGATTGAATTGGTGATTTGAAAGACAAGGTAGGAAAAAAAAACACCCAATCAGAGAAGCAGAAAGAAAAAAGAACTTAAAAAATTAAGATAGTTTAAGGGACATTGGGACAACATGAAGATTAACAATAAGCATCTGCATCATAGGGCTACATCATAAGAAGAAGAGAGAGAGCAAGGGATCAGGAACCTATTTGAAAAAATAATGACCAAAAACTTCCCTAACTTGGTAAAGAAAATGATACACAAGTCCAGGAAGTGCAGAGAATCCCAAACAAGATGAAACCAAAGAAGCCCACATCAAGACATATGATAATTAAAATGCCAAAGTTTAACAACAAATTGGGAATCTTAAAAGCAGCAAGAGGCCCTGGTCAGTTAGTTCAGTTGGTTAGAGCATTGTCTTGATATGCTAACATGGTGGGTTTGATCTCCAGTCAGGTCACATACAGGAATACAGGAATAAATCAATAAATACATAAATAAATGAAACAACAAATCAATGTTCCTCTCCCACTCTCCCCCTTTCTCTCAAATCAACAAATATTTTTTTTAAAGCAACAGGAAAAAGACAGCTAGCAACAATGGAGCACCCATAAGACTATCAGGAGACTTTTCAACAGAAACACTTCAGGCCAGAAGGGATTGACAAGAAATATTCAAAGTGATGAAAAGCAAGGACCTACAAGCAAGACTATTTTACCCAGCAAAGCTATCATTTAAAATTGAAGGATAAATAAAGAGCTTTCCAAACAAGAAAAAGCTTAAGGAGTTGGCCACCACCAAACCAGTATTACAAGAAATATTAAAGGGCCTAGTTTAAAAAGCAGAATACAAAAAAAAGGGGAACATAGTTAAAAGAATAAAATGGCAACACATATGTACCTATCAATAATCACTTTAAATGTAAGTGACTTAATTGCTCCAAACACATAGGGTAGATGAATGGATAAGAAACAAGGGCCATATATACATGCTGTCTGCAAGAAACCCACCTCAAAACAAAAGATACATACAGACTAAAAGTAAAGGGATGGAAAAATGTATTTCATAAATATGGAAAGGAAAAAAACCTGGAGTACCTATACTTTTATTGGCCAAAATAGACTTTAAAACAAAGGTTATCAAGTTGACAAGGATACTACATAATGATAAAGAGAACACTTCAACAACAGGATATAATCTTCGTAAACATTTATGCACCCAAAAGAGGAGCACCTAAATAGGTAAAGGAAATCTTGATTGACATAAAAGGAGAGATTGACAGTAATACAGTCATAGTAGGGGATTTAAAAACCCAGTTGACATCAATAGATAGATCTTCCAAACAGAAAATCAATGAAGAAATAGCAGACATAAGTGACACATGACATTAGATGATTTTAATTAATATCTTCAGAGCTTTTTGCCCCAAAGCAGCATTTGGGGCAAAAAGCTCTGAATAAACATTTTTTTCAAGTGACCTCATGTTAGGACACAAAACGAGTATGAGTAATTTTAAGAAGATTGAAATCATATCAGTCAACTTCTCTGACCATAATGGTTTGAAACTAGAAGTGAATCACAGAAAACAAACAAAAAACTGAAAACATACAAAGACTTAGAGGCTAGATAGCATGTTACTAAACAATGAATAGGCTAACCCTGAGATAAAGGAAGAAATCAAAAGGTACTTTGCAACAACAACAACAACAAATGAGAACACAACAACCCAAAATCTGTGGGACAGAGGAAAAGCAGTCCTAAAAGGAAAATTCATAGCATTACAAGCTACCTCAAGAAACAAGAAAAATCTCATATAAACAATCTCACTTTACACTTAAAGGAACTAAAAAAAGAACAACAAACAAAACCCAAAGTGAGGAGAAGTGGGGAAATAATAAATGTCAGAGCAGAAATAAATGAAATAGAGTCTTTAAAAAAAGGAAAACAAAAGATCAATGAAACCAAGAGATGTTCTTTGAAAAGATAAACAAGACTGACACATCTCTAACCAGACTGATCAAGAAAAAAAGAGAGAGGACCCAAATAAATAAAATCAGAAATGAAAGAGGAGAAGTAACAACTGAATCCAAAGAACTACAAAAGATTGTAAAAGTATTATGAACAACCATATGACAACTAATTGGACAATTTGGATCAAGTGGATAAATTCCTATAAACATACAATCTTCTAATACTGAATCAGGAAGAATTAGAGAATCTGAATAGACATACTACAACTAATGAAATTGAAGTGGTAATCAAAAAATTACAAACAGACAGTAGCCCTGGACCAGATGGCTTCACAGATCAACTTTAACATTCAAAAAAGAAATAACACATCTCTTTCTCAGACTATCCCAAAACAATTAGGAGGAAGGAATACTCCCAAATTCATTTCTGAGGCCAGGATTAACCTAATTCCAAAACCAGACAAAGGCTCTATGAAAAAGGAAAATTATAGGCCAATATCCATGATAAACATAGGTGCTAACCTATTAACAAAATATTAGCAAAATAGATCTAGCAATACATTAAAAAGATTGTACACCATGGTCAAGTGGAATTTATCCTGGGAATGCAGGGTTGGTACAATATCTGCAAATCAATAAATGTGATACACCACATGAACTTAATGAAGAATAAAAACTACATGATCATATCAATAGATACAGAAAAAGCACTTGATTAAATCTGGCACCCAGTTGTGATTTAAAAAAAAAAACAACTCTCAGCAAAGTGACAACAGAGGGAACATACCTCACGGTAATAAAGGTCCTATATGACAAACCCACAGCCAAAATCATATTCAGTGGGCAAAAACTACAAATGTTTTTCTTAATATGGGGAATGAGAAAGGATGTCCACTTTCATCACATACTGTTTATTCAACATAGAACTGGAAGTTCTAATCACAGCAATCAGACAAGAAGAAATAAAAGACATCCAAATTGGAAAGAAAGAAGTAAAACTGTCATTATTTCAAGATGACATGATATTGTATATAAAGAGCCCTAAAGATTCCACCAAAAAAAACTACTAGAAGTGATAAATGAATTCAGTAAATTAGCAGGATGCAAAATAAATATTCAGAAATCATTTGTATTTTTATACACCAGAAATATTAGAAAGGGAAAATATAAATCAAACCCATGCACAGTTGCAACAACAATAAAAAAATATCTAGGAGTAAATTTAACCAAGGTTGTAAAAGACCTATACTCAGAAAATTTTAAGACACTGAAGAAAGAAATTGAAGAAGATACAAATAAGTGGAAGCATATACCATGTTCATGGATAGGAAGAATTAACATCATTCAAATGTCCACACTACCCAAAGCAATCTATAGATTCAATGCAACTCTTATCAAGATATTAATGTGTATTACATAGAACTGGAATAAATATTACAGAAATTTACATGAAACCACAAAAGTTGGAGGAATCATGCACCTGATATCAAACTATACTACAACGCCATAGTAATCAAAACAGCATAGTACTGACATTAAAACAGACATATAGATCAATGGAACAGAATAGAGAACCCAGAAACAACCCACGCAATTATAGTCAATTATATTTGACAAAGGAGGCAAGAACATACAATGGGGTAAAGACTGACTACATAGTGTTGGGAAATTGGACAGATACATGATAAAAAATATGAAAGTAGACCACCTTTTCATACTTTATTGAAGAATAAACTCAAAATGGATTAAAGACTTAAGTGTTAGACTCCAAACCATAGTAATCCTAGAAGAAACATAGGCAGTAAAATCTTGGACATTTCTCATAACAATGTTTTTTCTGATATATATTCTCAGGGCAAGTAAAACAAGAAAAAATAAACAAATAAAACTATACCAAACCCAGATTGATGAATCAAGATGTCGGCGGAGTAGGACAAAGGATTTCGCTTCTCTCCACGCGCCGGAGAAGGACCTGGCTGATCTGCGGAAGAACACAGCAGATGCTAAACTGGGACTCAGCATATAAGAAAGCAGGACTCCAGAGACTGTAGCGGACACTGAACGACCAGAAGTTGAGGAGAGGAGACGACCACAAATCAACAAGGTACGAGGGAGCAACACAGAGGCGGTGGCAGGGCCCCCTGCCAGGCCAAGCCAGGGCCCGGGCTGGCCGCCCCGTCTCTGAGAGCCGAGGGTGGGCAACACCGTCTCTGGGAGAGAACTGGTCACCGGCACCACCCATGTCTGGCAGGGCGCAGATTGGAAAACACCATAAGAGATCGGTCTTCCAGTAGTGGCAGAGAGAGGAGTGAGCATTCGGAAGCAAGCTCCGATAACCCGTGGAGTCAGGTTGCTGGCTTGGGAGAACTGAGAGTTGCCAGAGCACTCCCTGCTTCAAGGGGCCCGTGCCTGCCTGCGAGCAGTCCCGGGGAATCTCGGACTGCTGTCAGGGCCTCCAGAAGTGGGTCAGTTTCGAGCTCCATCCCTACTCAGCCGGCACAGATCAGCTCCATCCCTGCTCGTCGGTGGCGAGGCTGCACAGACCGTCTGCATCCTTGCTCAGCTGGCGCAGACTAGGAGACACTGTGAGTCAAACATTGATCTTCAGCTTGACCAGCTGCAAGTCGCTCACGCCTCCCCCGTTCCCAAGTGGCCCGAGCCATCGCTGGCGGACTCCTACAGCCGCGCGCGCCCCCCGGGCCCCTGGTTTCCTGGACCGCGGGTAGCGCGCACCTCCCCGGTCCCGAGGGGCCTCGGGGAACTGCCAGTCGCCCGTGCTTTTCCGGTGGGGCGGGGTCTGCGCCGACCCTCGGCTTGGGGAATTGAGAGTCGCCCAGGTGATCCCTGTGGCACAGGACCTGCACTGGCTGGCGAATAAATTCGGGGAGTCTCTGGCTGCTGGCTGGGCCCCTGGAAGAGAGCCAGTCACCAGCTTCACCCCTACTCAGTCGGCGCAGACAGGGAAACACAGGGAGTCGGGCTGTTGCTGTTGGGTTTGGGAGAATTGTGAGTTGCCCTGTGTATTCAGCCACAACACAGGGAAAGGTCCACACCCAAGCCTACGAGAACAAGAAAGCCAGGCTGGGAGCGTGCACCCTCATGTCAGACCAGGGCTGGGAAGCCTGGGAGAAAATCTGCTCTCAGTAGGGTGCGGGTGAGAGGCGCCAGTCTGGATCTTGGGGGGTACTGGCAAGACGAGTTGAGTGTACCAAGGCGCGAGAAGAGCCACAATAACAGCCCCTCAGGCTGCTGCAGTTAGTGAGACCAAACGGGTTGACTCGCTGGACACCAACCGGAGGAGTAGAGAGAGCAGAGAAGACCAAGATACCTACAGGAGACTGCACCACTGAATTCCACAGGTATCCTACCACAGGAGTTCACGCCATAAACTCAGGGTACCAGAACAGATCAATCTAAGAAGCTGAGGCCAACGAGAAGAGCAGCACAAACAATGGGGAGACAAAGAAACAATCCCCAAATGAAAGAAAAGGAGGAAGCCACAGAAAGAATGTTAGATGAAATAGAGGCCAGTCAACTATCAGATGTGGAATTCAAAGCACTGGTTATCAGGAAATTCAAAGAGCTTACAACGAACTACCAGAAACTACAGGGGAGCTACAATGAACTCTCCACAAATTATACCAGCATGAAAAAGGAAATAGAAGCCATCAGCAAAGGCCAAGAGGAAATGAAAAATACAATTTCTGAATTGAAGAACACAGTAGAAGGTATGAAGAGTAGGATTGATGAGGCGGAGGACCGCATAAGCGAGCTCGAAGACAAGGTGGAAAGAATCTCCCAGACAGACGAGGTAATGGAAAAGAGAATCAGAAAAAATGAGGAGAGTCTAAGAGAAATACAAGACAATATGAAACGTAATAATATCCGAATAATAGGAATACCAGAAGGGGAAGAAGAAGAACAAGGGATAGAAAACCTACTTGAAAGAGTAATAACAGAAAATTTTCCTAAGATGAGGGGAGAGAAAGTCACACGAATCCAGGAATCGCAGAGAGTCCCAGGCAGGTGGAACCCAAAGAGGCCTACTGCAAGACACATCATCATTAAAATGGCAAAACTCCAGGACAAAGAGAGAATCCTAAAGGCAGCAAGGGAGAAAAAGGAAGTAACATACAAGGGGGTCCCAATAAGGTTGGCTAATGACTTCTCAACGGAAACATTCCAAGCAAGAAAAGAATGGCAGGAAATATTCCAAGTAATGAGAAACAGAGGCCTACAACCGAGACTGCTTTATCCAGCAAGGCTCTCAATCAAGATAGAAGGCCAAATAAAGAGCTTCCAAGACAAAAGAAGTCTAAAAGAATACGCCTCCACAAAACCTGCTCTACAAGAATTACTAAAAGGGCTGCTTTAAGGAAAGGAAGGAAAAGAGAGAGACAGAGAGGAACACAGGTACATAAATGGCAATGAATAAGTACCTTTCGATAATAACTTTAAACGTAAATGGATTAAATGCACCAATTAAGAGACATAGAATAGCTGAATGGATAAGAAAGCATGACCCACACATATGCTGCCTACAAGAGACTCACCTGAGGACAAAAGACCACCACAGACTGAAAGTGAAAGGATGGAAACAAATTTTCCAAGCAAATGGACATGAAAAAAAAGCCGGGGTAGCAATCCTCATATCAGACAAAATAGACTTCAAAAAAAAGGCTATAAAGAGAGACCCAGAAGGTCACTTCATAATACTCAAGGGAAGAATCCACCAAGAAGACATTAACATCATAAATATATATGCACCCAACACAGGAGCACCCAAATATATAAAGAAAATCCTAGAGGACCTCAAGAAAGATATTGACAGCAACACAATTATAGTAGGGGATTTTAACACCCCACTGTCAAAAATGGACAGATCTTCCAAACAAAATATCAACAAAGATATAGCAGCATTAAACGACACTCTAGAAGAAATGGACCTAATTGATATATATAGAGCCATCCATCCCAAAGAAACTAAATACACTTTCTTTTCAAACGCACATGGAACATTTTCAAAGATAGATCACATGATAGGACACAAAACCAGTCTCAACAACTTCAGGAAAATAGAAATCATACCAAGCATCTTCTCTGATCACAAGGGACTGAAATTGGAAACCAACCCCACAGGAAAAAACCCAAAACACCCAAAATCATGGAGACTGAATGGTAGGCTATTGAACAATGAATGGGTCAAGATTGAAATTAGGGAGGAAATCAAAAAACTCCTTGAAACAAATGAAAATGAACTCACCACAACCCAAAATTTATGGGACACAGTGAAGGCAGTCCTGAGAGGGAAGTTCATAGCGATACAGGCTCACCTAAAGAGGATAGAAACATTTCAAACAAACAACCTAACCCAACGCCTGCAAGAACTCGAGGAACAACAACAAAGACAGCCCAGAGCAAGTAGAAGGAAGGAAATAACCAAGATCAAAGCAGAATTAAATGACATAGAGACTAAAAGCACAATTCTAAAGATCAATGAATCCAGGAGTTGGTTTTTTGAAAAGATAAACAAAATAGACAAACCTTTAAGTAGGCTCATTAAGAAAAGAAGAGAGAGGACACAAATAAACACAATCAGAAATGAAAGAGGAGAGATTACAACTGATACCACAGAAATAGAAAGGATTGTAAGAAATTACTATGCGGAACTGTATGCCAAGAAATTTGAAAACCTGGGTGAAATGGACAAATTTCTAGAAAAATATAATCTTCCAAAACTCAATGAAAAAGAAGCAGAAAACCTGAACAGGCCAATAACAGCAAATGAAATTGAAGAAGTAATCAAAAAACTCCCATCACACAAAAGCCCTGGGCCAGATGGTTTCACAGGAGAATTCTACAAAGCTTTTAAGGAAGAGCTAACCCCTATTCTTCACAGACTATTCCAAAAAATCCAAAAGGAGGGAAAACTCCCCAACTCTTTCTATGAAGCCAGCATCACCCTAATCCCAAAGCCAGATAGAGACACAACAAAGAAAGAAAATTACAGACCAATATCACTGATGAACATAGATGCTAAAATCCTCAACAAAATATTGGCAAATCGCATCCAACAATATATCAAAAAGATCATACACCACGACCAAGTGGGATTCATCCCGGGGATGCAAGGATGGTTCAATATACGCAAATCAATAAATGTAATACACGAAATAAACAAAAGCAAAGACAAAAACCACATGGTCATATCAATAGATGCGGAAAAAGCTTTTGATAAGGTACAACACCCATTTATGATAAAGGTACTCAGCAAGGTGGGAATAGAGGGAACATTCCTCAATATAATAAAGGCCATATATGAAAGACCTACAGCCAACATCATACTCAATGGGCAAAAACTAAAAGCTTTTCCACTAAGATCAGGTACAAGACAAGGTTGCCCACTTTCACCACTTCTATTCAATATAGTATTAGAAGTTCTAGCTGCAGCGATCAGACAAGAAAAGGAAATAAAAGGCATCCAAATCGGAAAGGAGGAAACAAAACTGGCATTGTTTGCAGATGACATGATAGTGTACATGGAAAACCCTATAGCCTCTACCAAAAAACTGCTGGAACTAATAAATGAATTTGGCATAACAGCGGGATACAAGGTTAATATCCAGAAATCAAAGGCATTTTTGTATACCAACAATGAAGCAGCAGAAGCAGAAATCAGGAAAAAAATCCCATTCGATATAGCAAAAAGAAAAATAAAATATCTGGGAATAAACCTAACCAAGGAGGTAAAAGACCTGTATGCAGAAAACTACACAACACTGAAGAAAGAAATCAAGGAAGACACAAATAAATGGAAACATATACCGTGTTCATGGATTGGAAGAATTAACATCATCAAAATGTCCATACTACCCAAAGCAATTTACAGATTCAATGCAATACCTATTAAAGTACCAATGGCGTATTTCACAGACATAGAACAAACACTTCAAAAATTTATATGGAACCAGAAAAGACCCCGAATAGCTGCTGCAATTTTGAGAAAGAAGAACAAAGTAGGAGGGATCACAATACCTGATATCAAACTGTATTACAAGGCCACTGTAATCAAAACAGCCTGGTACTGGCACAAAAACAGGCACATAGACCAATGGAATAGAACAGAGAGCCCAGAAATAAACCCAACTCTCTACAGTCAATTAATATTCGACAAAGGGGGCAATAACATAAAATGGAGTAAAGACAGCCTTTTCAACAAATGGTGTTGGGAGAACTGGACAGCTACATGCAAAAAAATGAAACTTGAGCACCAACTTACACCATACACCAAAATAAATTCAAGGTGGATAAAAGACTTAAATATAAGCCGTGAAACCATTAAAACCCTAGAGGAGAGCCTTGGCAAGAAAATCTCAGATATTCCACGCAGCAATATTTTTACTGATACGTCCCCTAGAGCAAGGAACATAAAGGAAAGAATAAACAAATGGGATCTCATCAAAATTAAAAGCTTCTGCATGGCTAAGGAAAACAGTATCAAGATACAAAGAGAAGCAACAGCTTGGGAAAACATATTTGCCAATGATACCTCAGATAAGGGTTTAATCTCCAAAATATACAAAGAACTCATTCGGCTCCACTCAAAGAAGACAAGCAACCCAATCAAAAAATGGGCAGAGGACTTGAACAGACATTTCTCCAAGGAGGACATACAGAGAATCCAGAGACACATGAAAAGATGCTCGATATCACTAGCTATCAGAGAGATGCAAATTAAAACCGCAATGAGATACCACTTAACACCAGTCAGATTGGCTATCATAAACAAAGAAACAAACAACAAGTGCTGGAGAGGTTGTGGGGAAAAGGGGACTCTAGTTCACTGTTGGTGGGATTGCAGACTGGTACAACCACTATGGAAAACAGTATGGAATTTTCTAAGAAAACTAAAAATGAACGTACCTTTTGACCCAGCAATTCCACTCTTGGGAGTATATCCTAAGAACCCTGAAACACCAATCCAAAAGAACCTATGCACCCCGATGTTCATAGCAGCACAATTTACGATAGCCAAGAGTTGGAAGCAGCCTAGATGCCCATCGGTAAATGACTGGATCAAAAAACTATGGTACATTTACACAATGGAATTCTATGCTGCAGAAAGGAAGAAGGAACTACTACCCTTTGCAACATCATGGATGGAACTGGAAAGCATTATGCTGAGCGAAATAAGCCAGGCGGTGAAAGACAAATATCATATGATCTCACCATTAACAGGAATCTAAACAAACCAAACAAGCAAGCAAAATACAACCAATGACACTCAAATATGGAACAGGCTGTCAGGGCCCAGAGGGGAGAGGGGAGAGAATCATAGGGGAAAAGGGAATGGACTCACATGAACAAGTATAAAAGACACATGGACAATAACTAAGGGTGGGGGGTGGAAAGGGGAGGGAGGCGGGGAGCATGGGGTGGGGGGCGGGCAGGGTTGGGAATATAAGACAGAAACCTGTACTTGAACAAGAATTAAATAAAAATTATATTAAAAAAAAATAAAATAAAAATAAAAAATAAAATAAAAAAAATAAAAATAAAAAATAAAACTATACCAAACCCAAAAAATGTTTTGCACAGCAAAGGAAACCATCAACAAAATAAAAAGACAACCCACTGAATGGGAGGACATATTCACCAATGATACATCTGATAAGGCATTAATATACATAATTTATAAAGGACTTATAAAATTCAACACCAAAAAAATCAAACAATACAATTAAAAAATGGTAAAAGACCTGAATAGACACTTTTCCAAAAAGGACATACAGATGGCCAATAGACATATGAAAAGATGCTTGACATCACTAATCATAAGAGAAATGCAAATTAAAACCACAGTGAGATATCACCTGTCAGAACAGTTATCATCAAGAAATCAACAAACAGCAAATGTTGTCAAGGACATGGAAAAAAGAGATCCTTTGTGCACTGTTGGGAATACAGATTGGTGCAGCACTTAAGAAAGCATTATGAAGTTGCTTCAAGCAATTAAAAATTGAACTGCTTTATACCCCAGTGATTCCACTTCTGGGAATATATCCAAAGTAATCTGAAATACTTATTTGAGAGGATATATGCACCTTATGTTCACTGCAGCATTATTTATAAAAACCAAGATTTGAAAGCAGCCTAAGTATCCATCAGTTGATGAGTGGATTTAAAAAAAGGCTGTGGTACAATTTATACCATTGAATAATACTCCACAGCCATAAAACAGAAGGAAATCTTACCCTTGGCGACAGCATGGATAGACCTGAAAAGTATTTTGCTAAGTGAAATAACCCAGGCAGAGGAAGACATGTATCATATGATTACATTTATACATGGAATCTAATGGATGAAATAAACTAGCAAACAAAATAAAAACAGACTAATAGATACAAAGAACAGACTGACTGATGTCAGTGGGGAGGAAGTTTGGGGAACTGGTAGGAAAAGTTGAGGGATTAAGCAAAACTCAACAACAACAACTCATAAATATGGACAACAGTGTGATGATCACCAGAGGAATGGGGGTTGGAGGAAGGTAGAATAGTTAAAGGGGCTATAAATGATGATGGAAAGAGACTTGACTTGGTGTGGTGAACATAAAATGCAACATACAAATAATGTATTATGGAATTGTATACCTGAAACCTATATAACTCTATTAACCAAAGTCACCCCAATACATTCAATAAAAAAGAAAAGAATTCTTTGCTAAATCCAAGTTAATAAATGTTTAACCTTAAGTTTTCATCTAAGAATGTTACTTCTTTTATGACCTAGCAAAGCAGAACACACTTTACTGCTTTATTATGTTTTAACTATTTTCTTTATGAAGACAGTCTTTTGAGAAAACTGGTCAAAGTTTATAATACAAAGTATTTAGTAGTTTTTACTGGTTAGAACAGATTTTGAGTCCCAGCACAATCACTGGGTTTTATTTTGTTTTATTTATATTGAACAATTATTTAATCTCATCTAAAAAATAGGAGTAATCTAATTTGCTGAATTGATATGAAGGTTGATTTACTAAAAGAATCAAATGCAGTGCCAGATAAATGGTGGTCATTCAATATAGAATCAATGTTTCTATAACTGATTATTTTATGAGCCATTTAGTCAGAATTTCATAGATGTAGTTAGACTGAAATTTTTCCACATTATATAAGGGGTTGGGGTTTTAACAGAATTTTGGTTTTTTTACAAATCTACTCACAAATTGTGTGTCAGGCTCATAGAAAAAGTATGGAAAGAAGTAAAGGTGTGCAAGTACTAAAATGAAAAATGTGTCCATTTGAGGAAGAACTGTTGATGTAGCTTGTAATTGGCTGTCTCTTCCCTATTTGATCAAAGAAGAGCCCTATGAATTGCAAGATGTAACTCCAGTTTCCTGATAATAGAATTGGTTTCATAGAGGTTAAGGGACTTTGTTTAAGTCACATAACAAATGGTAGTGAAACAGGGTGCAGCCAGGGGGCCCCCTAAAGAGGAATTTGTAATAGGGTCCAGAACTCAGGGTGTCCAGGAAATATTAAATATAGTATGTCCTCACCCCCACAAGTCTGAACTGGGGGATAAAACACATGGCACAGGGCCATTGAAAGTTGTTTTGCATAGCAACAGTTTTGCAAATAACCTCAGAAATGGTCATTTAACATATCTATAACTTTTAACTGGTTTCATGGATATGTTAAATAGCTCTGGCCATGCCTTGTGGCATGCTGCATGCCATGGGGCCATGCCTGCCCAGGCTTACTATGGCAGCCCAGAAAAGCTGGAAAAATATGGGAATGCTGGCAGGTATAGCTACTTGTGGGAGGAGTTGGAAATGGGGATACAGAGGAAGACTGGCACTGGGATTTAAACCCAGGCTCAGCAGCCAAGCTGGGGGAACTATGTAGCTTTGGGTGCCCTCTTTGTCATATGGCTTAGGAAGCACAAGAGACCTTGCAGGGAAGGAAAGGGGGAAAAGAACTCTTGCTGGTGGGCCATGAGAATGTGCCTTGTGGTTTTGGATTAAGAATTGGAGATCACAGCAGTGACACAGCTGGTGGTGCTGGGAATTGAGGGAGGCCTGCCAGTTGAGCACAGATTGCTGGGAAGAACCGGGAGCTACCTGAGCCACAGATTTCTATTTCTTTTCCTGAGATACAGTACCCCAGACTCGGCAAAGTGGGGAAGGAAGGACTGTGTATGTTTGTGGGTATTTTAAGAGACTTTGAGAGTTTAATGAAGACATTATGTAATTACTCTAAATTTGCATAACTTTCAAATAAATAGTTCCTTTCCTTTTCACCATTTCTGGCATTGAGAGCCACAATTCCCTGGTGGCTGGCAAGGGGAACATAATATAGGAGGACCCTGGGAGAAGGAAGGGTCTTTTCAGTAATAGTAACTCTTCCCCCGGCAAGAGTCCATTCTGTAACAGTAGAGCTGAGATTTGAACAATTAAACTCTGAGTTTGTGTGTTCATTCAGCAAAAATAAGTTCCATACTAGGTTCCAAGCATTCCTTTTAAATTCAATACCCTTATGTAGTGCAGTTGGTGTTCATTAAACTTTAACTTCATTGTCTTCAAACATCTCATTACTCATGAAAAAGTGATATTATGAAATTAATAGATTCCTTAAAAGTTATTTTATTTTAAACATTATTAAAAGGAATTCTGTAGCATTTTAAAAGAAACAGATATTGAAATAAAAATTTCTTCTAAGTTACTGGTAATAGTGAATGTTATTCTATGAACAGTTTGTTAAATAATGAAATGCACATAACAGAAGACAACTAATGATCATTTACACAAATGGGGTAGAAGATTCAATTTTGGAGAAATTAATCCAATTCACATTTGAAGGTCTTTTTGGTCTTATTTAAGACAAATATAGCCCTAGCTGGTGCAGCCCAGTGGACTGAGCACTGGCCGGCAAACAAATGGGTTGCAGGTTTGATTTCCAGTCAGGGTACATACCTGGATTTTGGACCAGGTCCCCATTAGAGGGTGAATGAAAGGCAACCACACACTGATGTTTCTGTCCTTCCCTTCCTCTCTCTCTCTCTCTCTAAATATAAATAAATACATATCTAAAAGATATTTTAAAGAGACAAATATAATTCAGTTAAATGATGGTAATGATTTAAGATTATATTAATATATTTTTCATCTCTGATCATATATTAGATGGTTACAAATCAAAAGAAAACCTTAAGCTATATAACTATATAACTATATAACTATATATATATATAACTATATATATATATAATTTGACATTCATACTTTATTTACAAGCAAATGAAGACTGTCCCCTGTAAACTCTAATTTGGGATGAGAAGAGCAATAGGGAGAAGTAGTTGCTGGCTTCAGAGTGATGAAGGAAGTCGATCCAGCTGTTTCTTTAAACAATGGTTTGGTTATTAAAAAGGAAAAAAAGTGAGTTTTTTTCATTTTGTATATGTGAAAGATTCAAAAGAAACATGACTTCTCAAAATTCTAGTCTCCAAATATGTGAGATGACCAGAATGTCACTTTCATTCAGTGACAGCCCCTGCTCCTCAAGAGCAATAGCCTCTGAACAAGAATTAATACTCATCAAGAGTATCTGCTCGAGGAATGGAGAGACCTCGATCTTTCAAAACCTGAACTTTCAGCTTGTTCTGCTATTCTACCCCTTGTTCTAGGATTTCTTCAACAGACACTTGCTGAAGGGGTGTGTCACTCTCCTTTTCCAAGTGTATTTCTCCTCGTTTATAGTTTCTCCTAGTTCCCACATTTTCTCCTCTGACCACAAAAATCCCTCGAGGAATATCACCGTATTGTTCGCCCACATGAATGCGCTCCACAGTCTGATGTAACACTAAATTAGCAAACTGATCAATGCTCTCAAAAATCCTCTAAGTGTCCTTCAAGCTGAAGCAGAATCAAGTGCTTTTGTCGATGTCCTCGATGAGGCTGGAGGTGCCTGGCATGTAGTTCACGCTGAGCTAGGGCTGCGGTGTAGAGTGGCGAAGGGCCAGCGTATTCTTCCTCCTACCGAAGTCACTGCCTCGGGGGACTGGACCGAACACAGACAGGACTGCACTCCTGCACCGGCTTTCGGGGGGGGGGGGGGGNCCACACCGGAAACTCCTCCGTGTTATCCCCACCCACTTCCTGTAAACGGTGGTCTTCCTGAAGAGGCGGAGCGGTCCTATAGTTTCCAGATGCTCAGTCTCTGTCCCTGAAGAGAGGGAAGAGGAATCTACATGGTGTAGGTGTTGGGGGGAATGTATTCTCCCTTCCAAGGAGCGCAGTGCTGCCCCTCGTCTCCCTGCTTCCTCGACCCCAGAGTTGCGGACGTCAGTTCCTCAACCCTCAGGACATGGCAGCCAAAGGCTATAAGTATATTCTTTAAAAGAGTTTTCTGTCTGCAGTAGTGCCCCTTCTTCATTCTGGGCTAATATTAAGGAATGTGTATGTATAGGACTGGTGGTAAACTTGCAAATACAAGGTGATGAATAATCATCTTCAAATGTAAAGATGAGACAGGTTAAAATGTAATCAGAACAAGAGTTAGCAAATTCTCACATTTCTAGACTTCAGAAATAAGGTGCCAATAACAACAATTTTGGCCTAGTTTCTCTGATCATAGCCTTGGCATACTACCTGACATCAAGTTCAACTTCAATTTCATTCTAGAATTTAGAGACAATTCTTCGAATTTTGATTTTTTTTTACTGTTGTTCAAGTACAGTTGTTTCCATTTTCACCCCACCTTGGCCCCCTCCCCACCCATCCCTGCCTACCACCTTTGGTTTTGTCCATGTGTCCTTTAAACATGTTCCTTGGTGGCCCTTCCCCTATCTTCCCCCATTATCCCTCTCCCCTGTCCCCAGTAGATCTGGGTGGAAAATGAGAATTTGCTCATCTAACAGATTCCCAGGCGATGCTTTGAGAACCACTGCACTAGAAGGACTCAGCTCCCCTTCCTACGAGCATCATTATTAGGGCACAGTTCTCTGGGAAATACGGCCTATAATTTCATGCAGAAGAAAAATTAAAGAATAGATGACCCTTTGGTCTCTAGACTTGACTGAATGATTATATTAACATTGTGTGGGTTATTACCTTGCTAGTCTCTAAAATCTTTAAATTATTCAAGTTAGCATTTCAGGTAGGAATATTTCACTGTCACATTAGACAAGTGCTGATGTGAGAATTCTCATGTTACTGGTTACCATAGTTCATTAGCTTAATGCTGTGAGGTTGTTCTTGTTGTCCAGGATAGCATAACCAAAGTAGATGGTTAGATGTAGATGTAGAAGTAGTGTAGATGTTGGTCCTTCTCCTGGACTGTGGCCTTGACTTGGTTACTGGCATTGGGCCCTCTAACAGGGATTATCTGCCTCTCTTGTTGGTGATAGAGGCAAGTTGAGAGCGGAGATGGAACATGAGCCAAAAGAATTTGGAAGAACCTCCCTGCAGTCTATAAAAAACCCACTCCTCTGGTGTGCTTCCCCTGGAACAGACCCAGCAACCAAAAACAGTTGAGAGTACCTGCCTTTTGGAAGACAGGATGTCTTGAACATGAGATTATGATATTATTTCTATAGTGCAGAGAACAAATATTAGCTTGTTTAATTATAATAGCAAATGTTCTGTAAGAGTACTGGCTATTATCCTTATCATATAATAGATGAGGAAATTGAAGCTTGTTGAAGAAGTTCAATAGCATTCCAAAATTTCACAGTAAGTATCAAAATCAGGTGAAAAGCCCAGATTAAACCTCCAACTAATAGGCAATGGAGTTAGAAAAGTAATACCCTTATGTCTTAACTGTCAAGGCTTTGAGAGATCAGATACCTAGTCACTTCATTCATTCACTCATCCACCAGGCATATTCTATATGCAATTCATCATGCAGTGTATTTTGAGAGATAAGAAGATAAATTGTCCAAAAGATGTTACCTGAATAAATTAGTTGTCCTTTTTTTCTAAATGAAAGGTCCTACATATTTATTATTGAAGCAACCTATTAATGCAAAGTATAAACACAAAGAAGAAAAAACAATAAAAACAAATGTCGCCCTGGCTGGCATAGCTCAGTGGATTGAGCGCAGGCCTACGAACCAGACGATCGCAGTTCGATTCCCAGTCAGGGCACATGTCTGGGTTGCAGGCTAGTTCCCAGCAGGGGCCAGTTCCCAGCAGGGGATGCAGGAGAAGCAATCATACATTGATGTTTCTCTTCCTCTCTCCTTTCCTTCCCCTCTAAAGATAAATAAATAAAATATTTTAAAAAAAATGTCCTGGCTGATGTGGCTCAGTGGATTGAGTGTGGGTCTGCAAACCAAAGGGTCGAAGTTCAATTCCCAGTCGGGGCACATGCCTGGGTTGCAGGCAAGGTCCTCGGCTAGGAGTCTGTGAGAGGCAACCACACGTTGATGTTTCCCTCTCTCTCTTTCCCTTCCCCTCTTTCTAAAAATAAATAAATAAATAAATTCTTTAAAAAACAAAAGATGTTAACTGATCAAATAGTAGTGACTTTCTCAGTTTGCTAGAGTAAGATCCTAGTGACATTAAGGCAGCATAAATATGTGTACTATCACATATGCAATTTCTTACAAACCAAAATTCATTCTTTTCCAACAGCTCCTCTGGGAGTTGAATCCGATTTGGTTACAAGTTTTCATTCAGATCCACTGAGAATGAATTAAAATGAGCAACTAATCATAACATGACAAAGTGAAAATATGTGCTATCACTATTATCTAATAGAAGAACAAAGGGTAGAATATGGAAGCGAAGTGGTGAGACTGATGGTGAATCAAGATTTAATATTACCTAATGCTCCCACCATCATTAAATTTTATTCCAAATGTGACCCAGGGTCATAATTAAGAAGCTATAATGAGTGGTGCCATCCCAATTCAACTGACTTAAAGCAAAAAATATTGGTATCAAAAGTCCCTGGATGTCCAGAAGAAGGACACGCATGGCACAGCAGTGGCTCCTCAGTTTTATCAGGTACAGGTTCTTTTCTGCATGTGCTCCCTCAGGTTGGGCTTTGTCCCAAGGCTGCTTTCCAGCATGGCTTCAAGATGACCTCAGATCTCCCAGGTATCCCATTCAGATGTGACAGATCTGGTGGGATAAGAGGAGCTATCTTCCCTTGGGGCTCTTTTTAATAACTGAGGAAAACTCCCTATCAAAGATCATTTGGCCACCCCTAAACCAATTCTTGATAAAGGATTGCCATGTTTTCCTTGTATCAATCACAATTTACCTGAGTCTCAGTGCAGAACCTGGTATCTGCCAACATGGAAGGGGAAGTGGTCATTATAAACAATAAACGGGTCTGCTTCAATGTCATGGGATGTAGGCTGCTGAAAAGAGATATATTGCAAAAATGACATACAGCAAACAGTCCTGAGAGTAAGCCCGTTGAACTAAAATAGCTAGTGAAATACACTGCTTTCCTTGCTTCACATCACTAAATAGGCTCTTATAATACAATCATCTGCATGCAGCTGACAGCAGGCTTTTAGTGACTCATTCGAATAGATGCCCATCGATTTGCTGGAATCTATCTCTGTTCCAATGAAAATAAAGATAATTTTCATAAACAAAGAAACAAACAAGTGCTGGAGAAGTTGTGGGGAAAAGGGGACTCTAGTTCACTGTTGCTGGGATTGCAGACTGGTACAACCACTATGGAAAACAGTATGGAATTTTCTAAGAAAACTAAAAATGAACGTGCCTTTTGACCCAGCAATTCCACTCTTGGGAGTATATCCTAAGAACCCTGGAGCACCAATCCAAAAGAACCTATGCACCCTGATGTTCATAGCAGCACAATTTATGATAGCCAAGAGTTGGAAGCAACCTAGATGCCCATTGGTAAATGACTGGATCAAAAAACTATGGTACATTTACACAATGTGATTCTATGCTGCAGAAAGGAAGAAGGAGCTCCTACCCTTTGAAATAGTGTGGATGGAACTGGAAAGCATTATGCTGAGCGAAATAAGCCAGACAGTGAAAGACAAATACCATATGATATCACCATTAACGGGAATCTAAACAACAAAACAAACAAGCAAGTAAAATGTGACCAAACTCACTGAAATACAGGACAGGCTGACAGGGTCCAGAGGGGAGAGGGGAGAGAATCACAGGGGAAAAGGGGAAGGACTCACATGAACAAGTATAAAGGAAACATGGATAATAACTAAGGTGGGGGGCGGAAATGGGAGGGAGGTGGGGAGCACTGGGGGTGGGGCAGGACTGGGAATATAAGACAGAAACCTGTACTTGAACAAGAATTAAATTAAAAAAAAGAAAATAAAGATAATTTGTTGATTAATAGAAACTGGTCGTATAATTGTGTTAGAAGCAATTTCTCCGAAGCAGTTTTCAACATGGGTTATTATATTAACTCTGGGATTTATACATGTGATAACATGACATAGCAGAAGGTGCTGATTCTAACCATATCTAAATCTATTTGGTAACAAAGTACAAGTTTGTGGTTGAACTGCTTGTGGTCATTTTTGCACCATCGCTTCCGTCTCACCTAAGGTTGGGAACACATTTCCTTGTGCTGTTTGGCCCTGAGTTAGAATTGGTCAGTGAAAAAGATTCAGTAGGAGCCATCACTTGTAGTGTTGGAGTCAAACATGGCAGGTTCGAAGATCTTTCTACACTTCCAAGCTCATAGCTCTTTCTAGAAACATCTGCTTTGTGGATGTGGTAAAACACTAGTTCTCCACCTGCAGCCTGCTCCTGGTGGCAGGTTAGTTCCTGCCACCTGCTCAGGCTGAGACTTACTGTCAGCTTCTCTGACATTTGGTGGCAGCTTTCCCGATATCCATTCATTCCTCCAGCTCTTCCAATAGTTAGGAAGACCTGATTTGGTCTTAAATGCTTTATACCTACAATTTTTCTCATCAAACCTCAACAGAGGAGATCTTCTTGTATACCTTTCCAATCCACCCCTCCCCGCCACACACACACACCCCACGGGTGCACAGACATACACATAAACACACATATATCCACACACACACACTCAACAGCTTTGTTCATTTAACTTTCTTCCCCAGAGTTAATCACTAGTAACAGTTTGGTGTGTATCATTCCATTTATAAATACACAAATATCTCACATATATATAGCATTTAAAAATACAAAAGATATGTTTAGTTAGCTATACATGTCATTTATCAATATTTTTCCTTTTATACCTTGGATGTGCTTTCATTATTGGACATTACCTTTGTTATTTTAAAGATTTTCATTATATTAAATTATATGGCTACAATACAGTTTGCTTAATATCTGATGTTGATGAGCATTTAGGCTGTTCCCAGTGTTTTGCAACTATTAGCAGTGCTGCAGTAAAATCCTTATGAGGTAATCTGTGTGTGCACGTGGCAAATGTTTCTGTAACATAGAATTACATTTTTTTTTTAGTTAGCAATTCTGTATTGTGAACTTCAAAATTTATGAAGAGAATATATTTGGTGTTAAGTAGTTTTATTACAAAATAATAACATATAAATCAATGAGAGGGTGAGAGGAATCTTTTGAAGGTGATGGATAAATTGATGGCATAGATTATGGTGATAGTTTCATGGGTTTATAGTTATCTCCATATTCATCAAGTTGTATATATCAATTATGTAGGACACTTTGTATGTCAAAATAGTGCATTACATTTAATATTTAATTTGATACATATTGCAAAATGCCTGCCAAAAACTGTGGCACTTTTTATTCCATCAATATTATATCATAATTAATAATTGTCATATCATAATTAAATCTCATATGATTATTTTCTGTGTAAAAAGCCAAGATAACAGGTTGCTTATTGATTCTTATAAATATAATCTTTTCAAATTTATATTTTGTCTCACTTTATCTTTACAACTTTCAGGATAGGTGTGAAAACTTAAGAGTCAAAATGTTGTGAGAAAAAAGTTTCTAAAGAACAAATCTGGAATGAAAATTCAGGTTTCCTAATTTCCAATTTTAATCATAAAATCTACCCTTTTAATTCAGCATTTTAGCTCTCAGCTGAGGACTCTCTCAAAGAGATTTAGAAATAATTATTAGAAGTTTAGTATTAAATTAAACTACATAAAGTTACTATTTTTGAGGGTGAAAGATGGTTCAATATTAGCCATTTTGCATGACTCATCCTAATACCAAAGCACAGATAGCACAGCCCAGTTTGTTCTTGATGGGCTGATGGGCTGTTGTTGATGGTGTGTTTATACACAAGGCCTAGGCAGGATTCAAGATAACGTTTAGGGATACTAAAATGCTAATATTAAGCTTAAAGAACTAACAATAAGAGTACATTACTTTTTCCCTACATCTTTGTGGTTTGAGATTGGCTTTCCTCCTTTTTCACAGGATCATTATAATACTTTGAGCCTGATATTTAATCTTTCATTTCTTTTGTGTAACCTAGCAAGATGTTTTGCACATGGTAGGTAGGTTACACAAATTACACTTACAAAAAAAATGCTTTTAAGCTTATATTCTGGCAGACAATATGCCCAAAGTAAACAACCTGATTATTGTGTCAGAGCTAGACAGTTTTTTACTCACAGTGCAGCAAACAGCAGGAGGATCGATGTACTTGTGTTAATTCCCCTTCTTCCAAGCCCCATAGGTGAGGCCATGGGCCTAGCTGGAGACTACATATGCAGTGGGGCTGTTCTGCACCTGAGCAATGCAAGGCCAAGGGGTCTGTAGAGTAAATGGAGTCAGTCTGGCTCCCTTACCCAGATGTCTGGGGTACTAAGTTAAGCAGAGTTCCCATAGCCTTGAGTCTGGGTCCAATAAACTGTATTCCCACATCCATGAGAATGGGTTTACAGGCACAAAATTATGCTGTTATACAATATCTTGGCACCGTGTGGGCTTTGTGTGCATTTAGTGTATAAGGGAGTTGGAACCCCCTGTCAATGAGACACACAGCTTGTGGCATGCATGGATCGCCTCACCCTTGAATAAAGGCATGTCAGGCATTCCTACAGCTCCACACATTTTCTCCCATCTGCTGGAATCCAGAGTGAACCTTCATGGCCTTGAAAGGTCTCAACACAGAGTCCTTCAGCACCTAGTACAGCCAGCTGCAAACAAGCCAGTCCTCCTCCTCTAAGGGACCAAGTAGTAGTTATATTGTAGTCACTTTGACTTAGTTGAATACCTATAAAGATTCAGAGAGGTTGAAGATAAATAAAGAGACATTATGTAGATTGAAACACAAAAAGAAAAAAAGAGTAGAAACATAGGACAGAACCTAAGAGCTGTGAGACAACATAAATAGGTCCAATGTATTTGTTGTTGGAATCCCCAAAAAAAGAAAACAGAGAAAATGGCAGAAGAAACATATGAAGATGTGAAGGCTAAGAACTTTCTGAAGTTAATAATATACACAAAACCACATAACCAAAAGGGTCAGAGAATGCCAAGCAAGATAAATACAAAACAAAACACAAAACCAGCCAACAACAACCAAAAAAGTGAAAAACCTATACTCCTAAGAGTATCAGACTAAAAAAGACAAAGAGAAGATTCTGAAGGCAATCAGAGGGAAAAAAATGACCACATTATGTATAGAGAATAAATATAAGAATACAGTAGACTTCTTGTAAGAAATTATGTGAGCTAGAAGACATCTTTAACATGCTGAAAAGAAAAATAACCTATCAACCTAGAATTCTACATATAATGAAAATATCTTTTAAAAATAAAGACTAAAGACCTTTCAAGTGGACAAGAACTGAGAATGCATTTTCAACAGATCTACACTACAAGAAATGTTAAAGGAAGTTTTTCAGGTAAGAAGGACTATCAATCAAGACAAAAACTTGGAGCTACACAAATAAAGAGTGCTGGAAATGAAATATGTACAGGTAAATTTTTCTCCTTATCTTTAATTGCTCTAAAAAATATTTGGCTTTCTAGAGGAAAAACAGTAGCAATTAAGTGTTTATAGAATATATAAAAACAAAATATATGACAATAGCAGAAAAGATGAATGAGAATACATTATTGAAAAGTGTTCATTACATGTGAAATGGAGTATTATCACTTGAAGATAGATTCTGATTAATGAAAGATACACATTGTAAACACTAGGACAATCTCTAAAGTTAAAAACAAGTATGCTTTTTCATATTGGCCATGCCATGCATCCTGACTGAGGAAAACTTGAAAATTTTAGAGCCATGTGAGCCACAGCCATGGACCTGGGAGGCCAGGGAAATGCTGGAGGCAAGCATCACCACAGGATCAACTTCAAAAAACATCACCCAGGTTACTCAGGGAAGTTGGTATGAGGCACTACCACCTAACAAGGGACCTTAGCTTCTGCCCATATATCAACCTTGATAAATTGTGGACCTTGGTCAGTGAGTAGACACTGGTAAGTGCTGCCAAAAATAAGACTGGAGCTGCTCCCATCTCTGATGTCATGTGACCTGCCTACCACCAAGTTCTGGGGGAGGGAAAGCTCCCAAATCATACTGTCATTATGAAGGCTAAGTTCTTCACAAAAAAACTGAGAAGATTAACGGTATGTGTGTGTGTGTTAAGGGACAGTGGTGTTCTAGTGGCTTGAAACCATGTGGAAGGAGGTTCATTAAATGCTGAAAAAATGCCTTTAAAACACAATTTCTTTTTGGAAACCATTAACAGATTAAAAAAAAAACCACTGAGGACTTCCGGCCAAGATGGAGGCAAAGGTGGAAATACTGTACTTCCTCGCACAACCAAATCTAAGGACAACAAAGATTTAGAAACAAAAACACAATCAGAACAGACAGAAAATTGAATACCGAAGTCCGACAACAATGAACCATTCATCAAGACTGGTAAGAGGGGCCAATTCGGTGGCTGGTGGAAAGGGGTCCCGGCAGGAAGAGGTGGTGGTTAGCAGGACCTGGTGCAAGAAGACGAGCAAACCCAGTGAGGCATGCAAGGTGGTTGGCTGACCATGGACACACATTTGCGTGCAGATAAGCCAGGCAAAAAAAAAGGGCAGTGAGACGGACTGCGCAACCCAGGCCCCCAGTGACAGGAAATAAAGCCTAAAAGCACCAATTGACAAAATTTGGGGGGGTTAAGGTGCCAGGAGAGGCTCCCAGCCTCACATGACAGTTCATTGGAGAGATCCACAGGTCCAAGAACGTACATAAGCCCACCCACCTGGAAACCAGCACTGGAAGGGCACAATTTGCTTGTGGGAAGTGGCAGAGGGGACCGAAATCTGAAAGGGAGTGGAACAAGTACCATTGCTCCCTCTCTGACCCCACCCCCACATAGAGTGTCACAACCCAGCCACTGGGTTGACCTGCCCTGGTGAACACCTAAGGCTCTGCCCCTCATACATAACAGGCGTGACCTGACCAAAACATTACAGCTCAAACAGAACAGATCAAAGCCCCAGAGCCAATAATTCTAAGCAACCAAGAGATAGCCAACCTTTTGGGCGCACAGTTCAAAATACTGGTAATCAGGATGCTCACAGAACTGGTTAATTTGGTCACAAATTAGATTAAAAAAATGAAGGCTACACTAAGGAAAATGCACAGGGAACCAATAGTGATGAAAAGAAAACTGAGACTCAAATCAATGGAGTGTACCAGAAGAAAGAAACAACCAAACAGAGACTTCCGCCAAGATGGAGGCGTAGGTGGAAACACCGTGCCTTCTCCCACAACCAAGTTTAAAAACAACAAAGTTTTAGTAAACAAAAACACAGCCAAAACACAGAAAGTTGAACTATATGGAAGTCCGACAACAACCAACCATTCAACCAGACTGATAAGAGAGGTGGACCCAGCAGTGGACCAGGGTCAGGCAGGAAAGATCCCCCCCACCCAGGTGCATAGGCAGCTGTGGCGGATCCCAGGTGCAGGGTAGCAATGGGCAGACCCAGTGAGGGTGCAAGACAGCAGGCTGACTGTTGTCACATATTTGTGCATAGATAAACCAGCGAAGGAGTGAGCAGTGAGACAGACCACACAGGCCCCAGCAGGGGGAAGCAGCAGAGGGGACCGCCATTGCCCCTCTTTGACCCCGCCCCCACATACAGCATCACAACCCAGCAACTGAGTTGCCCCACCCTGGTGAACACCTAGGGCTCTGCTCCTCATATTTAACAGGTGCAAACAGACCAAATTATGGCTCAAGAAGAACTCAAAGCTCCAGAGCTGATAACTCTAAGCGACCAAGAAATAGCCAACCTCTCAGATGCGCAGTTCAAAACACTGGTGATCAGGATGCTCATATAACTGGTTGATTTTAGTCACAAATTAGAGGAACAAATGAAGGCTAAACTAATTGAAATTAAGGGAAATGCACAGGAAACCAATAGTGATGGAAAGGAAACTGGGACTCAAATCGAGGGAGTGAACCAGAAAGAAGAAAGGAACAACCAAACAGAAAAGAAGGAAGAAACAAGAATTCAAAAACATGAGGAGAGGCTTAGGAACCTCCAGGACATCTTTAAACATTACAACATCTGAATTATAGGGGTACCAGAAGGGAAAGAGGAACGGCCACGAGTGGAAACCTTAGTTGAACAAATAATAAAGGAGAACTTCCCCAGTCTGGCAAAGGAAATAGACTTCCAGGAAACCCAGGAAGCTGAGAGAGTCCCAAAGAAGTTGGACCCAAGGAGGAACACACCAAGGCACATCATAATTACATTAGCCAAGATTAAAATGAAGAAGAGAATCCTAGAAGCAGCAAGAGATAAGGGGACAGTCACCTACAAAGGACTTCCTCTCAGACTGCCAGCAGATTTCTCAAAAGAGACCTTACAGGCAAGAAGAAGCTGAAAAGAAGTATTCCAAGCCATGAAATGCAAAGACCTACATCCAAGATTGCTCTATCCATCAAAGCTTTCATTTAGAATGCAAGGGCAGATAAAGTGCTTCTCAGATAAGGTCAAATTCAAGGAGTTCATCATCACCAAGTCATTATTATATAAAATGTTAAAGAGACTTATCTAAGAAAAAAGAAGATAAAAAATATGAACAATGAAAGGACAGCAAACTCACAGTTACTAACAACCACACCTAAAACAAAAGCAAACTAAGAGGACAGGTAGATCAGGAGTGGAACCATAGAAATTAAGATCACATGGAAGGTTAGCAACAGGGGAGTGAGAGGAGGAGAAGGGGGGAGAAGGTACAGAGAATAAGTAGCATAGATGGTAGGTAGAAAGTAGACAGGGGGGAGGGCAAGAATAGTAGGGGAAATGTAGAATCTAAAGAACTTGAGACACGTGGTCATAAACTAAAGGGGGGGAATGATGGGGGAGGGGTGTGCAGGGTGGAGGGGGATGAAGGGGGGAATAGAACAACTGTAATGGCATAATCAATAAAATATATTTTAAAAAAAGAAAAAGGGTTTTCAACAAAAGATATCTACACTGTTTAAAAAAAATAAAAAACAACCAAACAGAAAAAAATAAAGAAACAAGAATTCAAAAAAATGAGGAGAGGCTTAGGAACCTCCAGGACATCTTTAAACATTCCAACATCCAAGTTATAAGGGTACCAGAAGGGGAAGAGGAACAGCCACGAGTGGAAACCTTAGTTGAACAAATAATAAAGGAGAACTTCCCCAGTCTGGCAAAGGAAATAGACTTCCAGGAAATCCAGGAAGCTCAGAGAGTGCCAAAGAAGTTGGACCCAAGAAGGAACACACCAAGGCACATCATAATTACATTAGCCAAGATTAAAATGAAGGAGAGAATTCTAGAAGCAGCAAGAGATAAGGGGACAGTCACCTACAAAGGAGTTCCCATCAGACTGTCAGCTGATTTCTCAAAAGAGAAATCTTGCCTGTAAGGTACAGGCAAGAAGGGGCTGGAAAGAAGTATTTCAAGTCATGAAAGACAAGGACCTGCCCCGGTCCAGTCGCAGCAGGGTCCAGGGGTCCCTGGAGGTGAGGATAGGCGTCGGCGATGGGTAACAGGCAACTACACAGTTCAAAGGCAGGTGAAGCACTGTTCCGTTTATTGCAAGTACAAGCAGGTTTTTTATATTTTCATTTCTGGTAGTGATTAACATTTACAGGTGCATAGTATAATCAGTTAAGCAGGAAAAATCAATACAAAGGTAATTAGGAAAAATACGAAAGTTCCCATAGTTTCAATTATATTAAACAGAAGTTATTTTGACCAGGAGAACTATTAATCAGACAATATGAAATAGCTCTATGTACAGAGTTTGAATGTCTTATTATTTATTAAGGTTCTCAGAGTTAGTCATGGGGCAAAACGATACACTAGACCGAGGAGAGGTTAGGAAACTTATTATAAGCCTTTGTGATGTTTAATTTAGCTATCTATCTTTCTGTCTAAAATATTTCTCTGTGTACTATAAACTCTATCTTCCTAGTAACTGTTTTCTACATGCTTAATAGCTAACTAGCTTCTCCTATTTCTTTTCCTGTCTAATTCTAATAGATATATATCCCTATTCAAGGTAAAGGAGGGGCTGTTTCATTAGAGGGGATTTGCCTCGGGACTTACTTAAGGGGGCTGCCTTGGGTATTCCAGGCCCCCTACTAGCTGATATCATTATATCCTACAATTGCTTAATCAGGTCAGGGAAGGAGGTGTTATTTTGAGGAAAGGCCAAGATGATATTGTTCTCAGCCTGACTTAGTTGCTGTTCAGCTCTGAGAATGGTCAGCATTTCTAGGAGATTCCAAATTATCAGAAAGGTAAAGGTTAGAACACCAAGAGACAGCAAGATTAAGATCAACACCACATATCCATTCACGCTACGTCTGCCAAGCCAGAACACACTTCTTTGAAGTCGTCCTCCCCATGCTTGGACTTTGTAAGACAGCATGGTTGGCGAGGACCTATATCCAAGATTGCTCTATCCAGCAAAGCTTTCACTTAGAATGGAAGGGCAGATGAAGTGCTTCTCAGATAAGGTCAAGTTCAAGGAGTTCATCATCACCAAGCCCTTATTATATGAAATGTTAAAGGGACTTACCTAAGAAAAAGAAGACAAAAAACACGTACAGTAAAATGACAGCAAACTCACAATTATTAATAACCACACCTAAAACAAAAACAAAAATAAACTAAGCAAACTACTAGAACAGGGACAGAACCACAGAAATGGAGATCACATGGAGGGTTATCAACAGGGGAGTGGGTGTGGGAGAGAGGGGGAGAAGATACAGAGAATAAGTAGCACACATAAATGGTAGGTAGAAAATAGATATGGGGAGGGTAAGAATAGTAAGGGAAATGTAGAAGCCAAAGTTATAAGTGTGACACATGGACATGAACTAAAGGGGGGAAATGTGTGTGGGAGTGGGTGTGCAGGGTGGAGGGAAGTGAAGGAGGAAAATGGGACAACTGTAATAACACAATCCATAAAATATATTTTAAAAAACAAAAAAGTAGAGCAAATTAAATCTAAAAGCAAGCGGAAATAAGAAATTAATAAAGATATAACTAAAAAATAAATGAAATAGAAAGCAGAAAAATGGAGAAAATAAAAGAAAGCAAAAGCTGCTTCTTGGAAAATATGAATAACATTGACCCAGAGGTGCAGAGAAAACAGGAATTACCTACGGTGGGAACAAAATAGGGCACATCACTGCAGCTGTTAAAAGGTAATAACACTGAAGTAGACGATGTTCATCAATGCAACAACTTAAATGAGATAGACCAATTTCTTGAAAGAAACAAGCTACAAAAACTGTCAAGAATAAATATAGAACTTGAATAGCTCTATACATATTAAATAAATTTGTAGTTTAAAATCTTCCAACAAAGAAAATTTTGTGCCAAGATTGTTTCACTTGTGAATTCTACCAACCATTTAAGAAGAAAAAAAAAAGAACAAACCAATTCTATACCATGCCTTCCAGAAAAAGAGAAGAGGGAATATTTCCCAACTCATTTTATGAGGCTAGCATTAAGGCCCAGCCAACTTTCAGTCACTTCCCCCTCTACCCACAATCACATTTGGCTCTTCTAGTGCTGATTCTCAGGTGGGTGAGTTTGTGTACATTCTAGGACCCTGTGGGTCCCTCCAACAAACTCTCCTGTGAAGCTGAGAGTTCCTCCCATGACCACCTCAACCACCACAAGTGTTTTCACTCAGAGGCTTTGAGACTTTGTTTCTCTGCCCTGGAACCCTGGGTGGCATGGTCTGTCTTGCACCTCAGTTGTTCTGTTTATCTTCATGAGAATGTGGGACCACCCCATCCGAAATCCGCCTCCTCTTTGAGTCTGCCAGCCACCACCCTGCCCACCCCAGTCCTCCCGCCATGACCTTGCCACAAGTCCTCTCCACCCAGCTGCCTGTATCCGCCCCTCCAACCAATCTGGCTGAATATTCTTCTTTAACTCCTTGGTTGTCAGACTTCCATACAGTTCTGTTTTCTGTCAGTTCTGGTTGTTTTTTTTGTTTTTAAATTCGTTGTTGACCTTCTTTTGTTTTTTCGAGGAAGCACAGTGTATCTACCTATACCTCTATCTTGGTTGCAAGTCCTATCTATTGTTAAACCTAAAAAATAAAAGGCCAAAGTGAGAGGCAACAAGCATTTACTGAGATCCAAAACAACAGCTACCTGGGCAGAAATCCAAATTGTTTTCTGATTAGGAGATGAAGGCAAAGGGTATTTATAAGACAGGAAAGGGGAACAATGATATCAAAGAAGGAAAGCATTTCTATAAATGTAGATAAGCTAACATAGTGATGCTAATTCCAAAGAATGTTTTCAATTTTCAGTCTGATACTCAATAGTCTATAGTCTCTATAGTCTACATAGTCTATATAGTTCATAGTCTATAGTCTATCAGTCTATAGTCAATTTTGCTATCTTTCCAAACACTTGTTTGAAATTCAAGTTGTTTAGACCCAATCCAAATATTATTTTGCCCTGTTTTAACATTCCAAAGGTTTGAGGAGTAAAACTCGCAAGGAAGTCCATCTGGGATGGCATCTCCACCTCCATTTTAAAGTGACTGAGCCCTGGCTGGTATAGCTCAGTGGATTGAGCACGAGTCTGTGGGCCAAAGTGTCTGGTTCAATCCCCAGTTGGGGCACATGCCTGGGTTTTGGGCCAGGTCCCCAGTAGGGGGCGTGTGAGAGGCAACCACACATCGGTGTTTCTCTCCCTCTCTTTCTCCTTTCCTTCCCCTCTCTCTAAAAATAAAAAAATAAAGTGACTCTGCTTATATTATTCTTATATTTCTCTATAATCTGTCTATTATAGTTATTATTTAATCTTTCCATTTACCTATTATCTATCTCTATCTAGATAGATATCTATATCAAGAATTTAAAAAACAAAATTCAACTGAGTAAACTTTAAAGATCTTCATGGCTTTGTTCAGAGATTCTGATAGGCAATATCCAGTTTATCAGACTTTTGCACAGAGGATCTGTGCAAAATGAAAGACTTTTATAGACTGAAGGGAGCAGGAACAAGGAAGTCCTACTAGCAAAAAGCAGATTGGTTGTGGCAAGGTCACTTTCCTTTAGAGGACTGTAAGGTTCCATCAGATAAATGACCTCACTAGTGCTCATCAGGTGATTCCTGATTGACTAGTTTAAGCCTTCATTTAAGAGAGAGTTTAAACTGTTATTAAGTGTTGGTTTTGGTGATGTGGGGCTTAGCATGACGAACTCCATTTTGAACCTGTTGTCGTTAACACAAGTAATGCTAATTCACTCTATTGACTTCAGGTTTGACTCAAATTCCCCTAGTTATTGGAACCAGTTCTAAAATGGTTTATACTTTGAATTTGAGAAAAGCTCTCTCAAAAAGGAGAGGAGGGGACATGTAATCCCAATAGACTTCTCGAGAGGCTCAACACTAGTTACACTGAGTTTCTCAGTTCTCTGAAGTCTTTGAGTATTCTTCTGAGCAGAAGCTGTGAGATGTCCATGTGATCTTTCTCCAATTGCCAGAGGTAAGTCATTGACTGTTATGTTTTATATTATTTGTTGCTTGCTGATTTTCTTCAAAGAACTTAACTTTAGGGCTTTTGTTTCATCCTCACTCATAGCTTGCATCCCACAACTGCTGAGAAACTATCCATTTCTTTTACACCTCTCACCTTATGTTTGGAGTGACATAGGAGTCAGACCTGGGAAGGGTGGGGAATAGAACAATATTAAGTCTTGCACGATATTGGGGATTTTTTTCCAGAGTTCCCCAGAGGATAGCAGCTGTCTCTTTCTTTATGATATTATCAAAACCAATTATTGGGGGAGTAGACTGTTAATCTGCTGCTATTTTGAGAATACTGAACAAACTGTTTAGCTTTCCTGTTTATATAAACAAATGAAAAAGCCATGGTGATTTGGTGACTCAGCTGATTAGGACATTTTACATAGACTTTGGAGATGAATTAAGCAGTTTAGGGCATTACTGTTGCCTGATCTAGGGCACATGAATATATGTCTTAGAAGTCTGTACAAAGTTATAATTCATTTGGCAATCACTTGAGATTCTCCCAAGGCCAAGAACTAATGTTCTCCACTCCCAACAACTCCTCCATCTCTTTTACTAGTGTTCTTTAAGTGCCATAACAGCCAGCGTGGAGCCAGTTATTGACCAGAGGAAACTCAGAGTTTGCCACGTAGCAGCCTCTTTGTGGTCTTCCCAATGGCAAGGGTGCAATCCGAACTTTCTTTATGTCTCTCTTAACTAAAGTGACAGTTATTCAATACATATCAATATTAATATTAGGGTTTAACTCATGATACTGTATCACAAAGCCACAATAATTAACAAAGTTTGATGCTGGCAGATGAACAGGCAGACAATTAATTACTGGGATACTATAGACAGTCTTGAAGTAGCCCCAAATACTAAAGGGAATTTAATATATTGTCATTGCAAGGCACTGAGGAAAACATGAATTCATGGGATAACTGAAAAGAAAAAGTTATAATTCAACATCAAATTTATTCCAAATGCCTTAGAGATTTAAATCTAAAAAAATGTCTTTCAGTATGAGAGAATATTTTTAAAAAGAATATTAAGAGGTGATGTTCCTTCTAAACAATAATAAAAACCCAGAAGGCATTAAAAATTAATACGTGTGTTTACATTAAAAATTCTACAGAGTGTAAAATGTAAAAATAAAGTTAGAAACCACAAACTGGAGAAAGAAATACTTGCAATGCATATAACAAGTATCTAATTGTTCAATGGAAGATTATTAGCTGACCAATAAGAAAAAAGATCTTAGAAAATGTGCAGAGGACATAAATAAGCAATTTATTAAAAAGAAAAGAAATCTACTGAGTAGACACCTCTCCAAAAAGGATATAAGATTGCCAGTAAACACAAGAAAAGGTGCTAAATGTCACTTATCATCAGAGAACTGAAAATTAAAACCCTAATGAGACATCACCTCACCCTTGCCAGAGTGCCTATCATCAATAAATGCACAAACAACAAGTGCTGGTGAGGTTGTGGAGAAAGGGAAACCCTTGTGCACCATTAGTGGGAATGCAGACTGGTGTGGCCACTGTGGAAAGTAGTATGGAGTTATCTCAAAATATTAAAAATGGAGCTGCCTTATGGCTCAGTGATTCCACTTCTGGGAATATATCCAAAAAATCCAAAACACTAGTAATTCAAAAGAATATGTGTACCCAAATGTTCATTTCAGTGTTATTTAAAATTGCCAATATTTGGAAGCAGTCCAAGTATAAATAAGATAAAAAAGCTGTGGTACATTTATTCAATGGAATACTGCATGGCCATAAAAAGAAGGTAATTTTTACCCTTTGCCACAGCATGTACGGACCTGGAGAGCATTATGTGAAGTGAAATAAGCCAGTCAGAGAAAGACAAGTACCATACAATCTCACTTATATGTGGAATCTAATGTACAAAATAAAGAAACAAAATAGAATACCTATTGATATTAATATTAGAGTATCATATATAGAGAACAGACTGACAGCTGTGGGAGGGGAGAGGAGTTGTAGGGCAGTAAGAAAAAAACTCATGGACACAGAAAAAATAAACATATGAACATCTTTTCATATGATTAAACATTTCCTCCAACATAAAAAAAGAAAAAGAAATCCAGTAGTTTCACTTCATAAAAGGATGCTGAATTCATTGGAATAGAAAGAAATATAAGTTGAAATCATGAATACCATTTTTCATCCACTGAAAAATGGTACGAAATCAAATAATCTTCCAAGATCAAAAAGTTAGACAGTACACTGGAGCTGGGAAAAGCAATTTCCATACTTTGCTGGTGTGGGTATTAAGTTTAACTATATTTAGAGGGCAAATAGGCAATGTCTTTCAAAAGTACACATACTTTTAAATTTTCTAATTCAACCCTTAGAAATTGATTCTACTCATATATGCTCATAGGTGCATAATAAAATATGGATATTTATTGTGTCACACTAGACAAAATCTAAATGTTTATCAAATAGGGGGTTGGTTAAATAATTATAAAATAAATTATTTTATCACCTAATGGAATTTTTGATATAGCTATTATAATAAATTATGTAGATCTATGTATACCAACATAAAATAATTGTTGCTCCAACCCAATGCTCATCCATTGCTCTTCCCAGAGAGCTCATGGCCTGCTTCTGACCACACTGTCCTTCCAAAGGGCATCTTTCTGAGCAGCTCCATTCCCTCTGGGCGATGCTTAACTAGAGTGTCTTTAATTGGCTCCCCAAACACATCCTGACCTTTTAACAGAAAACATCTCTCAGATGATCTGCCCAGGCTGGTTCATTTCTCTCACAGATGTGATGTCTTTTCTAGGCCTAGTATCCTCACCAAAAGGTTTTCCATTTCAACCCTCCAAACATAAGATTTCTTTCAGACCTTTCCTTAGACAATACAGTGTGCTTGTGGGCTCAAGTCTTCAAAGCACATGGTATGTTTATATTTTATCTCACACCTGGCAATGTGTTACTTTATAATCCCAAAAGTTCATTTCTCTCTTCCTTTCCTCTCCTTTTTCCTCTATTCCCACAATGAAGAGGTATGGAAAAAGGACCAATCATATGACAGGTAGGGATAAGAGAAGGAACAAATACACCTCTCACAGGCCATAATCTGGTGTGTTGGACAGTTCTCTTACTAAAAGCAGCAAAAGTAAATACATATGTTAAATTCTCTAAAGGTTACCCTTAAGTAAGTTAACTTTTACTGTAGGAATTCTGTGTTTTGTTTGCATGTAAGTTATGGTTTGTAATGGTTTTTAGTTCTGTAATTGTCCTTGTGATTTTAAATATATTAAGATGCCTGTTCCTGGGCACACCAAATTTATGCAGTATCTTTATACAGTATTAGACTCTCTCTGATGAACATTTTCCCTTAGATTTCCTGGTATATACTGTTGCATACCTCCACATTTGTCATAGTAAGGAAAATGTACTCCTCAAATATGTCAAAAATATAACTTCATTTTAAATAACTAAGCTCATTTTATCCTGGACTCTCCATTTCTATTCAGTAGTAAACTGAAAAACTAAATTAAACAACAGCAAACAATACAAATACAAATAAAATTTTCAAAGCAAATATTCCAACCCTGGTTTTCCCAAAGAATCTTAAAGTGTTCATTCTAGGCACCTTAGGTCAAACTAATTTAAAGTAGTTTCTATGGGGTATGGTTGCCAGATTTATCAAATAAAATACAAGACATAGTTATTTGAAAAGAACATACTTACAATAAAATGAAATTATTGTTTATCTGAAATTTAAACTTAATTGGGCATCCTGTATTCCATCTGTCAACCTGCTTTGGAGTAACAGGAAGTAAATGTTTATCAGGACCTTTCCATCTTCTGTTTGGGTGGTGTCTAGGACAAAGGGAGAGGTCTCAATGATGTCACAGTGAGGGTGAGGGACAGCTTAGCTCCACATTTATTCTTTGTTGGCTCCTGGTGACCTCTGGTTGATGTGAGGCTTATCTTGTGGCTGTTGGGTATGGGGTTTTATTTTTCCTGATCCACTAATGAACTTGTGTGGCTACCAGCACTTGTGATGGCTCTCCTTACCAGTGCTGTTTGGGGCCCAGTAGCATCTTCTTTCCAGCCCCACCCAGGGGACCACATGGGGTGCATCACTTCTTCCAGTCCCTGCAGCCAGGGGTGAGGAAGGCACTGAGCTGGACAATTCTACAAAACCACACAGTTGGGAAATGGTCAGAGGGAGGGGTAGGTTTTTCCAAAATATATGACAAGATTTGCCCACTGTCTTTTATCCCATCAATTTACAGCTTCTCCTGTGTATTAAGAAACTGAGGACCACCTTCAGCCCTGCTTATTGTGCCTGGTTCTCACAGTGAACTCACGTCCAAGAGGAATGTTCACCTTGCTTCTAGAGCTGACCCATGTCTTTCAATCCCACCTCTCCCAGAACAGCAAATTGCTTAGGTTTTCAGAATAATGTCACCCACTTTTAGAGAATCTCTTCCTATTACAAGATCTACAGAGGATTATATTTACTTTTAGCACTGGAATAAAATCTTTATTCTGATGTCTTTAATCAGAGTTCCCATTATAATTTTAGTGATTAGTACCAGAAATTAGTCCCTTTTCTAGCTGTTTTCTTCTCTCTTTTTTAAAGATTTTATTTATTTATCTTTAGAGGGGAAGGAAAGGAGAGAGGGAGAGAAATATCAGTGTATGGTTGCCTCTCATGGGTCCCCTGCTGGGAACTGGCCTGCAATCCAGGCATGTGCCCTGACTGGGAATGAAACCATGGTCCTTTGGTTCACAGGCCTGCGTTCAATCCACTGAGCTACACCAGCCAGGGCTAGCTGTTTTCTTCTTGTTAGGCATTTTGAACATTCTGATTTTTTTCTTCAAAATAAAGTTCATAGGCAAAGATGTCTCTGGAATGTTATGTTTGGCATGATATCATGTTGCATTATTAGAGGTGTGGTTACTATACTAAATCAGAACCTCAGGAACATCCATGGTACATATAACTAAATTGACTTCTAGAAGGACTGTTACATGCTGGACAAAATGGTATATGGTTGATGTTTACCTTGAAGATATTTTCCAAAGACCAAAACAGCTCAAGTCCTGTTCTCAGCCAAAAGTACTCCAACATATGGGTTCCCTGATAGAGGCATGTGAATGAAAAGCATAGCCCTTGGCTGTGATATTGGCCCCAACATCTGTTTAGCACTCACATGAGTTAGGTTGAAACCTGATGGACGGGCCCTTGACCCCATGGCCAGATCTAGAATTTACATTTCACCATCATGGTTGGGGATAAAGGCATACCCGATCACCGAAAGGCAGGACATGGGGCTCCTGAGAGCTGCTCCAGCCCTGAGATGAGTGCATGTATAGACCACCTACCTGGGGCCTTTCCACACAATATCACCAGATTAGGGCTACAGCCCCAGACCTGCCTGTCAAGAGAAGCCTGTCCCAAGCTTCCATTTGAGATTCATGGAGCTCCTACCCCAAGTTGAGAAATGTTTCTTATTCCTGAAGAGTATCATAAAATTCTACACTCATTTGATGGGCCCAGCTCTTACTGCTGCTGCCCAATGATGTCTCCATTCAGCCTCTTTAGGTCTTTGAAATGGCCTCATTTATATTGGCCAGAAAAGCTTCTGGCATCAGTCAAGACAGAACATTAAAGTTTAACCGAAGGCCTCCTGATACATTAGACAAGAAGTCACACCCATTTTCTACTCCAAGCATTGCTTAGCTATGTGATTTAAAGAATCCTACAAAATCATATAATCCAAGTCAATCAATGTAATAAACAATTCATGAAATATGGATTCTTAAAGTGTAATCCCACCAGGAATTTAAATGCTTCCCTTGCACTCCAATCCAGAAAGTTCCCCATCTTCTCTCATGAGCTTTGATTCTGGGTGGTCCCAGTCTGGCCAAGTAGGGTGTGAGGTTTGGGATCCTCCCTCAGTAGTTTTAGTCTGGGCTGCCTGGGCCTGGGCCCATCACGCCCCTCAGCATGGTGATGTTAGTATCTCACAGACCCCACTTTCCAGGGGGAACTCAAACAGACTCAGCCTCATAGCCACACACTTGCATTTCCCAACCAAGATAAGACTTTGCACACTTCATAGTCAGGGACTAAGCATAGACAGGTGGTGCTAATGCGAAGAGGGAAAAGAAAAGGGAAAGACTTCTTGAATTCAGTTTCTCCAGAACTTTGTCAAGATTACCAGAAACTTTTTGACCAGCAGAAGGATCAGAAACATTCATTCAGATCCATTCAATACAGAAGCCTGGTTACTTCCTTTAGTAAATCAAGATTAGTTGAAAAGGAGCTTCGTGAAGCAGGCTTGAAGTCATCTGAGCCCCTTCCCCCAATTCAAGAAGGAATCAGGCCACGTGGGTGGATCTTTCTGATGAGATCACTGGGATGAAAATGGTCCCAAGGTCTCTAAGTATGTTCTTCAGTGTGCATTAGCCACCCTCACTCCCTCCCTCTCCATCCAAACCAGCCACATGGCCAAGGAGGGTTTGGGGAAGAATCAGTGCTAATTGCTGCTTCTATGCCTTGGAGAGCTAGTTTCCCTGTTTCCCATTCACCTTGGTGGGGTATAGTCTTGGCCTTCAGGGGGGCCTGTGATCCAGAAATGTATTGGGAAAGTTTCCAGTTTTCATTATATTTTAGTTTATCCTCTAAGGAGTGAGATTGTAACTTTCAGAAAAGCTTTTGGAAAAGAAACAGTTTCTAAACTTTCTTCTTTCAGAAATGTTAAGATGAATGATAAAATCTCACATTTATTGACCACATAGCATGTGTCAGACACTATTCTCAGTTTCATACATGCATGTAATTATTTTAGTTTTCTTCTGCAGTGTAGGAAAGCAGGACACTCCCTTCCACAGAGGCGCAGTCCACCTCTGGTGGAAGGCACTTCCAGCCACAGGGCAGGGCTCTTTGCCAGCCTGACAGGTTTTATCTCTGCCCTCAGCCAATATGAGGCAGCAGCCTAGGGTGCCTGACACTGAGGTCATGTGAGTGCCATTTCCTTGGGGCCACTTCCTGGGCACCCACTGAGGATGGGACACAGGCTGATGCTATTCTGGTCAACTTCCCTGGCCGTGGCATTATAGGCTGTCTGTGGTGTCATCGGGAATATCTGGTGACCTTGGACACACAGCTGGAGTGGTCTGAGCACTCACTCTCAGGTGGATCATCTATGATGAATCCTTCATTCATACAACAAATATGCATTGAGCACCCACTGTGTACCAGCCACAGCAATAAACAGGCATCCCCTGTCCTTATTCAAGTACTTTATAACTTTCTGGCACCATAAAATGCTCTAAGTTCACCTTGGGTTTTTTCTCCTCATCCTGGATTCAACCATTTCTTCATGGAGATCTGATTTGTATTATTGGAGATTGTTTAGAAACCCAAAGGCTGGGCTCTTGGTGTTCTCACTGACACTAGAGTGTCATTGCTTGTGAGCTCTCCTAACTTGTCACAAGGGCTCAGAAACCAACCTAAAAAGGCTCTTAAAATCTGAAGCTAGAACAATTTGAGCAAAAAAATGAATAAAGCTAGGTATTGGACCATAACCCATAAGGAAAAATATCCATAAGCCCATACTGATGTAAATAAATACTTTATTGAATAAATAGATGAAGGAGAAGGGCCAGCTCTTTCTTACAGAAGAATTCCTATTAATACATGTAGCTGGAAAGAAGGAAATAGAAAGTCATCATAAGGTAAACTTCTCAGTACTAATTGTCACAGACAGGATCCACCAACAGATGCTAAAAGTGTGAAAAGACACAGGATATTTGCATAGTCTCAAAGTATTTTCTCAGGATATTTACCAATAACAAAGTGAAAAATAGTAACTTTACAATGGAGACACTCAGTAGACACCATCTTAACCAAGTGATTTCAGTTAACATCTCCAATAACAAATCTGAGACAGGATGTGTAGGGCTAGCCCCTTTGTGCTATCCTAGCTCCAAATCCTTAATGTCCTCCCAGTCATGAGAAAACATCAGACAAATTCAAATGATAGGACATTCTACAAAATCTTGAATTAGTACTCTTCTAAAGTGTCAAGGTGATGACTGACAGGGAAAGATGAGACTGTCACATAGTGGAGAAAAAGGAGAAATAAACAAGTGCAATGTTGGCTCCAGGAGAGCAAAAACAAAACAAAACAACAAAAAACATAAGTGGAAAAACTACTGGAAGTCTGATAAGGTCTGTAATTAGTTAATAGTACTGTACAAATGTTAATGTCCTGTTTTGCATCATTTTACTATGGTCACATCAGATGTTAACATTAGTGAAAGCTGGGTAAGAGGTGTACTATTTTTGCAATCTTTCTATAAATCTAAAGCTATTAGAAATGAATAGTATTTCTTTTCAAAATAGAAGAAATAGAAAACAAATAAGCCCAACACCTCTTCTCCTTGGGCAAGACACTTAACAGTCTCTCAGTTTCCTTATCTGTAAAATAAGGATTCTAATATTATGTAACTCACTGGGTTGTTAGGAGAATTAAACACAAGTAAAGGACTCAGGGCAGTGCCTGGCACATGGCAGACACTGATGAGAGTTTTTGGCTGCTATTCCTTGATGCTGTACCATGGGAACGTCATTTCTCAGTGTCCTCAAACAGCAGGTACTCCTCCTTGGCAGGAGTCAGGCTCCTGAGCTCCAACAGCTTAAGTAAACTTAAAAGAGTTTCCTCATTATACACTTTTACACCAAACGGACAAAGGGAAGATCGTGCTATGGGCGCCTCAAGATGATGACTGCAGTGCAAACATGTTCCCAGGCTCAGAAGCACAAAAGTTTTCTACGTGCTTCCGGATAGCTTCCTGGAACATGATTTCCTTTGAAAAGGCTTCCTAACTCTTTTACAACATTCCTGTCTCCCTCTAGGAAGGCTGTTGAGTCAAAATGCAAGCCAGGTGTTAAATGCCATTTAAGACCATGAAGACAACAAAGCTTTAGGGCACATGTCCAAAATCACCACTATAAGGCCTCTTCGACCTTGAAAGAAGAAACAACATTATTTCAATGTGACTTCACATCGCTGTGTGATCCACATTTCTCCTACAATTCCAAAGGGCCACATGAAAATGAGTTCTTGTTCTCTCCTGATCCCCACACTATCCCAGAAGAAAGATCCAGGTGGACATATTGGTTTTTATAAATGCACATGCTCTTTTTTATATAATCTGCCTAAGTATGACTTTTATGCTCCTTTAGGGGTTCAGAACAAGTCACTCCTAGATATACCTCTATGGTATGTGGATTATTTTTGAGGTAAAGACAACAAAACCCTGCAGGTTAAAGAGAAACTTCTGCCCCTCTCTAATACCTATGTTACTAGTACTGAGGTTCTTGGGTTTCCCAAGATAGAAACTGAGAGAAAACCCCAGAGAAATTTTCAAACAGATTTTATTAAGCTTGTGCATGAGCACTGGGGAGGCAGCCTGGAAGAAAGGCAGGCTGTCTGCAGTGGCTCAGGGGCTGGCTCTGCTTAGCTGCTTTTATAAGCTGGTGACAAAATGGGCTTGCACAAAAAGGTGGGCTTTTTGAAAAGGCAGGCTAGTGGAATTTTTATTTCAGGGTCAGTTGACTTCCTTTTCAAGCTGCATTTCCTGGTAACTATGTTGGCGCCTATGCTGTGGGGTCAAGATGGCAGACTACTCATTACCACCACCCTAGGAAGTTCATATAGTGGTCACACCTTGATCAGCTGTGCATATGGATCAGTAGTTTCAACATCTGCAAGGAAGCAGGCAGTTAGAAGGGAAATAAAATCAGCTACCTCTGCATTTTTTAGTAAAAAGTGGAGGGGTGGTGACATTTTTTGCTGTAAGCTTATTTGGCACTCCTTCTGGCTTCCTGGTTACCCAGAACTTTTTCATTCCTGGGCTCAAGTTCCTATACTCTCTCACCTAGGAGAATTTAAATTAGGGGCTTTGCTCATCATAAAAGATTGTCAGAGATAAACTTTTTGACTTATCTGTGTGGCAGGGCAACTACTAATTACTGAGCTCCTGCTCTTCTTGTTGTTTTACAATGACCTTCCTCCCCTCTGAGGCCCCAAGGCATCTTACCTCATCCTCATCTCAGGATGTGATATAAACCTCATTATAACTTTGTCCCTGAACCTCTTGCATAGGCAAGGTCCCCATACATGTGTATGTAATTAAATTTGGTTATTTTCACTTGTTACTCTGTCTCATGTAGATTTAACTATTATACCAGCTGAAAGAAACTTGAAGAACAGAGGAAAGTTTCTCTCTTCCCTACACTCCTAAGTTAGAGCATTCTTTTTTAGATCCTGAGTCTATGAAGAATGCAGTCACATTTATGTGATCTGCAAAGGTCTAAAACTCAGTTCAGTCCTTGTTGTATGACATGCAAAACTTAGACCATCAAGTTTGGTTATTGGATCTGTTATTGACAGCAGATCTCTGTTGATTTGCAGGTTTAGGGCCAAAACCTTTATCCAGGTGTTTAATATCTTCCTGAGTTAGTCATTATCTGCTTCTCAGTGTTGACTCCCAATGCCCTGCAAAAGAACTTTAAGCTAGTGTCGCACACCCACTTCCTCTGAAGATGCCTTGGTATTCACTAATCTATTCTTTCATTTATTTGACAAATAATTATTTGGTGCCTATTGTTGCAATGAACAAGACCATCATGGTACTGGATTTCAAATAACTTACATTTCTAGCAGTTTTTTTTTAACTGAGTGCCAAAATTATTTCTAAGTCTGAGTACTATTCTTTTTTCTAAGGCCAATTCAAATTTCATCTTTTTGTGAGTTGGTTCATGGTTCATTTCACCTTTTCATTATATTTTTATTGATTATACTATTATGGTTATCCCAAATTTTCCCCATTTGCCTCCCTCTACCGGATACCCCCCACTCCCTCAGGCATTCCTCTCCCCTTGTTCATGTCCATGGGTCATAGATATAAGTTCTTTGGCTACTCTATTTCCTATACTGTACATTAACCCCCATGGCTATTCTGAAACTACCTATTTGTACTTCTTAATCCCCTCACCTCTTCACTTATTCCCCAAACCCCCCTCCCATCTGGCAACCATCAAAATGCTCTCTGTATCCATGATTCTCTCTCTTCTTATTTGCTTAGTTTGTTTTATAGATTTGATTGTTGATAGATATGTATTTATTGCCATTTTATTGTTCATAGTTTTGATATTCTTATTTTTCTTTTCAACTGTTTAAAAAGATTTTATTTATTTATCTTTAGAGGGGAAGGGAAGGACAGAAGGAGAGAAATATCAATGTATGTTTGCCTCTCGTGCATCCCCTGCTGGAAACTGGCCTGCAACCCAGGCATGTACCCTAACTGGGAATCGAACTGCGATCCTCTGGTTCATAGGAACACACTCGATCCACTGAGCTACACCAGCCAGGGTTTCTTATTTTTCTTAAATGAGTCCCTTTAATATTTTGTATGATGATGGTTTGGTGATGGTGAACTCCTTTAGTTTTTTCTGGTCTAGACAGCTCTTTATCTGCCTTTCAATTCTAAATGTTACCTTTGCTGGGTGAGCAATCTTGGCTGTAAGTCCCTGATTTCATGACTTTGAATGTATCTTGCAAATCCTTTTTAGCCCTCAAAGTTTCTTTTGAGAAATCAGTTGACAATCTTATGGGAACCCCTCTATAGGTAACTAACTTCTTTTCTCTTGCCGTTTTTAAGATTCTCTTTTTTTCTTTAACCTTTGGCATTTTAATTATGATGTGTTTTGGAATAGACTTCTTTGAATCCACCTTGTTTGGAACTCTGTGCTTCCTGGACTTGTGTGCCTATTTCCTTCACCAAATTAGAAAATTGTTATTTCATTATTCTTTCAAATAGATTTCCCATTTCTTGCTCTTTCTCTTCTCCTTCCAGCACCCCTATGATGCAAATGCTGGTACCCTTGAAGTTGTCAAAGAAGCTCCTTGTTTTGGGGGGTTCTTTTTTCTTCTTCTTCTTCTGATTTTTTTTTTTTTGCTTCCTTATGTTCCATATCATTGATTTGATTCTTGGCTTCATCCAATCTATTGTTAACTCCCTATAAATTGTTCTCTGTTTCAATTAGTGTATCCTCCATTTCTGACTGGGTTGTTTTTATGTTGTTGAAGTCCCCACTAATCCCTTGAGCATCCTCATAACCAGTGCTTTGAACTCTTCATCTGATAGATCACTTATCTCCATTTCATTTAGGTCTTTTTCGGGAGTTTTGTTCTCTTCTTTCATTTGGGCTATGTTCCTTTGCCTCCTCATTTTGGCAGCCACTCTGTGTTTGTTTCTGTGTAGATAGAGCTGCTATGACTCCCTGTCTTGGTAGTGTGGACTAATGTAGAAAGTGTCCTATAGAGTCCAGTGGCATAGCCTCCTCATCACCCAAACTGGGTACTTGAGGTGCGCCCTTCATGTGTACTTCACTGAGTACACCATCCTCTTGTAGTTGAGCCTTGATTGCTGTTGGTAGGTCAATGGGAGGGATTTACCAAGGCCAGTCAGCTGCAAGGAATTGCCGTGACCACTGACCACCACCCTCCATGGAAGATCAGCTGTTCGTGGGCAGAGTGGTGGTGCTCCAATGTGGTCTGTAGCTGTCCACTGGGTGTGTACGCTCTGGGGTTTCCTGGGTGTTGCAGGCCAAGGTCAGCCTCCACCTGTGTTCTGCCCAAGGCCACCCTGTATGAGCTATAAAGCAATCAGAGATGGCTGCTACTTACGCTGGGCTTGGAGATTCCCAGACAAAGCCAAGCTGTGAATCTAGGCTGGTTGCTGCTAGTGCCAGGCCTGGGGCCACTTAGCAAAAGGGGGCTCACTGAGTCCAGCTACTGCTTGTTTGATAGGATTTAGGAAGTTGCAAAGTATGAGCCAAGACCAACCATTCATATGGAGAAGTCACTGTTAAAAGGTTTGGTGGACCCATAAGTTGGGTGGGATGGGGTCTCAGGGGATCTCTAGGGCAGGTCAAACAGGGTTAGCCAGGATGATCAAGTGTGAGATATGGCACCCATCTGCTGGCTCTGTGGTTCTGTGCAGGGAGGGTTCAGAAAAGGAACAATGGCTTTAGCCTGCCTTTCTGTCTGGGAGAAAGCTGTTCCCTACTCTGCCTTGATGCCCCACACTTCGATTCCTCCCCTTATGCAACTGGTGCCTTTCAAGCTGCTTCCCTGGTGCTGGAGCTCAATGGTATTGAGTCTGAGTAAGTCTTTGTGTGGGTTCTTTAAGAGGAACTGCTTGGGACTCCAGAAGTTTATTCCACTGACTCAATCGCTGCTGGTTTTCTCAGCCAGAAGTTGTGGGGACTTATCTTCCTGGCACTAGAACGTTGGGCTCAAGGCTTGGTGTGGGGCTGGGACTCCTTGCTCCTGAGATATCCCTCCTGGATTTTTTATCCACCACACATGGATGTGCAACCAGCCCATTCCGTGTCTCTGCCCCTACTACCAATCTGAATAGATGTGGTTTCTTTAATTCCATAGGTGTCAGACTTCCATTCACCTTGATTTCTGGTGGTTCTGAGTGACAGTTGTTCTATACTGTAATTGTAATTTTGATGTGGTTGTAAGAGGAGGCAAACCATATTTACCAATGCCACCATCCTGACCAGAAGTCCTCATTTCACTTTAAATGTATGACTACAAATTTCTACAAACTCTTCACCTCAATCTTGCATTTCTCTGGTAATCTCTGGTAACATCCATATTTCTTCTCTTCTCAAACCTCTGCCTATAGCTAACAACCCTATCTCTTACTTCGTAGAGAAAATAAAAGCAAGAAGAGAATAACCTATTCTACAAGTCTATAAAAATAGCTACATTTGGATAAATGCTACCTGCTTCTCTGAAAAGACAGTGGTTCCATTCCCTCTCAGTTGTTTAAAAGGTCTGCTCCAGCAATTACTACCTTTCTCTCGTGAAAAATACTGTCTGTGTATCTGCTGGATTATTACCCACAGGCATTCAAATATACTGCGTGCAACAATTCTACTAAAAACAAAACAAAGCATCCCTAGATCTTGACTCCCTCTCAGTTACAGTTCCATCTCTTTAGAGCAGTTCACCTTTAGAGCACTAATGCCCAGCAATGTTAGTCTCTAGGAGTAGTTGACCGACTCCCCTCCCATGACCATAAAATGCTACAGTCAAGCTGTGAATCTCCTCTGCACTCACACTTCTCTTGTCAAATCCATGGTCAAGTCTCAGTCTTCCTCTCACTTGACCCCTCTGCAGGATTTGATACAGTTCACCCATGGTTCCTTTCTTGTTATTCTTTTCCCTTGGTTTCTTGGACACCACACTCTCCTTGTTTTCTTTGCTTTGGCTGCCTTTTTGAAGGGTCTTGACAGGCTCCTCCTCTTCACCATGATTTCTTTATGCTGTAGTGTTCTGACTCAGTTCTCTGCATTTTTTTCTGATCATATTGAGCCCAGTGGCTTAGAACACCATTTATATTCTGATGATGCTCAAGTTTATACTCCTAGTTCTAACTCTGTTTTCTAATGCGCCCCAACTGCAGATCCAGAATCATATATCTATCTAATAGCTTAATCAATATATCCACTTGAACATTTAAATGCATCTCAAACTTAATTTATCCAAACAGAACTTGTAATGAACCTATCTCATACTTACTGTGCCCCTACTTTTCCCTCTCATAGTAAATACTACCATCATTTACCTGTGTTTTTAAACCAAAACCCAAGAGTTATTCTTGATTCTTCTCTTTTTCTTATTTTCCACATGCAGTCCATCAGCAAATTCTTTCAGCATTGCCTTCCCAAGGGTGACCACATTTGATCACTCTTCTCTGAGCCCTGGCTTTTGCCCACCAGGATTTCTACAGGCTTCCTTACTGTTCTCCTCCCATCAATCAGGTTCCCATAGCACCCCAGAGTGGTTTCTGAACAATCTAACTCAAATTATGTGATGAAATCCTTCAAAACCTGCTGGTCTCTCGGCCTGTCCAGAATTAAATCAAACTCTTGCCCACCCCCCCCACCCCCCGCTGCTCTCTGCCCTAGCCACACATGCTTCTTTGCAGTTTGTCCAACACACCAAGCATGGTATCTCAGAGCATTTATACATCTAGTTCCCTCTGAGGAGCACTTTGTTCCTATATTCACACCCACTCTTTATTGAGATCATGTCTCCTGAATCACCTTAGGGCTTTGCTAACTACCTTGTCTAAAATGGAATCCTTCCAGAGCCCCCATTGCTACTTGTTCATTTGCTCTGCTTTAGTTTTCTTCACCTCATGTATGCTTGTCATCATATGATACATTTGTTTATTTATCACCCGTCTCCTAGAAAATACATTCCATGAAGTCACACACTTTTTCTTGTTTATCCTTGCATCCCTTGTACCTAGAACTATGTGCCAAGAACTCTGCTGGGTTCTGTGGACATAAAGTTAAATAAGACAAGTTTTTTTACCCCCAAGGTGGGGGTGGGTATAATAAATTAAGGTTGAAGATTTAGGAATTTTAGGAAAGGCCCAGTTAGGTTTGAACTTATAAATTTATTTTAGAATATTCATAATATAGTACAAGCCCCATGCAGTATGTGAAACATACTTATATTAAAAATTACTTGTAGGTTATCTGAAATTCAAATTTAGCTATACATCTTCTATTTTACTGCATATCACTGTGGCACCCACTGAAATGGTCACATGAACAGGCATTTTTTTGAGTTTGGGGGAGAGAGCCTAATTCTGCCTGAGCAAGCCAGAAAAGATTCCTCAGTGATATTGCAACAGTTGGTGTTAATTCACTTGACCTCTCACAAGGGTTACTATTCCCTCATTTGCCCAATGAGGAAACTGAGAGCCAGAGGTTAAGTGATTTGCTCAAGGTCACTAGTAAATGACTCTGCCAGGTAGTTTAATTTCTCAGCCCATTCTTAACCACTATGCTATACTTACACTGCTGCTCCAAATAACCGATCAAAATAATGTGTTTATGTTCTTTGCTATTCGAAAGAGTTTTCTGTCTATTAGCTTAAATCTCTCATGTAACAGAGAGGCTAAGAAACTCAGGGCTGAGTCGCCTAAACCTTCCATCAATGAGATGTATGTATCCATCCACTCAGCACATATTTTCTGAACAGCGAATGCCCATAATAATGCTGTTAGACTTGTTTGCTGTTATCTGCCTCCCTCCCCCATATAAGTTGGGACACAGAGATCAGGTAAATTTCCTTTAGTAACTACTTTGTTATCTGAGCCATGCCTAGGACTCCTAGGCCTTAGCTTACAACAGAAACCAGTTCTGCCAAGTGGGTGCCTGTTTTTCTTTCAATAAACTACAGACAAATGGAGGTAAATAAAAAGTGTGATGTGCAGATCTTTAAAAAATAAAAATGACCTTCCTATTGGGGAAAAGCATGGAAGAAGGCATGGGTATAACCCTTGAGTGGCCATCAGGTTCCTCTGGGAGTCTTGTTAAAATGCAGATGGCTGGGCCCCACCTCCAGAGTTTCTGATCCAGCAGGTCTAAGGTGACCCTGAGAATTTGCATTTCTCAGGGCATGCTGACACATGGGCCATATTGGGAGTGAGAATCACTCATACGAGGAATCAGATCTGTGAGATCTGAAAGCCCTGGGCCTGATTCCCCCCTTTTAGCTTTGTGAACTTGACCAAGTTATGTAGCCTAATTGAGCCTCAGCTTCTTCATGTTATAGACTTTTGGAGCCTTTCTGAGGATTAAATAGCATAAAGTTAATGTTAATCTCTCCATCCTTTCTTCTTTGGGGTAACACAGCTGGGCTCCTCGGAGGCATGTGGAAGTAGTGGGTTGCCCATCTTGACTGATTTGCCTGTCTTTCTCCTCTGAGGAAAGGAGCCATCTAGACAAGGTTCCTGACTGACAAGTGGTGGAGGAAGTAGAGGAATCTTATTTGGCCTGATGCTTAGCCCAGAGATTCCCATGGTGGCTGGTGGGTGCACCTGTGTGCTAGCAGGAAGTCCCTGGAGGTATGACACTAAACACTCATCTTTGGGTTTCCTGGGGCCAGGTTCTGAAACACGGTGCAAACAGCCGTTTCCTGAAGTGATCTGAGGGAACCTGATGGGAGGGTAGGGCAGGGAGGCCAGACAGGGAAGATGGCCTCCAGGGCAGAGAAGAGCCCAAGAGCCACTTCTCGGCACTGGTGGGAAGAGCTGCTGGAATGCTGCCTTGCTGTCATTCCTGTCATCCACAACCTCTGGTGACACCAGAGCCTTCCCAGTAACACTTGAGTCAGAGCAGATCATCAGAACTCAGCATTTTCTGCACTCCACTTTTCTGTTGTTGCCCAATTGTTCTCTTAGCTGTCAGCACCTCCCTTCCTTGCCAGACTCAGCTTTTCCTCAGAGACAGGTCATTCATCTCACATCTACTGATGTGTTCCATGTCATGATTCGTGGGCAGCTGTCTCAGAGATCTCAGCAGGCGGCTCCGCCGCAGGTCCATCAGGCCCTCAGGGAGGACCAGGGCACACCTGCAGCAGCAACATCCCACCCAGCACAACACGTTTTTTTCTCCTGGCACTGGCATGACTCCCCCAGAGGCTGGCCTCTCATTACTATTTGAAATAAGGAACATACACACATATTTTATTCTTTTTTCATCACCATAGTGTATTTATTTCACTTGAAAATGGTACACCGTGTTGACTAAATAATGCTGTGATGAGCTGCTGCGGGGTGACATGAGGCAATTCAGGGCTTCGGGTTGGTTAGGGGGCAAGGGAAGCAAGTTAGACTGAGTGCAGTGACGGCATGACCCCCTAACGTTTACTTAATTGCCCAACTACCACGGACGAAGATAAGTTGAAGTAACTGCTGAAATTGAATTTTATTGACCAGAAGTCCATTTATGTCACTTCTTTTTGTTTTCCTTGAGCTTTTTTTTTTCTTTGAACTTTTGCTTGTTTTGAGCCTTACTGTTAACAGCTAAAAAACTTGGAAAATAAAATGAACATGCTGTGGTCTTGAACATATTTTTTTAGGAAAAATTAAACTGTGAGTGAAAGCCAGAATGGCATCCAGAGAGAGGCTCTTTGAACTTTGAATGCTTTATTGTACAAAGATTCTCTCCTTCTGAGAGAGTGGAAACCACACAAACCTCAATCCAAGACCTACCTGGAAATATAACTAAATAGTGGAGAACTACCCAGTACAAACAACTGAACAAGAGCAAAAAAGGTTCCTCAAAACCTGTACACATGAAAGAACTAGCTTCAACACAACCTGCCCTCACCAGTACAACAAATTAAAACAGGTGGTGAACAGAGGGACCATCAGTTAACCAGCTGGTGGGAAGGACCCACAAAAGAAAGACCCCCAAACAACCAAAACTCAAAGACAAACACAGAGCCAACTTAAAGGACAGCCCAAGACCAGTGAGCTTGGGAGATCAAGGAGACTACACCACCGAATCTCACAGCTATTATACCACAGAAGTTCACACCATAAACCCAGGAAGCCAGAACAAGTCAATTTAAGAAGCTGAAGCTAACAAGAAGAGATTCACAAACAATGAGAAGACAAAGAAACAATCTCCAAATGAAAGGAAAGCAGGAAGCCTCAGAAAGAATGCTAAACAAAATAGAGGCAACTCAACTATAAGATATTGAGTTCAAAGCAATTGTTATCAGGAAGCTCAATGAGCTCACAGAGAATTACCAGAAACTACAGGAAAACTACAGTGAACTCACTGCAAACTATGCCAACATGAAAAAGGAAACAGAAACTATCAACAGGGGTCAAGAGGAAATAAAGAATACAATTTCTGAACTAAAGAACACAGTAGAAGTGATAAAAGCAGGCTTGTTGAAGCAGAGGATCGGATCAGCGAGCTGGAGGACAAGGTAGAGAAAAACACCCAGAAAGAGCAAGAAAAGGAAAAGAAACTCAGAAAGAATGAAAAAGGATTAAGGGAAATTCAGGACAACATGAAACGTAATAATATCCATATAATAGGGATACTAGAAGGAGGAGAAGAAGAGCAAGGGATAGAAAACCTATTTGAAAAAGTAATGATGGAAAACTTCCCTAATTTGATGAGAGAAAAACTAACACAAATCCAGGAAACACAGAGTCCCAATCAAGGAAACGCAAAGAGGCCCACTTCAAGACTCATCATCATTAAAATGGCAAAACTCCAAGACAAAGACAATTTTAAAGGCAGCAAGAGAGAAAAGGGAAGTAACATACAAGGGAGCCCCAATAAGGTTAGCTGCTGACTTCTCAATAGAAATACTCCAAGCCAGAAGAGAATGGCAAGAAATATCCCAAGTAATGAGAACCAGAGGCCTGCAACCAAGGCTACTTTACCCAGCAAGGCTCTCAATCAAGATAGAAGGCCAAATAAACAGCTTCCAAGCCAAAATAAGTTTAAAAGAATACACCTCCACAAAACCAGCTCTGCAAGAGATGCTAAAAGGACTCCTTTAAGGAAAGGAAGGAAGAGAGAGAGAGAACACAGGTACAAAGATGGCAATGAATAAGTACCTATTGATAATAACCTTAAACGTAAATGGATTACATACTCCAATCAAAAGACATAGAATAGCTGAATGAAGGCCCTGGCTGGTGTAGCTCAGTGGACTGAGTGCGGGCCTGCGAACCAGAGGATCGTGGTTCGATTCCCAGTCAGGGCATATGCCTGGGTTGCAGGCCAGTTCCCTGCAGGCCAACTCCCAGCAGGGGACACATGAAAGGCAACCATACATTGATGTTTCTCTCCCTCTCTCCTTCCCCTCTAAAGATAAATAAATAAATAAAATCTTTAAAAAAAAAGAATAGCTGAATGAACAAGAAAGAATGACCCACACATATGCTGCTTACAAGAGACCCACCTCAGGACAAAAGACCTACATAGACTAAAAGTGAAGAGCTGGGAACAAATTTTCCAAGCAAAAGGACAGGAAAAAAAGCCGGGGTAGCAATTCTCATACCAGACAACATAGACTCCCCCAAAAAAGCCATAAAGAGAGACCCAGAAGGTCACTTCATAATACTCAAGGGAAGAATCCACCAAGAAGACATAAACATTGTAAATATATATGTACCCAACAAAGGAGCACCCAAATATATAAAGAAAATCTTAGAGGACTTCAAGAAAGATATTGACAGCAACACAATTATAGTAGGGGATTTTAACACCCCACTGTCAAAAATGGACAGATCTTCCAAACAAAATATCAACAAGGATATTGTGGCATTGAGCAATGTTCTAGATGAAATTGACTTAACTGATATATATAGAGAACCCTTCATCCCAAAGAAGCTAAATACACATTCTTTTCAAACGCACACGGAACATTTTCAAAGATACACCACATTATAGGACACAAAACAAGCCTCAACAAATTCAAGAAAATTGAAATCATACCAAGCATTTTCTCCAACCACAAGGGACTGAAACTGGAAACCAACTCCAAAGGAAAAAACCCAAAACACTCAAAATCATGGAGATTGAGTGGCATGCTATTAAACAATGAATGGGTCAAGAATAAAATTAGGGAAGAAATCAAAAAGTGTCTGTAAACAAACCAAAATGAACTCCCCAAAACCCAAAACTTATGGGACACAGTGAGGGCAATTCTGAGAGGGAAATTCATAGCAATACAGGCCTACCTAAAAGAGATAGAAACATTTCAAACAAACAACCTCACTCTACACCTACAAGAACTCGAGGAACAACAACAAAGACAGCCCAGAGCAAGTAGAAGAAAGGAAATAACCAAGATCAAAGCAGAATTAAATGACATAGAGACTAAAAGCACAATTCTAAGGATCAATTAATCCAGAATCTGGTTCTTTGAAAAGGTAAACAAAATCAACAAGCCTTTAAGTAGGCTCATCAAGAAAAGAAGAGAGAGGACCCAAGTAAACATAATCAGAAATGAAAGAGGAAAGATTACAACTGGCACCACAGAAATACAAAGGATTGTAAGAAATTACTATGGAGAACTATATGCCAAGAAATTTGAAAACCTGGGTGAAATGGACTCATTTCTGGAAAAATATAATCTTCCAAAACTCAATGAAGAAGAAGCAGAAAGGTTGAACAGATGAATAACAGCAGATGAAATTGAAGCAGTAATCAAAAAACTCCCATCACACAAAAGCCTTGGACCAGATGGTTTCACAGGAGAATTCTACAAAGCATTTAAGAAAGAGCTAACCCCTATTCTTCACAGACTATTTCAAAAAATCCAAAATGATGGAAGACTCCCAAACTCTTTATATGAAGCCAGTATCATCCTAATCCCAAAACCAGATAAAAACACAACAAAGAAAGAAAACTTCAGGACAATAACACTGATGAACATAGATGCTAAAATCCTCAACAAAATATTGGCAAACCACATCCAATAATACATTGAAACACACCATGACCAAGTGGGATTCATCCCAGGGATGTAAAGATGGTTCAATATTTGCAAATCAGTAAATGTAATACATCACATAATCAAAATCAAAGACAAAAATCACATGATCATATCCATAGATGCAGAAAAAGCTTTTGATAAGGTACAACACCCATTTATGATAAAAATACTCAGCCAAATGGGAATAAAGAGAGCATTCCTCAATGTAATAAAGGCTATATATAAGAGACCTACAGCCAACATCCTACTCAATGGGCAAAAACTAAAAGCTTTTCCACTAAGATCAGGAACAAGACAAAGTCGTCCACTTTCACCACTTCTATTCAATATAGTATTGGAAGTTTTAGCCGCAGCGATCAGACAAGAAAAGGTAATAAAAGGCATCCAAACTAGAAAGGAGGAAACAAAACTGTCAGTTTGCAGATGGCATGATAGTGTACATGGAAAATCCTATAGACCCTACCCAAAAACTGCTCTACCTAATAAATAAATTTGGCAAAACAGAGGGATACAAAGTCAATATTCAGAAAACAAAGGCATTTTTGTATACCAACAATGAAACAGCAGAAGCAGAAATAAAAAAAATCCCATTCAATATAGCAAAAAGAAAAATAAAATACCTAGGAATAAACCTAACCAAGGAGGTAAAAGACTTTTATGCAGAAAACTACACAACACTGAAGAAAGAAATCAAGGAAGACACAAACAAATAGAAACATATACCATATTCATAGATTGGAAGAATTGACATCATCAAAATGTCCATACTACCCAAAGCAATTCACAGATTTAATGCAATACCTATTAAAGTACCAATGGCATATTTCACAGATATAGAACAAATACTTCAACAATTTCTGTGGAATCATAAACGACTTTGAATAGCTGCTGCAATTTTGAGAAAGAAGAGCAAAGCAAGAGGGATCACAATACCTGATACCAAACTGTATTACAAGGCCACTGTAATCAAAACAGCCTGGCACTGGCATAAAAACAGGCACATAGATCAATTGAACAGAACAGAGACCCCAGAAATAAACCTACATCTCTATGGTCAATTAATATTTGACGAGGGGGGAAGCAACATAAAATGGAGTAAAAGTAGCCTCTTCAACAAATGATATTGGGAGAACTGGACAGCTACATGCAAAAAAATGGAAATCGAGCACCAACTTACACTATATACAAAAATAAATTCAAGGGGGATAAAAGACCTAAATATAAGCAGTGGAACCATTTAGTCCTAGAGAACATTGGCAGGAAAACCTCAGATATTTCACCCAGCAACAGTTTTACTGATATGTCCCCTAGAGCAAGGGACATAAAGGAAAGAATAAACAAATGGGATCTCATCAAAAAAAAAAGCTTTGCATGGCTAAAGAAAACAGTATTAAAATAAAGAGAACCAACTGTATTCGAGAGCATATTTGCCAATGATACTTCAGACAAGGGTTTAATATCCAAAATATGCAAAGAACTTACATGACTCCACTCTAAGAAGACAAGCAACCCAATTAAAAAGTGGGTGAAGGACTTGAACCGACACCTCTCCAAGGAGAACACACAGAGGATCCAGAGACACATGAAAAGATGCTCAATATCGCTTGCTATCAGAGAGATGCAAATTAAAACAATGAGATACCACTTTACACCAGTCAGAATGGCCATCATAAACAAAGCAACAAACAACAAGTGTTGGAGGGGTTGTGGAGAAAAGGGGACGCTAGTTCACTGATGGTGGGAATGCAGATTGGTACAACCAGTATGGAAAACAGTATGGAATTTTCTGAGAAAACTAAAAATGGATCTGCCTTTTGACCCAGCAATTCCACTCCTAGGATTATATACTAACACCAAAACACCAATCCAAAAGAACCTATGCACCCCAACGTTCATAGCAGCACAATTTACAATAGCCAAGAGTTGGAAGCAACCTAAGTGCCCATCAGTAAATGAATGGCAAAAAACTATTGCTACATTTACACAATGGAATTCTATGCAGTAGAAAGAAAGAAGGAGCTCCTACTCTTTGCAACAGCATGGATGGAACTGGAAAGCATTGTGCTGAGTGAAATAAGCCAGGCGGTGAAAGACAAATACCATATGATCTCACCTTTAACAGGAACCTAAACAACAAACAAGGAAGCAAAATATAACCAAAGACACTCAAATAGAGAACAGGCTAACAGGGACCAGGTGGGAGAGGGGAGAGAATCACAGGGGGAAAGGGGAAGGGTTTACAGGAACTAGTATAAAGGACACATGGGGGGTGGAAACCAAAAACTAAGGGGGGTGGAAATGGGAGAAAGGTGGGGAGCACTGGGGGGGGGTGGGCTGGGATGGGTGTAAAAGACAAACTATACTTAAACAACGATTAAATAAATAAATTTAAAAATAATGTGGTAATAAATATTTATGTACAATTGTTATTTGTGTGGATATGTTCTCATGTCTCTTGGGTGTATGCCTAAGAGTGAAATTGCTGGGTCATAGAGTTACTCTATGTTTAACGTTTTTTTCCAAATTGTTTTTCCAAAGCTGTGGCACTGTTTTCACATTCTCACTAGCATGGCATAAGGGTTCTAATTTCTAATGCTGGGTTGGCAAAGTGCTCATATGGAAAAAAGCATACAGGCTATGATTATTATGATAGCTTCATTAACTCAAAACAATGTCACAATGGTACAGTAAACCTACTTTCACCCACCCCCATACTTTCACATCTTCCCCAATATTTCTTATTATCTTTTTTATCATAGCCATTATAATGCATGTGAACTGGTCTCTCGCCGTGGTTGGCTTTGCATTCCTCTTATCATTAATGATGTTGTTGATATTTTCATGAGCTTAATGTCCATTTGTATATATTCTCTGGGAAAATGTCCCTGGGAAAATACTTAGTCCACTTTTTAATTTGGTTATTTCTCCTTTATCTTTGAGTTGTAACAGTTCCTTATATATTTCTCATAAGTCTTTTATCAGACTTGATTGGCAAATATTTTGTTACTCTGTGAGTTATCTTTTTACTTTAATGATGGTGCACTTTGAAGCACAAAAATTTTTTAAATTATACTTTATTGATTATGCTGTTAAAGTTGTCCCAATTTTCCCACTTTGCCACCCCCCACCCAGCAGCCCCCACTTCCCCAGGCATTCCCTTCCCCTTTGTTCATGTCCATGGGTCATGTGTATAAATTCCTATACTAAAATTTACATCCCCATGGCTATTCTGAGACTACCAATTTGTACTTCCTAATCCCCTCATCTCTTCACCCATTTCTCCAAATCTCCCTCCCATCTAGCAACCATTGAAATGCTCTCCATGTTCGTGATTCTGTCTCTGTTCTTCCTGTTTGCTTGGTTCGCTTTTTAGATTCAATTGTTGATAGACATGTATTTATTGCCATTTTATAGTTCATAGTTTTTATCTTCTTTTTCTTACATACGTAGCTTTAACATGTCATATCCCAGGTGCTGCAGACCAGAGTGAGCTACCACCTGTGTTCCACCTGGGGCTACCTAGCATGAGCTACATAGCAATCTGCAGATGGCTGCTACTTGTTCTGGTCTTGGAGATTCCCAAGCAAAGACAAACTGTGATACACAGCTGGCAGCTGCTCGTATCAGGCTTGGGGCCAGAGGTGCAGAGGCTGGAGGCTGACTGAGGCTAGATGTTGCTTGTTTGAGAGGATTTAGGAAGATGTGAAGCCCCAGCCAAGACCAGCCATTCATATGGAAAAGCCACTGTTAACAACTTGGGTGGTCCATAAGTTGGGTGGGGCAGAGCCTCAGGGATTTCCCAAGGCAGAGCAAACCAAGTGACCCAGACTGATAGAGTCTCAAATATGGCACCTATTTTCTGGCTCTGTGGCTCTGAGGCAGGGTGGGAGGTTACTCAGAAAAAGAACAATGGCATCTGCCTGTCTTTCTGTCTTGAAGAAAGCTGTCACCCAGCTCTCACCCTGAAACCAGGCACCTCAGTTCCTCCCCATATGCCACTGGTGCCCTTCAAGCTGCTGTGTCAGTGCTGGAGCTCATAGGGAGTGAATTTGAGTAAGTCTGTGTGCAGACCTTTTAAGGGGAACCACTTGGGACTATAGTAGTTCCTTTCACTGACTCAAACCCCACTGGTTTTCACAGCCAGAAGCTATGGGGGGTTATCTTCCTGGCCTTGTAACTCTGGGCTAGGGGGCAGGTATGTGTCTGGGACCTCTCACTCCCTAGGTATCCTTCCTAAATTTTTATCCATCACATGTGGATATAGGACCATCCCTTTCCACATCTTCATGTCTCCACATCTCTATATCTTCTACCAGTCTGGGAATGTGGTTTTTTACTTACATAGTTGTCAGGCTTCCATTCAACTAGATTTTGAATGGTTCTGAGTGATGGTTGTTCTGTAGTTTAGTTGTAATTTTGATATGGTTGTGCGAGGAGGCAAGCCATGCCTACCCCCACCTCCATCTTGACTGGAAATCAAAGATTTTGTTTTGATGAAGTTTATTTTTTTTTAATAGTTTGTAGCATGCGCTTTTGGTGTTATAACAAAGAAGGCTTTTCCTACCCCATGGTTGCGAAAATTTACCCCTATGTATTCTTCTAAGAGTTTTACATATTTTTTTTTGCTTTTACATTTAGCCCTTTGATCCATTTTGAAATAATTTTTCATATGGTGTGAGGTTGGGGTCGAACTTTATTCTTTTGCAAGTAGAAGTCTGGTTGCCCAAGTACCATTTGTTGAAAAGACTATTCTTTCTCCATGAATTGTCTTGGTACTCTGGTAAAAAAAAAATGACCATAAATGTAAGTTTTTCTCCCTGGACTTCAATTCTATCTTCTATTCTATATATATAGAATTCTTCAATTCTATATATATATATGATAGAATTGATAAAGATATATATATATATATATCTTTATTTCAGTTCCACATACTCTTGATATTATAGCTTTACACCAAGTTTTGAAACTGCAAAGTAAGAGTGCTTCAATTTTGTTCTGATTTTTCAGGATTGTTTTAGCTGTCTGGGTCTCTGGCATTTTCATATGAATTTTAAAATCAGTTGCCAATTTCTGCTACAAAAAAAGCAGTTGGATTTTATTACAGATTGTATTGAATATGTAAAACAATTTGAGAAGTACTACCATCTTAAAAATATTATGTCTTCCAATCTATGAATATGAAATATCTTTTCATTTATTTTGGTCTTTAATTTCTTTCAATGATATTTTACATTTTTCAGTGAATAAGTCTTATAATTCCTTTGTTTCATTTATCTGAATATTCTGTTATTTTTGATGACTAGAAAGAAAATTGTTTTCTTTAAAAAAATTTTGAGTATATTTTATTGATTATGTTATTACAGTTTTCCATTTATTTTCTCCTCTTTATCCTCCCTCCACCCTATACCCTCCAACTCTCCAGCATTCCTCCCACCTTAGTTTATGTCCATGCGTTGTACATATAAGTTCTTTGACTTCTCTGTTTCCTATGCCATTCTTAACTTCTCCCCATCTATTTTATGCCTACCAGTTGTGCTTCTTATTCCCTATACCTTCCCCCCCATTCTTCCCCTCCCCGTCCCCACTGAAAACCCTCCATGTGATCTCCATTTCTCTGGTTCTGTTCCTATTCTAGTTGTTTGCTTAGTTTTTTTTTTTGGGGGGGGGGGTTGTTGTAGGTTTGGTGTCCATAGTTGTGAGTTTGTTGTCATTTTACTGTTCATATTTTTTATCATCTTCTTTTTCTTAGATAAGTCCATTTAATATTTCATATAATAAGGGCTTGGTGATTGTGAACTCCTTGAACTTGACCTTATCTGGGAAGCACTTTATCTCCCTTTCCATTCTAAATGATAGCTTTGCTAGATAGAGTAATCTTGGATGTAGGTCCTTGCCTTTTCAAGACTCGTTTCCAGCCCCTTCTCACCTCCAAAGTTCATTTTGAGAAATCAGATGACAGCCTTATGGGAACTCCTTTTTAGGTAACTTCTGCTTTTCTCTGGCCACTTTTGAGATTCTCTCTTTATCTTCATTCTCGGGTAATTTAATGATGATGTGCCTTGGTGTGTTCCTCCTTGGATCCAACTTCTTTGGGACTCTCTGGGCTTCCTGGACTTCCTGGGAGTCTATTTCCTTTGCCAGATTGGGGACGTTTTTCTTCATTATTTTTCAAATAAGTCATCAATTTCTTGCTCCTGTTCTTCTCTTTCTGGCACCCCTCTGATTCTGATGTTAGAGCACTTAAAGTTGTCCCATAGGTTCCTAAGCCTCTCCTCATTTTTTTGAATTCTTGTTTCTTCATTCTGTTGCAGTTGAATGTTTATTTCTCCCTTTTGTTCCAAACCATTGATTTGAGTCTTGGTGTTGTTATCTTCCCTGTTGGTTCCCTGTGTATTTTGCTTTATTTTACTTTGTATAGCCTTCACTTCTTTCTTCATGTTGTGACTGAGCTCAATCAGTTCTGTGAGCATCTTGATTCCCAGTGTTTTGAACTCTACATCTGATAGGTTGGCTGTCTCCTCATCTCTGAGTTCTTTTTCTGGAGTTTTGATCTGTTCTTTCATTTGGGCCACATTTCTTTATCTCAGCACACCTGAGATGAAAGTGGAGGTGTCAGAGAGGGAACAATGTGGTGTGCTTGTTCTGCTCTAGCTCCACTTTCCAAGGATCTCTCATGTTAGGATGGGAGTTGGGAGTTTCTCCTGCCGTGGCAGCCCCTGCAGTAGTTTGCAGCTCACTTTGAATCTTTAGTTTTCCATTCAGCCATGCCTGACTTGCCTGCCCAGTCCACTGCCTGGTTGCACATCCTCTCTACTCAACTGCCTGTCTCTGTTCTCCCCCATCATAGTGGTCTGAGTGAATGTTTCTTTAACTCCTTGGTTGTCAGAGTTCCATGAAGTTTGACTTTCTGGCACTTCTGGCTGTTTATTGTTTTTAAATTAGTTGTTATCCTTCTTTTGGTTGTGGAAGGAAGTGAAGCCTTTCTACCTACCCCTCCATCTTGGCCAAAACTCCACAAAATTGTTTTCTTAATTTCATTTTGGCTTCTTAACAATAATATTTCACAAATATCCTTTATCAGGTCAAGGAAATTTGTTTTCATTTATATTTAACTAAGATTTTTAAAAATAATAAATTAATTTGATTTATCAAATGTTTTTGCTGCAAATACTGATATGATCATTTCTTTCTCCCCTATTCTATTGATGTGGTGAGCTACATTGATTCATTTTCAGATGCTAAATCAACCTCACATATAATGAAAACCCTAACTTGATCAAGATCTTTTTAAATATTTTTGCTAGTTTACAATTTCTAATATTTTGTTCAAATTTTTAAAAATATTTTGTTTGCCCTGACTGATGTGGCCCAGTGGATTGAGTGCTGGCCTTTGAATAAATGGGTTTCTGGTTTGATTCCAAGTCTAGGGTACATGCCTGGGTCGCAGGCCAGGTCCCCAGTAAGGGCATGCAAAAGGCAACCACACATTGATGTGTCTCTCCCTCTCTTTATCCTTCCTTACCCCTCTCTGTAAAAAAAAATAAATAAAATCTTTGAAAATACAAAGTATTTTGTTTATGGTACTTATGAAATTTTCACTTTTATCTTTCCGTGACTGGGCTCAGAAATGTTTCTTCTGAGTTTTCTTTTAGTTGTCTAACACTTTTATCTGTGTCTAACCTAATTTTAAACACATTTATGGGATGAGATAGTGTATTTTTTAGTTCTAGAATTTCATATACTATTGTATTATTTCTGGATTTTTGCTGAAACTATATTTTCTCTTGATCTCTCAAAAATAATTATAGTTATTTAAAAATCTGTGCCTAATAAATTTCAATATTTGGATCTCTGGAGAGTCTCTTTTGTTGTCTTTTCTTTTCTCTCACTTTTTAGTCAATATCTGACTTTTTATGTCCCTGGTTATTTTTTATGCCAGATATTCTGTATATGTAACTAGAACTAATTGGGCATCCTATGAAATATTACCTTCTGAAAGGAAGAACTTACTTTTGGTTCTCACAGAAGGATGAGTCCTGTAATAAAATTATAGACTGAGCTGGGCCTCATTCTTTGCCAGGGTAATATATTTCTGACACCCTTGTTTCTAAGATGTAGCTCTTCTGGGGCACAAACCAAAATGCTTGTGTATTTACTTGGGCCCCTTGTTTTTTTCTGGGTTCTGGACTCCAGTGGTTCTGTCATCACCCACCCCTTAGTTCCTGAGAATTCTATCCAGCTCTGGTTAACTTTGCAGCTGCTCTCTAGTTCATTGTGCAGCTCCCAGGCTGCTAAATAACTGGCAAAGGTCTCCAGGAGAAAAAGTCAGTTCAAATGTCCTGCTCACCTTCCTGAGCTTCCTTCCTCTGTGAGATCTTCACACAGATGTTTATGTGTATTTTGTCCCCTTTTTCTAGTTATGCACAGTGAAGGAGCTGGTCTTAAACAAGTAACACCACGAATGACAAGAGTTAATATTACACATTCTCTCATGATTAAAAGGTGACTCTTCTTTAAGTACTAGTGTTACTTTTTATTAGTTTAAAACTAACGATCCTAGGAAAAAATAAATCTGAGTCCTATAATTTCAATTTTCATCATGAGTAATGCACATTCTAAAGAATGAGAAAAATGCTATCCATTAGTGGGATACTATCAAAGAATGGAGACCACTTGCCGCTTTCTAGCACAGTAAGTGGTGATTGTTAAACTATTAAATAAGCAATCATAAGTTGATATTAAGCATTCTACTAATTATTTGCTCTTTACATTTTTAGACAATTTTTTAATTCTCAAAATGTACCCTAGAATAGTCTTGGCACAAATCAAAACAAATCTAAAAATATTCATATGGAAAATGAATCATATACCATCTGGTTTCTATGTATTTGTTGAGAGAAACTTGGTGATGTGCATTATGGTTTTATTTTATAAATAACTATGTGCCTTTTTCAATATAAAGTAATCTCATCAAGTGGCAGCTTAAAATCATGAACTTTGATTTGTTTTTAGCAGCATTGAAAGGTTTCTGTGTACCAATGTGCTCTCACCTGGCCTGCCCTATAGTCTTGTCTAAATATTGCATTTATGAAAAAGTCCTGGTGTTATAAACTGAGTCTATGGCCTCAACAAGCAATCTCAGATCCAAAACATAACTTTTTTTCCACTGACCTAATAGGCCCAGCTCAAGTAAAACCAGATGCTTTCAGACTTCCAGCCAAAATGGAGGCATAGGTGGAAATACTGTGCCTCCTCGCACAACCAAATTTAAGGACACAAAGATTTAGAAACAAAAACACAACCAGAACAGACAGATAATTGAACTGTATGGAAGTGCGACAACCATTCATTCAGACCAGAAAAAGGGGTGGGTGGAGTCAGCAGCCGGTGGAGAGGGGTCGAGAGAGGAAAAATCAGTTACTGACAGACCCAGGCGTACAGGCAGGCATGTAGGTGACATGAGGCTAGGAGACCCCAGGTACAGGGAGAAAACAAGCAGACGCAATGAAGCACTCAAGGCCGCTGGCTGACCACAGTCACACATCTGAGTGCAGATAAACCAAGCAAAAACAGGCAGCAAGACAGACCACACAACCCAGGGCCCCAGCAACAGGAAATAAAGCCTAAAAGCACTGGTTGAAAACACTCGTGAGGGTGGAGGTGCTGGGAGAGACTTCTAGCCTCACAGGAGAGTTTGTTGGAGAGACCCACAGGGTCCAAGAACATACACAAGCCCACCCACCCGGGAACCAGCACCAGAAGGGCACAGTTTGCTTGTGGGAAGCGGTGGAAGGGACTGAAATACAAGTGGAGCAAGTGCCATTTTTCCCTCTCTGACCCTGCCCCCACATACAGTGCCACAACCCAGTGACTGGGTTGACCTGCCCTGGTGAACACCTAAGGCTCCACCCTCAGGTAACAGGCGTGACCTGACCAAAACATTATGGCTCAAACAGAAGAACAGATCAAAGCCCCAGAGCCAATACTTCTAAGCAACCAAGAGATAGCCAACCTACCAAATGCACAGTTCAAAATACTGGTGATCAGGATGCTCACAGAATTGGTTGCTTTTGGTCACAAATTAAATGAAAAAATGAAGGCTACACTAAGTGAAATGAAAGAAAATGCACAGGGAACCAATAGTTATGGAAAGAAAACGGGGACTCAAATCAAGAGAGTGGACCAGAAGAAAGAAAGAAATGACCAAAGAGAAAAGAATGAAGAAACAAGAATTTAAAAAAATGAGGAGAGGCTTAGGAATCTCCAAGACATCTTTAAACATTCTAACACCTGAATTATAGGGGTACCAGAAGGGGAAGAGGAAGAGCAACAAGTAGAAAACTTATTTGAACAAATAATAAAGGAGAACTTCCCCAATCTGGGAAAGGAATAGACTTCCAGGAAGTTCAGGAACCTCGGAGAGTCCCAAAGAAGTTGGACCCGAGGAGGAACACACCAAGGCACATCATAATTGCATTAGTAAAGATTAAAATGAAGGAGAGGATCCTAGAAGCAGCAAGAGATAAAGGGACAGTCACCTACAAAGGAGTGCCCATCAGACTGTCAGTGGATTTCTCAAAAGAGACATTCCAGGCAAGAAGGGACTGAAAAGAAGTATTTCAAGTCATGAAATGCAAAGACCTACAGCCAAGATTGCTCTATCCAGCAATTCTTTCCTTTAGAATGGAAGAACAGATAAAGCACTTCTCAGGTAAGGTCAAGTTCAAGGAGTTCATCATCACCAAGCCCTTATTATATGAAATGTTAAAGGGACTTATCTAAGAAAAATAAGATAAAAAATATGAACAGTGAAAGGACAGCAAACTCATAGTTATTAACAACTACACCTAAAACAAAAGCAAACTAAATGGACAGCTAGATCAGGAGCGGAGCCACAGAAACAGAGACCTCGTGGAGGGTTAGCAACAGGGGAGTGGGAGAAGGAGAGTTGAGGAGAAGGTACAGAGAATAAGTAGCATAGATAGTGGGGTGAAAATAGACAAAGGGTGGGCAATAATAGTGTGGGAAATGTAGAAGCTAAAGAACTTATGACACATGGACATGAACTAAAGTGGGGGAATGTGGGTGGGAGGGGATGTGCAGGGTGGAGGGGAATGAAGAGGGGAATGGAACAACTGTAGTGGCATAGCCAATAAAATATATTATTTAAAAAAACAGATGCTTTCATGTCATCAAAAAAGATTGCAATGTTATTAAAATAAATTATTTATGATGGATGATACAAAGATACAATTCAAAGTTGTTTGAACTATAAAGGAATAACCATCTTAAACTAAGAAATAGGAACTTGAATTACTTTTCAGCACTTATATTTTGCTTAGCAGAATAAACTTCAGTTAAAGGGAAAAATGAGCTTCATCTACACTGCAATGAGTTAAACATACTGATTCTCAGGTGGAGTAAAGTCAACAGTGTTTAAAGGGAGACAAATGTGCCACACACAGCTCTTCTTGGATGTGCAAGCAAACTGATGATTGGTGGTGATCCAAAATTAAGCATAAATTCAATGTAAAAGTTCTTAATAACATTTTAGTTTTGAATCCTTCTGAATTACATAATAAAGTATTTGTTTAAGTACCCTTTAGAACTGTGTGTTTTAGGGGAGTTTGGGGATACTCTTTGGTCTGCTTTACTGTTTTACTTTTATCTTGGGTCTGTCTGGCTTTTAATGGGCTTTTTGTTATTTGTTCCCCTGACTTCATCTGTCCTTGGGTTTAGCTGGCACAAATGACATAAATTGGGTCTCTGTTCTCTAATTCCCAGACCAGGGTGATTTAAACCATGTATTCTCTGGTTAGGGAGGAGAGGTATGAACCACTTGCTCTTAAATATCCTTGGTTAGGGGAGACAACGTCTTGTGGTTCACTAGCTGGCTGTAAGTTGTTCAAATTGTTTGGCCTTGTTTAATCTTTTTGTCTCAGTTTCCCTATTCCACCCACCCAGGAATTTTTTCTAGCTTCTTACTATCCTGGCATACTACCCACTTAGAGACTTCTATCCCTAAAACCTTTTAGGATTGATAATTTTAAAAATGGGCAAAGGACCTGAACCGACACTTCTCCAAGGAGGACATACAGAAGGCCCAGAGACATGAAAAAAATGCTCAGCATCATAAGCCATCAGAGAGACGCAAATTAAAACTGCAATGAGATACCACCTCACACCAGTCAGAATGGCCATCATTAACAAATCAACAAACAAACAATAAGTGCCGGCAAGGTTGTGGAGAAAAAGGAAGCCTGGTACACTGTTGGTGGGAATGCAGACTAGGGCAGCCACTGTGAAAAACAGTATGGAATTTCCTCAGAAAACTAAAAATGGAACTGCCTTTTGATCCAGCAATTCCACTGCTAGGATTATACCCTAAGAATCCTAAAATTCAAAGTTTCCTATGCACTCCAATATTCATAGCAGCACAATTTACAATAGCCGAGTGTTGGAAGCAACCCAAGTGCCCATCAGTAAATGAGTGGATCAAAAAACTATGGTAGTTTTACACAATGGAATTCTATGCAGCAGAAAGAAAGAAGGAGCTCCTACCCTTTGTGACAGCATGAATGGAACTGGAAAGGATTATGCTAAGTGAAATAAATATGGCACTGAAAGACAAATACCATGTGATCTCACCTATAAGTGAAAACTAATCAATGAAACAAACATCCAAAATATAGCCAGAGACATTGAAATAAAGAATAAACTGACAGCTTTGTGCAGTGGCAGTATCATAGCCAATAAGGTTTTTTTTTTCAATTTTTTAATTTAATTATTATTATTTTTTTAATATAATTTTTATTTAATTCTTGTTCAAGTACAGGTTTCTGTCTTATATTCCCAACCCTGCCCACCCCCCACCCCATGCTCCCCGCCTCCCTCCCCTTTCCACCCCCCACCCTTAGTTATTGTCCATGTGTCTTTTATACTTGTTCATGTGAGTCCATTCCCTTTTCCCCTATGATTCTCTCCCCTCTCCCCTCTGGGCCCTGACAGCCTGTTCCATATTTGAGTGTCATTGGTTGTATTTTGCTTGCTTGTTTGGTTTGTTTAGATTCCTGTTAATGGTGAGATCATATGATATTTGTCTTTCACCGCCTGGCTTATTTCGCTCAGCATAATGCTTTCCAGTTCCATCCATGATGTTGCAAAGGGTAGTAGTTCCTTCTTCCTTTCTGCAGCATAGAATTCCATTGTGTAAATGTACCATAGTTTTTTGATCCAGTCATTTACCGATGGGCATCTAGGCTGCTTCCAACTCTTGGCTATCGTAAATTGTGCTGCTATGAACATCGGGGTGCATAGGTTCTTTTGGATTGGTGTTTCAGGGTTCTTAGGATATACTCCCAAGAGTGGAATTGCTGGGTCAAAAGGTACGTTCATTTTTAGTTTTCTTAGAAAATTCCATACTGTTTTCCATAGTGGTTGTACCAGTCTGCAATCCCACCAACAGTGAACTAGAGTCCCCTTTTCCCCACAACCTCTCCAGCACTTGTTGTTTGTTTCTTTGTTTATGATAGCCAATCTGACTGGTGTTAAGTGGTATCTCATTGCGGTTTTAATTTGCATCTCTCTGATAGCTAGTGATATCGAGCATCTTTTCATGTGTCTCTGGATTCTCTGTATGTCCTCCTTGGAGAAATGTCTGTTCAAGTCCTCTGCCCATTTTTTGATTGGGTTGCTTGTCTTCTTTGAGTGGAGCCGAATGAGTTCTTTGTATATTTTGGAGATTAAACCCTTATCTGAGGTATCATTGGCAAATATGTTTTCCCAAGCTGTTGCTTCTCTTTGTATCTTGATACTGTTTTCCTTAGCCATGCAGAAGCTTTTAATTTTGATGAGATCCCATTTGTTTATTCTTTCCTTTATGTTCCTTGCTCTAGGGGACGTATCAGTAAAAATATTGCTGCGTGGAATATCTGAGATTTTCTTGCCAAGGCTCTCCTCTAGGGTTTTAATGGTTTCACGGCTTATATTTAAGTCTTTTATCCACCTTGAATTTATTTTGGTGTATGGTGTAAGTTGGTGCTCAAGTTTCATTTTTTTGCATGTAGCTGTCCAGTTCTCCCAACACCATTTGTTGAAAAGGCTGTCTTTACTCCATTTTATGTTATTGCCCCCTTTGTCGAATATTAATTGACTGTAGAGAGTTGGGTTTATTTCTGGGCTCTCTGTTCTATTCCATTGGTCTATGTGCCTGTTTTTGTGCCAGTACCAGGCTGTTTTGATTACAGTGGCCTTGTAATACAGTTTGATATCAGGTATTGTGATCCCTCCTACTTTGTTCTTCTTTCTCAAAATTGCAGCAGCTATTCGGGGTCTTTTCTGGTTCCATATAAATTTTTGAAGTGTTTGTTCTATGTCTGTGAAATACGCCATTGGTACTTTAATAGGTATTGCATTGAATCTGTAAATTGCTTTGGGTAGTATGGACATTTTGATGATGTTAATTCTTCCAATCCATGAACACGGTATATGTTTCCATTTATTTGTGTCTTCCTTGATTTCTTTCTTCAGTGTTGTGTAGTTTTCTGCATACAGGTCTTTTACCTCCTTGGTTAGGTTTATTCCCAGATATTTTATTTTTCTTTTTGCTATATCGAATGGGATTTTTTTCCTGATTTCTGCTTCTGCTGCTTCATTGTTGGTATACAAAAATGCCTTTGATTTCTGGATATTAACTTTGTATCCCGCTGTTATGCCAAATTCATTTATTAGTTCCAGCAGTTTTTTGGTAGAGGCTATAGGGTTTTCCATGTACACTATCATGTCATCTGCAAACAATGCCAGTTTTGTTTCCTCCTTTCCGATTTGGATGCCTTTTATTTCCTTTTCTTGTCTGATCGCTGCAGCTAGAACTTCTAATACTATATTGAATAGAAGTGGTGAAAGTGGGCAACCTTGTCTTGTACCTGATCTTAGTGGAAAAGCTTTTAGTTTTTGCCCATTGAGTATGATGTTGGCTGTAGGTCTTTCATATATGGCCTTTATTATATTGAGGAATGTTCCCTCTATTCCCACCTTGCTGAGTACCTTTATCATAAATGGGTGTTGTACCTTATCAAAAGCTTTTTCCGCATCTATTGATATGACCATGTGGTTTTTGTCTTTGCTTTTGTTTATTTCGTGTATTACATTTATTGATTTGCGTATATTGAACCATCCTTGCATCCCCGGGATGAATCCCACTTGGTCATGGTGTATGATCTTTTTGATGTATTGTTGGATGCGATTTGCCAATATTTTGTTGAGGATTTTAGCATCTATGTTCATCAGTGATATTGGTCTGTAATTTTCTTTCTTTGTTGTGTCTCTATCTGGCTTTGGGATTAGGGTGATGCTGGCTTCATAGAAAGAGTTGGGGAGTTTTCCCTCCTTTTGGATTTTTTGGAATAGTCTGTGAAGAATAGGGGTTAGCTCTTCCTTAAAAGCTTTGTAGAATTCTCCTGTGAAACCATCTGGCCCAGGGCTTTTGTGTGATGGGAGTTTTTTGATTACTTCTTCAATTTCATTTGCTGTTATTGGCCTGTTCAGGTTTTCTGCTTCTTTTTCATTGAGTTTTGGAAGATTATATTTTTCTAGAAATTTGTCCATTTCACCCAGGTTTTCAAATTTCTTGGCATACAGTTCCGCATAGTAATTTCTTACAATCCTTTCTATTTCTGTGGTATCAGTTGTAATCTCTCCTCTTTCATTTCTGATTGTGTTTATTTGTGTCCTCTCTCTTCTTTTCTTAATGAGCCTACTTAAAGGTTTGTCTATTTTGTTTATCTTTTCAAAAAACCAACTCCTGGATTCATTGATCTTTAGAATTGTGCTTTTAGTCTCTATGTCATTTAATTCTGCTTTGATCTTGGTTATTTCCTTCCTTCTACTTGCTCTGGGCTGTCTTTGTTGTTGTTCCTCGAGTTCTTGCAGGCGTTGGGTTAGGTTGTTTGTTTGAAATGTTTCTATCCTCTTTAGGTGAGCCTGTATCGCTATGAACTTCCCTCTCAGGACTGCCTTCACTGTGTCCCATAAATTTTGGGTTGTGGTGAGTTCATTTTCATTTGTTTCAAGGAGTTTTTTGATTTCCTCCCTAATTTCAATCTTGACCCATTCATTGTTCAATAGCCTACCATTCAGTCTCCATGATTTTGGGTGTTTTGGGTTTTTTCCTGTGGGGTTGGTTTCCAATTTCAGTCCCTTGTGATCAGAGAAGATGCTTGGTATGATTTCTATTTTCCTGAAGTTGTTGAGACTGGTTTTGTGTCCTATCATGTGATCTATCTTTGAAAATGTTCCATGTGCGTTTGAAAAGAAAGTGTATTTAGTTTCTTTGGGATGGATGGCTCTATATATATCAATTAGGTCCATTTCTTCTAGAGTGTCGTTTAATGCTGCTATATCTTTGTTGATATTTTGTTTGGAAGATCTGTCCATTTTTGACAGTGGGGTGTTAAAATCCCCTACTATAATTGTGTTGCTGTCAATATCTTTCTTGAGGTCCTCTAGGATTTTCTTTATATATTTGGGTGCTCCTGTGTTGGGTGCATATATATTTATGATGTTAATGTCTTCTTGGTGGATTCTTCCCTTGAGTATTATGAAGTGACCTTCTGGGTCTCTCTTTATAGCCTTTTTTTTGAAGTCTATTTTGTCTGATATGAGGATTGCTACCCCGGCTTTTTTTTCATGTCCATTTGCTTGGAAAATTTGTTTCCATCCTTTCACTTTCAGTCTGTGGTGGTCTTTTGTCCTCAGGTGAGTCTCTTGTAGGCAGCATATGTGTGGGTCATGCTTTCTTATCCATTCAGCTATTCTATGTCTCTTAATTGGTGCATTTAATCCATTTACGTTTAAAGTTATTATCGAAAGGTACTTATTCATTGCCATTTATGTACCTGTGTTCCTCTCTGTCTCTCTCTTTTCCTTCCTTTCCTTAAAGCAGCCCTTTTAGTAATTCTTGTAGAGCAGGTTTTGTGGAGGCGTATTCTTTTAGACTTCTTTTGTCTTGGAAGCTCTTTATTTGGCCTTCTATCTTGATTGAGAGCCTTGCTGGATAAAGCAGTCTCGGTTGTAGGCCTCTGTTTCTCATTACTTGGAATATTTCCTGCCATTCTTTTCTTGCTTGGAATGTTTCCGTTGAGAAGTCATTAGCCAACCTTATTGGGACCCCCTTGTATGTTACTTCCTTTTTCTCCCTTGCTGCCTTTAGGATTCTCTCTTTGTCCTGGAGTTTTGCCATTTTAATGATGATGTGTCTTGCAGTAGGCCTCTTTGGGTTCCACCTGCCTGGGACTCTCTGCGATTCCTGGATTCGTGTGACTTTCTCTCCCCTCATCTTAGGAAAATTTTCTGTTATTACTCTTTCAAGTAGGTTTTCTATCCCTTGTTCTTCTTCTTCCCCTTCTGGTATTCCTATTATTCGGATATTATTACGTTTCATATTGTCTTGTATTTCTCTTAGACTCTCCTCATTTTTTCTGATTCTCTTTTCCATTACCTCGTCTGTCTGGGAGATTCTTTCCACCTTGTCTTCGAGCTCGCTTATGCGGTCCTCCGCCTCATCAATCCTACTCTTCATACCTTCTACTGTGTTCTTCAATTCAGAAATTGTATTTTTCATTTCCTCTTGGCCTTTGCTGATGGCTTCTATTTCCTTTTTCATGCTGGTATAATTTGTGGAGAGTTCATTGTAGCTCCCCTGTAGTTTCTGGTAGTTCGTTGTAAGCTCTTTGAATTTCCTGATAACCAGTGCTTTGAATTCCACATCTGATAGTTGACTGGCCTCTATTTCATCTAACATTCTTTCTGTGGCTTCCTCCTTTTCTTTCATTTGGGGATTGTTTCTTTGTCTCCCCATTGTTTGTGCTGCTCTTCTCGTTGGCCTCAGCTTCTTAGATTGATCTGTTCTGGTACCCTGAGTTTATGGCGTGAACTCCTGTGGTAGGATACCTGTGGAATTCAGTGGTGCAGTCTCCTGTAGGTATCTTGGTCTTCTCTGCTCTCTCTACTCCTCCGGTTGGTGTCCAGCGAGTCAACCCGTTTGGTCTCACTAACTGCAGCAGCCTGAGGGGCTGTTATTGTGGCTCTTCTCGCGCCTTGGTACACTCAACTCGTCTTGGCAGTACCCCCCAAGATCCAGACTGGCGCCTCTCACCCGCACCCCACTAAGAGCAGATTTTCTCCCAGGCTTCCCAGCCCTGGTCTGACATGAGGGTGCACGCTCCCAGCCTGGCTTTCTTGTTCTCGTAGGCTTGGGTGTGGACCTTTCCCTGTGTTGTGGCTGAATACACAGGGCAACTCACAATTCTCCCAAACCCAACAGCAACAGCCCGACTCCCTGTGTTTCCCTGTCTGCGCCGACTGAGTAGGGGTGAAGCTGGTGACTGGCTCTCTTCCAGGGGCCCAGCCAGCAGCCAGAGACTCCCCGAATTTATTCGCCAGCCAGTGCAGGTCCTGTGCCACAGGGATCACCTGGGCGACTCTCAATTCCCCAAGCCGAGGGTTGGCGCAGACCCCGCCCCACCGGAAAAGCACAGGCGACTGGCAGTTCCCCGAGTAGACGGCCTGCTCGGGGCCCCTCGGGACCGGGAAGGCACTCGAGACCCGAGGCCGATGAAGCCGGGGGGCCGGGAAGGCGCGCGTGGCTGAAGGAGCCGGCGCCAGCGATGGCGCGGGTCGCCCGGGTGCCGGGGATGTGCGCGCTACCCGAGGTCCAGGAAACCGGGGACCGGGGAGGCGTGAGCGACTTGCAGCTGGTCAAGCTGAAGATCAATGCTTGACTCACAGTGTCTCCTAGTCTGCGCCAGCTGAGCAAGGATGCAGACGGTCTGCGCAGCCTCGCCACCGACGAGCAGGGATGGAGCTGATCTGTGCCGGCTGAGTAGGGATGGAGCTCGAAACTGACCCACTTCTGGAGGCCCTGACAGCAGTCCGAGATTCCCCAGGACTGCTCGCAGGCAGACACGGGCCCCTTGAAGCAGGGAGTGCTCTGGCAACTCTCAGTTCTCCCAAGCCAGCAACCTGACTCCACGGGTTATCGGAGCTTGCTTCCGAATGCTCACTCCTCTCTCTGCCACTACTGGAAGACGGATCTCTTACGGTGTTTTCCAATCTGCGCCCTGCCAGATATGGGTGGTGCCGGTGACCAGTTCTCTCCCAGAGACGGTGTTGCCCACCCTCGGCTCTCAGAGACCGGGGCGGCCAGCCCGGGCCCTGGCTTGGCCTGGCAGGGGGCCCTGCCACCACCTCTGTGCTGCTCCCTCGTACCTTGTTGATCTGTGGTCGTCTCCTCTCCTCAACTTCTGGTCATTCAGTGTCCACTACAGTCTCTGGCGTCCTGCCTTCTTATATGCTGAGTCCCAGTTTAGCATCTGCTGTGTTCTTCCGCAGATCAGCCAGGTCCTTCTCCGGCGCGTGGAGAAATGCGAAATCCTTTGTCCTACTCCGCCGCCATCTTCCCCGATCTCCCCAATAAGGTTTATCCAAGGTGCAATTTTCACTAATTGAAAGAATAAACTGACAGTAACCAGTTTACTCCAGGGGGAGGGAATAACGGGAAGGAAAAGGGGAAAGGTCATCAAGAAACGTGCATAAAGGGCACATAGACAAAACCAAAGTGGGGTAGTATCGAGGGTGGGAGGTGGGGATGGATGGGGCAGGGATGAGAGGAGGGGAGAAAATGGAGACAACTGTAACTGAGCAGCATTAAAAAATTAAAATAAATATTTTTTAAAAAATAAAATCTTCTAGGGTTGTTGAGAGGGCACAGCATGTTTTCAGTAACTGCTTCCTGCTGACAATGGCCATAGTCCCTGCCTGTGTAGGGCATGGAAGGCTCTCCCTGTTTGATATAAGGGGTCAAAGGAATTGGACTGGAACAAAGAGGTCTTTAGGAGCTTCTTCTAACACAGGGATTGGTTGGAATCTTCAAAGTGTCATTATCTTGACATGGAATTGTTCTATCCTAGAGGTGACAAGTTTGATAAGAAGGTTAGTGAAGTGAAGGACCTGAGGCTTTATCTGGTGATAATTAGATCCAACAGGGACAGAAAAATCATTTTCCTGTGGGAGAAGGCTGGACATACCAACAGGCTAGTATAGAGTCAGAAATGTGAGAAAGGCTATTATATGAAGAATTAGCTGTTAAATTACTTACTTATCTGTAACAGGTTCTTATTTCTTGAAGAGGAGTTTGAGGTCCTTGGGGAGTTCACAAAAATAGCTCTCAGGTTCTGGTTCCTATGGAGATTTACCTGAGGATTGAGATCTTTATGGTTCATTTAAGTGGTAGTTGATTCCTAGGGCTTGAGCCTGCTATGGTGTGACTTTGGCTAAAAGAAAATCCATTGTCACTCTGTAAGTTTCTTGGTACTCCAAACCTAAGTAAGATTTATTTTAGTAAGTACTCGGTTACCTCAGTAGCCTTCTCTGTTCTGGTAGGAAAGGCTTTAATCCATCAAGAGAAAGTGTCTACAAATATTAGTAAACATTTAGGTCCAGTTTTGGGGGGAATCTGAATGAAATTAATTTGCTAGTCCTCCCCAGGATACTGACTTGGTGTTGTCCAGAGCGGGGGAGGAGGGAGGTGACTCTGGAAGTTATGGTGGTTTCTAGACTGTACAAGATGTCCTTCTCTAATAAGGGGATGGCACTCCGGAGCCACAAGGAAGGCCTCACTAAAAGTGAGGTTCACGAGGCAGCAGCTGAGGGCTGAGTAGAATGGTAGCATTCCTGATGCCTATGCACTACAGGGATCAAACAGGTTTTGGAATAAACAGGCTCTGATGAGTAGGTCAGAGCAGAGTAAGCAGCCTCCAGGTCTGACAAAAATGTACAGGCTTACCTGCCACATCTAAGGTCACATGAGGCTCCTCTGGTTTGACGGTCAGATGGTTGGTGGGGGCAGAAGGAGGCCTTGGCACCATCAATTCCATGTGTTCTGACCATCACTGGTTCCTTTCGAAGCCTATGACCCTCACTTTTCCAATGCCTTTCCTGTTGCAGGGAGGGTATGGTCCAGCAGGTAGTAGACATCAGGTTAGTTTGTTGGCACTCCTTCTTTATGTGTCCTTGCCGACAGGAATAGCATTGCTCCTTTGTTGTTCATTGTAGTTCAGGGGCTGGGTGACCCTGAAGGGGCATAGGACTTAAAGCTGCAGGTAACAAGTGAGACATTTGTTTCTCTTGGGTGGATTTTTGCTCTTCCTCTTCCCTGTCTTGGTTGTTAAAAGCACTGAAAACTATCTCTACCAGTTGCTCACTGGGGGTTTGGAATCCCAAGGATACTTTTCATAACTTCCTCCTAACGCCTGGGACTACCTGCTGAATAAAATACCTCCCCAGAAATGCTTGGCCCTCAGCACACTCAGGGTCAATGTCTGTGTACTTTTGTAAAGCTTTTGTTAATTGCCCTCTGAAAAAAGGCATGGTTTTTATTCTTTTTTTTTAGTAATCTCTTTTGTTTTGTAATAATTAATGGGTTTAATAGTATGCTCTTTTTAATCCCTTCTATGAGACAAGTAACCATATGGGTCTGGCAGTTTTTCCCCTCTTGTCCTTCATTTGTCCCAGTTTCATAGTCTCCTGATACCAGAAGATGCAGTATCTCCCCCTAGTCAGTATATGCAATGTTGAGCATGAAGACCAGCTAATTCATCAGCATACGCCCTGGAAGTTCCCCTTATGCGATGCTTTCCATTTACAAATAGCAGTGGGACAGAATAATTTGTAAATCACTCCAAGTTAAATCATAAGACAGTGTCAAGTGATAAAACCCCTCTGTGACTTTGCTAGTGTCTTTGGAAAACTGACCAAGTTTTTCTTTGCAAAGGACCAAATCAGACATAGAAATGGGAACATGTACCTAAATAATTTCTTCACCAGGCTCCCCATTTGCTACTCTCCTCAGAGGTAACATTTTAGGGTTCGGGTGATAATAATGAGTTCTCCTTCTGGTAGTGGCAGGACCATGAGCAGGGGCAGGGGTAGGCAGTTCTGCAGTGAAAGCGGGATTAACAGTGGCAGCTGCTCCTTGCAGGGCAGCAGGGGAGTGGGCTGGGGAGTAAGCCATTCCACTCTCAGGATGAGTTTTGTTTGATCTTCAGAGGCCCGTGTCTTACCAAGGCTGTAAGGAAGGTGTCTTCTAATTTATCTGACACTGTGGCAACAGATAGCCTATAAGTTTTCCTGAAATTCCTATCTTACTAAAGGGCCATAAACGTCTAAAGATAAGGCATTTTCATTTTGCCTTCACTTTTGCAAAACAAATCTAATTGCAGAACAGTGTTATAATTCAGGGATTTATTTACAGGCCAGACTTTCCTGTCCGCAAGTTTGTATTGAGGCCAGGTGATATTGCAAAAGAAAATGAGAGTGTTTTTTTCATTTTGAACATCACCCCTAGATATGGATTGATTGTTAAGGAGATACCCTAGGAAGGAATCACAGGGAATGCTTTTGGCATTATCCATTTCATCTCTGTTTTACCTGGTCAGTACGGCTTATGACTGGTTATGAGGACTTCAGTACTAGAACATGAGGCATGGGATGAAGCATCAGTTCTGTTATTTCTTTTTTTTAAGATTTTATTTATTTATTTATATTTAGAGGGGAAGGAGAGAGGGAGAGAAACATCAGTGTATGGTTGCCTTCTGTGCATCCCCTGCTGGTAGTTAGCCTGCAAGGAACCGGCCTGCAATCCAGGCATGTGCTCTGACTGGGAATCAAACCGCAATCGTCTGGTTCGCAGGCCCACGCTCAATCTACTGAGCTACGCCTATGCCAGCCAGGGCCAGTTCCGTTATTTCTTAGTGTTCTATAAATCTTTGTTCCATTTAAAGGTATGATTTGAAAATTTATTCTTAGAAATTTTTTAATATATTTTATTGATTATACCATTACAGTTGTTCTATTCCCCCCTTCATTCCCCTCCACTTTGCACACCCCCTCCTCCACCATTCCCCCTCCTTTAGTTTATGACTACATGTCTCAAGTTCTTTAGATTCTATATTTCCCATACTATTCTTGCCCTCCCCCTGTCTATTTTCTACCTACTGTCTGTGCTATTTTCTGTACCTTATACCCTCTTCTCCTCCTCCCACTCCCCTGTTGCTAACCCTCCATGTGTTCTCCATTTCTATGGTTCCACTCCTGATCTAGCTATCCTCTAGGTTTGCTTTTGTTTTCGGTGTGGTTGTTAATAACTGTGAGTTTGCTCTCCTTTCACTGTTCATATTTTTCATCTTCTTTTTCTTAGATAAGTCCCTTTAACATTTCTTATAATAAGGGCTTGGTGATGATGAACTCCTTGAACTTGACCTTATCTGAGAAGCACTTTATCTGTCCTTCCATTCTAAATGAAAGCTTTGCTGGATAAAGCAATCTTGGCTGTAGGTCTTTGGATTTCATGACTTGGAATACTTCTTTTCAGCTTCTTCTTGCCTGTAAGGTCTCTTTTGAGAAATCAGCTGACAGTCTGATGGGAACTCCTTTGTAGGTAACTGTCCCCTTATCTCTTGCTGTTTCTAGGATTCTCTCCTTCATTTGCATCTTGGCTAATGTAATTATGATGAGCCTTGGTGTGTTCCTTCTTGGGTCCAACTTCTTTTGGGAAGCTCTCTGAGCTTCCTGGATTTTTTGGAAGTCTATTTGCTTTGCCAGACTGGGGAAGTTCTCCTTTATTATTTGTTCAAGTAAGTTTTCCACTTGTGGCTGTTTCTTTTCCCCTTCTGGTACCCCTATAATTCAGATGTTGGAACGTTTAAAGATGTCCTGGAGGTTCCTAAGCCTCTCCTCATTTTTTTGAATTCTTGTTTCTTCATTCTTTTCTGGTTGGATGTTTTTTCTTCCTTCTGGTCCACTCCATTGATTTGAGTTCCAGTTTCCTTTCCATCACTATTGGTTTCCTGTGCATTTCCCTTCATTTCAATTAGTTTAGCCTTCATATGTTCCTCTAATTTGTGACTATAATCAACCAGTTCTGTGAGCATCCTGATCACCAGTATTTTGAACTGTGCATCTGAGAGGTTCGCTATCTCTTCTTCACTTAGAGTTATTGGCTCTGGGGCTTTGAGTTCTTCTTGAGCCATATTTTGGACTGTTCATGCCTCTTATGTATGAGGAGCAGAGCCCTGGGTGTTCACCATGGCAGGGCAACTAAGTCACTGGGTTGTGATGCTGTATGTGAGGGGTGGGGTTAAAAGAAAGCAATGGTGGTCCCCTCTGCTGCACGGTCTGTCCCACTGTGTGCGAATGTGCAACGGTGGTCAGCCCACCACCGCCTTGCGCACTCACTGGGTTTTCCCACTGGGGCCTGCACAGTCCGTCTCACTGCTCACTCCTCTGCTGGTTTATCTGTGCGCGAATGTGTGACCTCGGTCAGTCTGCCCCGCACCCTCACTGGGTCCGCACCCTCACTGGGACTGCACTGCTACCCTGGCTGCCTGCGCACCTGGTTCAGGGGATCTTTCTTGCCTGTCTCTGCTCCACTGCTGGCTCCGCCCCTCTTACCCGTCCTGGTTGAACGGTTCATTGTTGTTGGACTTCCATATAGTTCAATTTTTTGTTATTTGGCTGTGTCTTTGTTCACCAAACCTTTGTTGTATTCAAACTTGGTTGTGGGAGAAGGCACAGTGTTTTCACCTATGCCTCCATCTTGGCGGAAGTCCCCTATTCTTAGAAATTTTTAATTTATGTCAGAGTTCTTTCCATGGCTTTTTAAGATGAAACATATTTGCAAATGTATCATAACAACAATGACTATCTTTAAATGACAAAAAGAAAAAAGAGCCAGTCACAGATCTGATTATCATGCAGTCGATCCAGATCTGTGCCCTTTCTGTAAGACATAAAATTCAAAATCACAATCAGAATTGTAAATGAATGTATATCAGAATTTTCTTAGTAATTAGTGTTTCAGTATTTTATGTTAATTACTTTAAAAGACATGAACCAAACTTAAACCAGGTATAATATCAAATATTTCCCTAACCATGTGGTTCCAAAAAATTTTTGAGGTAGTTTTTATTTTTTTACTATACACATAAACAGTATTATTAATAATTATTCAGAAGATAAGATTTTTTTGTACTTGACAACTTTAAGGAGGTTGGAGAAGGGGAGAAGGGATATACCAGTCTTGGGTGACTTTTAGCCACTTCAGTTTTAAAAATACCATATTTTGCTGCATATGTTTTCTAGGATTTTTATGGTTTCAGGTCTAACATTTAAGTCTTTGATCCACTTTAAATTTATTTTTGTATGTAAGAAGGTGGTCTAGATTCATTTTTCTGTATGTATCTGTTCAATTTTCCCAATACCATTTATTGAATAAACTATCTTTAGCCCATTGTATGTGCTTGCTTTGTCAAATATTAAATGACTATAAAGGTGTGGGTTTAATTCTTAGCTCTATGTTCTGTTCCATTGATCTATGTAACTGTGTTTATGCCAGTGCCAGGCTGTTTTGATTTCTATGTTCTTGTAGTATGGTTTGATATTAAGTAGCATGATTCCTCCAATGTTGTTCTCTTTTTCAGGATCACTGTTACTAGGTGGGGCCTTTTGTGACTCCATCCAAATTTTTAAAATATTCGTTTTGTAAAGTATGTCATTGGAATCTTGATAGAAATTGCATTGAATCTACAGATTGCTTTGGATAGTGTGGACATTTTAATTATGTTAATTCTTATCCATGAATATGGTATGTGCTTCTACTTATTTGTATCTTCTTCAGTTTCTTTCTTCAGTGTCTTAGAATTTTCCATGTACAGATCTTTTACATTTTTGGTTAGTTTATTCCTAGGTATTTTATTCTTTTGGTAGCAATTTTGAATGAGATTGCTTTCTTAATTTCCCTTTCTGTTAGTTTGTTATTAGCATATAAAAATGCAGCTAATTTTTGGATATTAATTTTGTACCCTACTACTTTGCTGAACTCATTTATCATTTCCAGTAGTGATAAGATTCTGATGTAATCTTTGGGGTTCTCTATGTGTAGTTGTAGGGTAAATGGATGCATTCTGGCTTCCTCACTCAGGTGTCTGGGCAACTAAGGGAAGCAGTTTTCCTATAACCTTGAGAATAGGCCTGATAAGTAGTGTTCCCATAGCCTTGAATGGGCTTGCATGCATAGTATGAAGCTCTGTTGCATAAGGTCTGCGTTCTAGTACTTAAGCAGGTGGGGACTCCCCACTGGGTGCCACAGAATGTTCCAAGCAAGGTGGCAGATGATATGCAGCGTGCCACACAGAAACATGCAGGAGGATATGCAGCTGGTACTGATGATGCTGGATTTGATCACTTGGTGAACATGGCATCTGCCAGATTTTCCCACTATAAAATTTTTTACTTTGGAAATTGTAAGTAATTTCTGGGAGATACTGAGACTATGGCAATACCTGGTTTCTTAGTAAACTTTAATCTACTAACTTTAGCATCTGTTGATGGTTTTCTTGCTCCATTATTCCTTCTTTATTAGTTGGCTTTCTGTTTTAAGGACCAGCTTTCCTATTTCCATTATCTCTCTTTCCCTTTTTACATACTGATAGATGGGTTAATAGGTAGATAGTAGATGATAGATAGATAGATAGATAGATAGATAGATAGATGATGTAGTAAGATATCAATGTGTATTCATGAATTCTTATTTTTTCCAGTAGAACATAATCCATTACACTTATCATTTATTTAGTTAGTCATTTTAATTTGTTGAGTTTTAGAGAGAGAGAGAGAAACATCAATTTGCTGTTCCACTTATTTATGCATTCCTTGGTTGATTCTTGTATGTGCCCTGACTGGGGATCCAACCCTCAGCCTTGGTGTGTCAGGATGATGCTCTAACCAACAGAGCTACCCAGTCAGGGCCTTACCATTTATTTTCATATTCAACTTGTCCCTGGTCTGGCCAGTGGGAATCTTTTCAAACTTGCTCCTGTGTCTTATGCTATGTCCCCATCCCTTTGAACAGGATCCTACTTTCTGGCACAAGATGCTCCAGGATCATCTTGACTCTCTGTGCTCCCTTCCTACATTTGGCCCTTCCTCCAAGCAATTCTGGTCAAGGACTTAACTATAGCAACCACTTCTATCATAACAGATCATGCATCTAACCTTTTCAAGTGGCTTTTGTTTTGAAATTAGGTAAGATTCCACTTTGAACAAAATAATTGTGTTAAAAAATAAGCTGAGCAAATGTCCTTCCAATTGATATTTGCTCATTGACAATGTACAAAATATAAATAGTATATATATATATATATATCTTAATTAGAATATACTACTCTGAAGAGGTGAATTTGATAACAATTGATTAAATAAATTTTAGAGGACAAAAGTATAAGTATTTGATCTTCACATGAACAAAAATTGTAAATGGAAAATGTTAATACATTAACACAAAGAAATAAATTAGATTGTAGATGAAAATTGTCTTGGAAAAGCTAAGTTTCCCTGCAGCACACATTGAAGTTTTAGTCCTTCAATTGTAGGTTCCTTGAGTGTCTGGCTGGAGTCGCGTCAGGGACAAGGTAAAGAGCTCAGGGTCGATTAGTGAAGTGCTGGAAGACTAGAAAGAGTGCACATTCCCGCCTGTCTCTGAAACATCTGTGTTCCCCATCCCTCGTCTGCCATAAAATTTACCTGTCCTGTTTTCCAAATGTTTAGGAAATGTTTATTGTATTACTGACCACAATACAATAAACTCATTCATGCTAAGGAGCCACTTACCTCATTAAACCCACACCTGGACATACATTAGGCAGCATGTGGGAACTGTACAGGAAAAGAAAAAAAGAAAGAAAGAAAGAAGGTGAGCAAAGAGCTGAAGCTTACATTTTAGAGAACAGGACAAGAGAAAGGCCAGAGCCATGTGCGCATGCCCAGAGCCATGTGCACATGCCCAAGCCTATGTCAGCTGTTTCCAGCTACTGGCTCTGCCTTACCTTTCAATGAGGCTCCAGTAGCCCTCCTTCCTGTCTCAGAGTGGCAACAAAACCAGGGAGTGCAGATGGTGAGGTGCCAGCTCTGTGGAGACATTTTCCCAGAGCTGAGCACTAATAAGTGTGAGTGGTGGCCAACCAAATTACACTTTTTGGGAAGTCTGAAACTCATGCTCTTTCGGACAGAGAAATGCACTGATTTCTGGATTTAGCCCTTTAACGTGCTCATTTGGGTTGGCCTTCAGGTGAGCAATCTCATGGAGCATGACCGATTTGCTTATTCATTAGTGTAAAGTTTCCAGTCTAGCAAAAGTGATCCTTTGTATCTGGAGGTATCTTCCCTTTGCCAATCTTACAGAGCTTCTCCTTAATCTTTCAGTAATTTTCCAGGGGCAGCTAGGTCCCTGGCTGTCCTTGTTCCCACCCCACCAAAAATCAGGAGTTTTGCTTGTTCTCTCCAAGGCTGCATTTCTATTTCCAGTATGGTCTGTTTGCAACCACCATTTGCCCCACTGGCAGTTGCATCATGTGTTTTCAAGGTCGTTGAGGATTCAGTGACACAATGCAGCCCAAACAGAAGGGTTTGCTACTTCCCAGACTCCAGATATGCTTTTCAAGGGCTTCTCTAAATACATTGCATGGCCATCATCATTGCAAGAGTCTGCTTTGACTGGTTCAAAATTAAAGTATCCATTTTTGAAGAATTTGTACCACATTCTATCATGTTACCCTAGTCAGAGGGTGTAGTAGTTTTTTTTAACGTGACTCATTGTTATTCAGTTATGGGAAAAACTTCAGGTCCAATATGCCCCCTCTTATCACTCAGCCCACTTGCTTTAAAAAAAGTGTGTGGTAAAATTCATATAATGTTGAATTCCCCAATGTCAATGTCATTTGATATTGACATTTGACAATGTCAAATGACACTTTCAATGTCATTGAAAACTATATAATTCAGAGACTTCGGCACAGCTGCAATGTATACAACTATCATAATGTCTAATTCCAGAATGTTCCCAACTGGCTCTTAGAGCTCTTTGCAAACCACAGAGTATGCTGTTTATCTCTGGATGGTGTTGAAACTGTGTGTGTTTGGGGGCGGGGAGTAGGAGTTAGGGTGGCCCTGGCTTGAACCAGCACATGATTGGTTCCTTCGTTAGATAAGGCAGCACCCCCAGAAATCCACCTGCATAGAGGTAAGACGTTTCCTGGAGAAGAAGCCAGCTAACAAAAGGAGAGCTGGGGGTGAGCTGGTCTGAGAAATACATAAGGGGCAGGTTTGCAGAGAGGGAAGTGGGGGTGCTGCCATAAGCACTGTGTGGCACTAGCCATCCTTGTCAGTTGCTCAATGCCCCCAGGGACTTGTATGAGTCCTTCCTCATTAGACCCAGAGAGGGGAAAGTCAGAGGGAGGGGAGGGGCAGGAGGGCCCCAAGTGAAACCTGAGTGTGCCTTCATTAGAGACTGGGCAGAGGCAGGCCCACAGAGTCCACTAGGGGCACACACAACAGGAGGCCCAGCAGGAAACTGGGGTTGTCCCTGATAGACCCTTCCCAGGGCCTGAAGCAACAGCTCCTTGTGCACAAGTGCACTGAGACTCCAGTCTCCTTAGCAGCAGCACCCTCTCCCCAGATGAGGAGTTCCTCTGTGGGAGGTCAGCTCCTGACTGGGTTTTGTTGCTATTGTTCTTAGTGACTACAGTGGCCCAGGGAAGGGACCAACAGATGGTAGAGGAACAAATGTTTAAAGGCATGAATGACTTAGCAAAGTTTCAGATGCCAAGTGACAAGTGAGCATTTTTTTTTTTCCCTTGAGGACTGTGCCTTTGGTGGAGGAAGAGGAAACTGTGGCATTTAGAGCAAGGCAGCTCTGCCACAGGCTATGGAAACTCCTGGGCATACATTGCAGGCTGCAGGATTCTTCTGGACATCTCCTTTGGACAACAACACAGAGAGACCTAACTACCAACATATACCATAGGGTTAGAGCCCCGTCAGGGATTTATCTGCATGAGCCGTGAGCCTCTGGGCACATGATGGGTTGGTCCCCCCGGCCGACAGGACTGTGATTAGGGGGCCATGTGTGATGGTTAAGCTCACCAGGCAGGCTCCCTATATTCAAATTCCTGTTTGGCCCTATCAGTTGTGTACCTTGGACAAATTACTTAATCTCTCTGTGCTTCAGTTTTCTCAAGTTCTGTAAAATGGAGATTTATGAAAGTTGTGATAAGGATTAAAGAAGTGAATAGACATAAAATATTTAGACATATACATATGCATATACACCTATACATAAAAGCAAGCCATTATTATTATTATTATTATTACCCATTGTGGCTACCAGTAAACCTGGGCAGGTCAGCAAAGGGAAAAGATGAGATAGGGACAGGGAAGACCTATAAGGTCTAGGAATGCTGACTGAGGAACTGGGGATGAAAAAGGAGGAACCTTCTTCAGTGACCTTAGTCACGGCTCTTGTTTCTCAAGTCAGAACTTCAGGTCTCCTGAGTCCCGTTCAGAAGGAAAGGAAGTACATGATGGGGTCTGAGAAAGAATGTTAGGGAGAAGAGCACTTAAGGCTAGAGACTTTTTTTTCAATTTTGCTTGTTTATTTTGTTCTTTAGATTCTACATATAAGTGATATTATATAGTATTTCTCATTCTCTGTCTAGCTTATTTCACTTAGCATAATATCCTCTACGTCCATTCATGCTGTTGCAAAAGGTAAGATTTCATTCTTTTTTTACAGCCAAGTAGTACTCCATTGTGTAAATGCACCACAGCTTTTTTAGCCACTTGTCTGTTGATTGGCACTTAGGTTGCTTCCACATCTTGCTGTTGTTAAGTAACACTGCAATGAACATAACAGTGCATATGTTTTTTCAAATTAGTTTTGGGGTTCCTTTCAATATATTCTTAGAAGCAGAATTGCTGGGTCATAAGGCAATTCCACTTCTAACTTTTTGAGGAACCCCCATACTGTTTTCCGTAGAGTGTGCAGAAACTGTTGTTTCAGTGGGAGTGTCCAGCTTTGGGGAAGGGGTGTTCTCTCCCTCACTCAGGACCACCACTATCCAGTGCCCCAGACTTGGTCTTCTAGTGTCAGGACTGAGAGAAAGTGTCATGAGGGGTGAAGGAGTGGCCAGGAACCATTTGCTGCCACTTGACGGAAGAGAAGAGCAGGCTTCATCAGCCAGCAGAAGAGAACAGCACTTGCTGCAGAGGGAGGTGGGGCAGCGGGAACACTGTGTGGGGAGCAGCTGAGAGTGGAGCCTGACAGTGTCCCTGGTTAGGCAACACTATGAGGCAAAGACTGTTGGTGGTAACACAATCTAAACAGGTAGGTGACACCATGAGAAACCCAAATTGCTATGCTCCAAGCAGGGTTCCATAAGTTCCACTAAGACAGAAGCTAGGGCAAGCTGATGTTATAAACAAAAGGTAAATCCTGGGCCAGTGATAGAGCACTGGGATGGGGGGGAGGGCTCTCTCTCTGTTGTACCACAGGCAAGTGACAGCATTGTCTGTGTCTTTTCCAGACATTCCCAGTCAACCCACTAGCTACCGCTTGTAGAGAACTCCCAAACAAGTGTCTGAGGTCTTTCTGAAGAGTCCAGATTATAGTACAATGCCATGTATGTGTTAAATGAATTTGACCTATTACTTATGTTTTTTAAGTATATTTTATTGATTATGCTATTACAGTTGTCCTAATTATTTTATCCCTTTTATCTTCCTTCTCACTGCATTGCCCCCCATCCTCCAGCATTTCCCCCCGCTCCTTACTTCATACCCATTGGTCATACATATAAGTTCTTTGGCTTCTCCATTTCCCACACTATTCTTAACCTCCCCCTGTCTATTTTGTACCTATCATTTATGCTTCTAATACCCTGTACCTTTCCCCCCATTATCTCTTTCCCCTTCCCCACAGATAACCGTCCATGTGATCTCAATTTTTGTGATTCTGTTCCTGTTCTAGTCATTTGCTTAGTTTTTGTTTTCTTACGTTCAGTTGTTGATAGTTGTGAGTTTGTTGTCATTTCAGTGTTCCTATTTTTTATCTTTTTCTTAGATGAGTCCCTTTAACATTTCATATAATAAGGGCTGGGTGATGATGAACTCATTTAACTTGACTTTATCTGGAAAGCATATATCTTTACCTTTCCTTATCTGGAAAGCAGATATCATGACCTTTATCTGCCCTTCCATTCCAAATGAAAGCTTTGCTGGATAGAGTCATCTTGGATGTAGGCCCTTGCCTTTCATGACTTGTAATACTTCTTTCCAGCCCCTTCTTGCCTGTAAGGTCTCTTTTGAGAAATCAGCTGACTGTCTTATGGGCATTCCTTTGTAGGTAACTGTATCCTTTTCTCTTGCTGCTTTTAAGATTCCCTCCTTGTCTTTAATCTTGGGTAACTTAATTGTGATGTGTCTTAGTGCGTTCCTTCTTGGGTCCAACTTCTTTTGTACTCTCTGAGCTTCCTGGACTGGCATGCCTATTTTCTTTGCCAGATTAGGGAAGTTCTCCTTCAATATTTTTTCAAATAAATTTTCAATATCTTGCTCTTTCTCTTCTTCTTCCAGCACCCTCATCATGTGGATATTGGAACATTTAAAGTTGTCCCGTAGTTTTTTTTCCCATTCTTGTTTCTTCATTCAGTTCCAGCTGGGTGTTTCTTTTTTCCTTTTGTACCAAATCATTTATTTGAGCCCTGGTTTCCTTCCCTTCACTGTTGATTACCTGTATATTTTGCTTTATTTCACTTTGTATAGCCTTCATTTCTTCTTTCATTTTGTGACTGAGCTCAATAAATTCTGTGAGCATCCTGATTACCAGTGTTTTGAACTCTGCATCAGATAGGTTGTGTATCTCCTTGTCACTAAGTTCTTTTCCTGGAGTTTTGATCTGTTCTTTTGTTTGGACCATATTTTTTTTGTCTCAGTGCACCTGTTACATGGTAAGGGATGGGGGGGGGGTGCCTTAGGTGTTCACCAGGGCGGGGCAACCCTCTTTGCTGCCTTTGGAGCTGTCAGCCTGGATGAATGTTTCCTTAACTCCTTGGGTGTTCAACTTTCACACAAATGATTTTCTGGCAGTTCTGGTTGTTCTTTGTTTTTTAATTGGTTGCTATCCTTCTCTTGGTTGTATGAGGAGGCAAAGTGTTTCTGTCTATACCTCCGTCTTGGCCAGTACTCTCCCATTCCCATTATTTATCTTAAATATAAAACAGAGTTTTCCTCAATGGAAACAATAACATCAAAATACAAGTGACAATTTACTGTGAGTCTGAATGCCCATGGAAAGCTTCAATTAATTTGAAATGTACTAAACACCCTGCAAAGATTAGGGGAACATCATTATTATTTTTCTTAATTTTATTATTCAATTACAGTTTAATTTGTTATTAGTTTGTCTCCATTTTAGGTGTATAGCATAGTGGTTAACAATTGTATACTTTCTTTTTTTAATTACCTTTAGAGAGAAGAGGGGAAAGAGAGAGCTAGAGAAAGAGAAACATTGATTTGTTGTTCCACTTATTTATGCATTTATTGGTTGCTTCTTGTATGTGCCCTGACCACAGGTTGAGCCTGCAGCTTTGCATATCAGGAACACACTCTAACCAACTGAGCTACCCTGCCAGGTCCTGACAATCATATACTTTTCAAAGTGTCCCCCCTACCCTTGGTATATCCAACACCCACCTGGCACCATACATTGTTATTATAATATTATTGACCACATTCCCTATGCTGTACATTACATCTCCATGACTGCTTTGTACCTACCCATTTGTACTTCTCAATCCCCTCCCCTTTTTCACCTAGTCCCCCACTCCCCTTACCTCTGGCAAACATCAGTCTGAGAAATAGCATTATTAATTTGATAAATTATTTAAGATGCCAGTACTCATTAACTACCACTCTGGTAATTTCCAGTTTCATGTTTGTGGATTTAAAAAGATGTTTCTTGCCCTAGCTGGTGTAGCTCAGTGGATTGAGTGTGGGCCTACAAACCAGACGATCGTGGTTCGATTCCCAGTCAGGGCACATGCCTGGGTTGCTGGCCAGTTCCCAGCAGGGGATACATGAGAGGCAACCATACATTGATATTTCACTCCCTCTCTCCTTCCCCTCCCCTCTAAATATAAATAAATAAAATCTTAAGAAAAAAAGATATTTCTTGGTTGAAATCTTAATTTGGGGAAAATGCAAAAGTGTTATGCCTTCCTGCTATGATTGTGTGAGTGATCCCCAATGTCACCCTCCATTCTGTGCCCCTCTCCTCTCTCCCCACAACAATCCAATATGATGCAGGTGAAATGTGACTTCTCAGAGATGGAAGTTGTCCTTACATAGGCTGAGTTTATAACTGTCAAGATGATGGCAGTTATACAGGGATAAATGCTATACAGGGATAAATGAGTAAAATCATTCCTAGAGCTTGTCCCTCTGTACTACAGACTGCATAGGAGAACATATTTGCTGATACATCTGATCCAAAATTTATAAAGAACTTATAAAACTCAACACCAAAAGAAACAAACAATACAATTAGAAAATTGCCAAAGAATCTGAATAGACCCTTGTCCAAAGAAAAGGCCAGTAGACATATGATAAGATGGTCAATGTCAATAATCATCAGAGAGATGCAAATTAAAACCACAATGAGATATCACTTCAAACTTGTCAGAATGGTTATCATCAGTAAACCTACAAACAATAAGTGCTGGCAAGGCTGTAGAGAATAAAGAACTTTCATGGACTATTGGTGGGAATGCAGATTGGTGTAGCCACTATGGAAAGTAGTATGGAGTTACCTCAAAAAAATTAAAAATGGAACTTCTTTATGACCCAGAAACTCCACTTCTAGGGATATATCTAAAGAAACCCAAAACAATAGTTCAAAAGAATATATGCACCCCTATGTTCATTGCAGCATTGTTTACAACAGCCAAGATTTGGAAGCAGCCCAAGTGCCCATCAGTAGGTGAGTGGATAAAAAATCTGTGGTATAGTTACACAATGGAATACTACTTGGCCACAGAAAAGAAGGAAATCTTACCCATTGTAACAGTACAGATGGACCTAGAGAACATTATACTAAGTAAAATAAGCTAGTCAAATATAAGTAACATATGATTTCATTCATATGTGGAATCTAATGAACAAAATGAACTAACAAGCAAAACAGAGTCAGTCTCATTGCTATAGAACAGGTTGACAGTTGTCAGGAGGGGTTGGTGAGCTGAATGGGGAGGAAAGAACTGAGCAAAGAGAAAAAACTCATGGATATGGACAACAGAGTGGCAACTGCCAGGGAGAGGTGAGGGTGTGGGGGGATAAGTGGTGACAGATGTAGACTTGACTTGGGATGGTGAACACACAATATAGTATATAGATGGTGTGTTGTGGAATTGTGCACCCAAAATCTGTATAATTCTGTAAACCAGTGTCACCTCAATAAGTTTAATAAAAAGGGGGAAAAAAGAGGAGTAATAGGTTCTGAGCAGGAGAAAGACTTCTGTTAATCCACTCACACATTTGAGTAGTCACAGCATGTTAACCAATGCGTGGATCCTATAGAAAAATACCAAGAAGTATAAGTGATAATATCAAAACCAACATTATTTTTAGAAAAATTCAGAAGATAAAATTATTAACTCTTTTTTTCATTCATCCCTCCATTTATCTATCCATCTTTGTCCGTTTGGGCTCCTATAATGAATACTATAGATCAAGTGGCTCATAAACAACAGAGATTTATTTATCACAGTTCCAGATAGAGGCTGAAAGTACAAGATCAGGTGCCAGCATGGTCAGTTGAGGGCCCCCTTCCACGTTCATAGACAGCTGTCTTTTCCCTATGTGTTCACATGATAGAAGGGAGGAGGGAGCTCTCTGGGGTTGATAAAAGCACTAATCCCATTCGCTCTAGTTTCATGACCTGAACACCTCCCAAGGCCCACCTCCAAATACCATCACCTTGGGGGATGTATTTCAACATGTGAATTTGAGGGGAACACAAATATTCACTCTGTAGCACCATTCCTCCTTCCCTACATCCCCTCAACCCTCCATCCACCACTTCTCCTGCCTTAGTCTAAACCATATTGTTATAGCATTATTTTTCTGATTCACAGTTGTCTTATTAGGATGCTTGTCTGTAGTACTACTCACTTCACTTTCATCAGGAAAATGCCACTCCCACCCACTGGGATATGATTTTATCCTGTGGCTCCAGCAAGAGTTAAATCACATTAGGACATTATAGACCAACTCCAGGACATCCAGTCAAGATGGTGGTATAGGTAAACATGCCTCCCCTCCTGGCACAACCACATCAAAATTACAACTAAACTAGAGAACAACCATCATTCAGAACCACCAGAAATTAAGGCTGAATGGAAGTCCTACAAATATGGAATTAAAAAACAGACTACACTGAGACTGTAGGAGGGGTAGAGAAGTGGAATAAGCTGGCCCCATACCCTTGCGTGGTGGATAAAAATCAGGAGGGATATCTAAGAAGCAAAGGGGTTCGGCCTCATAATAGCTCCCAGGGTTCCAGCATCAAGAAGGAAGTTGCCATAAATTCTGGCTATAAAAAACAGTGGAGATTGAGTCTGTGGAAGACAGGAACTTCTAGAACCTGTGGAAGTTCCTTATAAAGGGCCTATGTTCCTACTTACCCAAACCTACTCCCTCTGAGCTCCAGGGCCAGAGCAGCAGATTGAAAGGCACCAGAGACATACAGGGAGGAACTGGATTGCCTGACATCAGGGTGAGAGCTGGAGGACAGCTTTCTCCCACACAGAAGTGCTGGCAGAGACAGTGGGGTGGTTCCTCTTCTGAACCACCCCACCACAGACCTACAGAGCCACCAGGCAGGCACCATGCCTGAGGCTTCACTAACCTGACTGTTTGCCCTATTTTGGTGATTCCCTGAGGCCCTGCCCAACCCAAGTTTTTGTACTATTTAAGCTGTTTATCGTGGCTTTTCAATGCAAATAGTGTATCTTGGCCCATGTTTCAGATTTTCCTAAGTTCTCTCAAACAAGAAGAATCTGGCTTCAGCAAGCCCCATACCTCTTTCTAAGTTGCCCCAGGCCTAGTACTAGCAGCAGTGGGCTAGGTTCACAGCTTGACCTTGCCTGGGCATCTCCAAGCCCAGCACAAGTAGCATCATCTGCAGATAGCTTTGTGGCTTATGCTGTGTGACCCCAGATAGGACACAGGCAGTGGCTGACCCTGGACATGCCAACATCAATCAAGGCTCAACTATAACAGGAGGGTGTACACAACTCACACAGTAGGCTCACTTCTAGTACCCAAATAGGGTGAGGCTGTGACACTGAACCCTACAGGACACCTGCTACATTAGGCCACTCTACCAAGCTTGGAAGACATAGCAGCTCTACCTAATACATAGAAACAAACCCAGGGAGGCTGCCAAAATGAGGAAAAAAGGAAACATGGCCCATATGAAAGAACAGAACAAAACTCCAGAAAAAGAATTAAACAAAATGGAGATAAGCAAGCTACTAGAGGCAGAGTTCAAAACAGTGGTTATAAGGATGTTCAATGAATTTAGGGGAAGAGCAAATCAACTCAGAAAGAACTTCAGAGCATAAAAAAGGACATGAACCATAAAAAGAACCAGTTAGGAATGAAAAATACACTAACAGAAATGAAGAAAAAATAATTTACAGGGAGTCAACAGTAGATTGGATAAAGCCAGAATCAAAGCAGCAATTTGGAGAAATTGCTGGAATATAAGGAGAAAAACAATCAATCAGAACAACATGGAGAAATAAGAATCAAAAGATGAGGAAATGCAAGGAGTCTGTAGGACAACTTCAAGCATACCAATATTTGCATCATGGGGGTGCCAGAAGAAGAGAGAGAGTAAAAAATTGGAAACCTATTTGGAAAAATAGTGAAAGTAACCTTTCCTAACTTGGTGAAGGAAATAGACATACAAGTCCAGGAAGCACAGAGAGTCCCTAACAAGATGAAACCAAAGAGGCCCATACCAAGACACATCATAATTAAAATATCAAAGGTTAAAGACAAAGAGAGAATCTTCAACTTCCAGCCAAGATGGAGGCGTAGATGGATACACTATGCTTCCTCACCCAACCAAAAGAAGGACAACAACAAATTTAAGAACAAAAAACAACCATAACTGACAGAAAATCAAACTGTAGAGAAGTCTGACAATCAAGGAGTTAAAGAAGAAGCATTCATCCAGACCAGTAGGAGGGGCAGAGATGGGCATTCCAAAAACAGAAAATTTATAATTTAAACATTAGTCAACAAATTCCCAGAGAGAATGAATGAAATCACTTTGCAGATTCAAGTTACAAAGTTCAAACTCAAATCGTTTTTTTCTGTAAGTCCTAAGTGTCACATCACTTAGGACTTAAGTCCTAAGGCATCAAAGTGAAAATGCATCATTCTTAATTTTTTATTTGGTTTATCTTAGCCAAGGGGTCTGTGATGCTGGCTAAGTCAGGTCCAGGGTTCTTTTAGCACCTGCTGCCAGGACTGCTTCTCATGACTGCCTTGGGGCCTTTGGCCTGAATTAGTTCAACCCCAAGGCTCAGGTGTCCTTGCTTTTGAAAAGATCTAGAAGCCACAGGGACTCACAAAATGCAGCGCTGGCCTCGCTCAACATCTATAGAAAAGGAGCTAACTTCCATCTTATCTCAGTCCATTTAGGCTGCTATGATAAATACCACACATTGGATGGCTTTTGAACAACCGAAACCTATCTCTCATGGCTCTGGATGCTGAAAGTCCAACATCAGGCATCAGCATGGTCAGGTGAGGGTCCTCTTCCAGGTTGCAGTCTTCCCTTGTATCCTCACATGGTAGAAGGAAAACTAGGGAACTACCTGGGGTCACTTGTATGAGATCATTAATCCCATTCATGAGGGCTCCACCCTCATAAACTAATCACTCTCAAAGGGCACACCTCCTATACCATTACATTGGGTGTTAGGATTTCAACATATGAATTTGGGGGGCTGGGAGTGGTGGACACAAGCATTCAGGCCATAGCACATTCCCTAAGCAGGTAATTCAGGTAACGTCATGCCCTTAGCTTTGCCTAGACCACAGCAGAGGCATCTTGATCCCAGCCCTTCTGGATCCCAGGTTCTCTGCACTTGTGTTTGAAGCTCATGGCCACAGGGGTGTCCAATCCATGGCCCACAGGCTGCATACAGCCCAGGATGGCTGTGAATGTGGCCCAACACAAAATCATCAATTTACTTAAAACATTATTAGATTCTTTTGTGTCACAATGTATTTAATATGTGGCCCAAGATAACTCTTCTTCTTCCAGTGTGGCAGAGACACCAAAAATTGGGACACCCCTGGCTAGGGCGTGCCAACTGTGCGGTGCACACAGGAATTTAGAGACCCACGTCTTGGCTTAAAGTTCTGCTGTCACTCTCTTTAAAATCTTGATGATTTTTAAACAAGTTCTGAATTTTGTTTTGACTAGACCATGTTAATACGTAGTCTGTCCTGTCATCGTCTGTGAGCTCAGACCCAACTGGGAGAGATCTCCCACAATGACCATGATCATAACGCTCTACTCTCCTGATCTGAGAGAAAATTCTTGTTGAACAAATCATGTTCTTTGAGACAACAGTAACATTTGAGACACTGGTCCATCTTGCAAAGCTAAGAAGTTTGCAGTCAAGTTAACTGGTTTGCCTCAGTCACCTGGTTTGATCTGAGGTAAGTCTCCTTACCTCAGATAAGTCTTTTTACTCTCCTATTCTCCCTTGGAGGCCTGAGTTTCTGTGAAAATAAGCAAAGACCAACCCAAATGAGAAAGCAGTCTATTTATTCAGAGCTGATTCAGAGTCAGCCACCACCACTTGTTTTTGGCAGAGAATGGGAAATATTTATAGCTTTTAAAAGAGAAGACTCAGGTGTGCCCTGATTGGGTGATGTGGGCCTGGGGAAGCTGGAGCCTGGGGTGTCCTACGAGACTAGGTTTGTGTTTGGCTTTCTCTGGCTCATCCTAAGTTGGAAGCAGGAGAAAAGTTAGGCAAGTTGTATAGCTGTTATTGATCCAGTTCTGGGTGGTTGGGACAGATTGTTAAAAAAAGGGGTCATTGTGGGGCTTCCTGAACTGTCACTGGAGATGATAGTTTAACCTCCTACCAGTCTGACTTGTAACATGCTGCCTCTTGGTTTGTTCATTGTGGACAAAGGGTTGGTGGTCTAGACAGGTCACTGTGGCTGGTGTCAGAGTTCTGTGCATATATGGTCTGGGTCTTACCCATTTGTATATGCAGCCTCTCATTTCCAATGTGCGACGGCTGGATCGAGGCTGTGCCTCATGTACTGATGGAGCTCTCACACTGTTGTCTGAGTGTGGTGGTGGCCTGCACAGCCTAGCCCAGGGCTCCTCTTCCGTTTGATTGTATTCAGTCAGGGACTCACCCCCAGCTAATTCCACACAGTGGAATGCAGCAGTGCCTCTCAAACATTAAAGTGAATGTGTACCACCTGGGAAGCTTGTCTCAGGAGGTGGGTGTGCCTGAGACTCTGCATTTCAGACCAGCTCCCTGGTGATCCTGGTGCTGCTGTTCCATGGACAACACGTGGAATAGTGGGACCCAAACTCACACTGCTCATCTCAAACTAACCTTGCTGTTGCCGCTTCAGAATCGTGTTCCCCATCACCTCTTTCATATGCTCTTTAAGATCTGGGCCCCATCCCTGAGTAGGTTCTGAGTAGAATTTCCATCGGCTATGCCTTGATATTTTTCTTTTTGCCAGTAGCAGCTGCACTTCCACTGCACAGACCTCACCTGCACTGCACAGAGAAGCCCCAGGCAGTTTGGGCATCAGTACCCAAAGATCTTGTCAATGTTGGGGGTCCACACCCCCTGACCAGTTGCAGCCTGGACTGAGAGACCAGCTCTGGTGTTTTCTCTACCCCTCCCCTCCTCAGAACAACTGGGGCTGCCTGTAACAGTTAAATGGCTTTTTAAACGCATCTCCTGCCTTCTCCTAAATGGTTAGGAGCAGTGATCTGCTGGAACTCAAGGCCCTCTTTCTGTGCTCTCTTTCTTCTGGCCCAGCTCCTTTTGCTTCCCCAAAACAATTCTTGGATTTTGCTCTAGGGAGTCTCCTGTATGAGACACATGGAATCAATGAGCCCTGAGTGTGACAAGGCATTCACCAATCAATGCATCTTGTCCACACTCTCCTGCTGCCTGGAGACCTTCTCTCCAATCAGACACCTGACTCAGGCAGTACTCCTTACAATGAGCTTCCTCTTTTCTGTGCCTCCCTCAGGGTCTTAACTTTATGCAGGTTGTGGGCACATTTCTTCAGGGTGTTAGTGATACCTGTGCCTCTTCTGTCATAACTGGGTTTCTGATGCATCATGCACTCAATCTTTGTCTTCTTCATTGTGGTAAAATGTGTATAACGTAAAACTCATCCTTTTAGCTACTTTAAAGTTCAGTGGCATTGAGGACACCCACGTTGCTTGGCAACATGACAACTATCCAGCTACAGAACATTTTCATCACCCCCAAAGAAAACCCCATGCCCTTCAAGTACTTTACTCCCCATTCCCTAGTCCCTGGCATCCACCAGGCTACTTTTGATCTCTACACATTTTCCTAGTTTGGATATTTCATGTAGAGGGAACCCTACAATATGTGGCTTTCTGAGTCTGGTGTCTTTCATTTAACAGTGTCTTCAAGGTCCATCCATGCTGTATCAGTACTTCAGTACTTCAATCCTCTATAAAATGACTGAATATTGTTCCATGAATGGATGCACCACAGTTGGTTGATCTGACCATCTGCTGGTGGACATATGGGCTATTTCTACCTTTTACTACACACAGGATATTGTTCACTGGTATCCAACCCTGGGTCCATCTGCGCTGCCTGTCATCACCTAAACCACAGGCAGCAAACACAAGGCCTGCAGGCTGAATCTGGCCCTCCACCTTGTTTTATCTGGCCTGGCACCTTATTTCTACTTGATAGCAGCACCAAGCTCCTTGCCCCTGGTTAGGGAGTAATTACATTTATACAGTCCTAAAATTACATTTGACCCTTTGAAGGCAACGGCAAGGCTGATGTGACCCCAGTGAAAATGAGTTTGACACCCCTGACCTAAAGGAACTGCCCTCTCTTTAGGGTGTAGGTCCCGTTGTTTTGACTGTGGACTCACACTCTGCTCAGTTGGTTCTGGACTTGCCTTCCCTTAAGTGGGAATTAGACTTTCAGGACTCTCCTTTCCTAAGGTCACCTTGCTTTTCAAACCCTTTTTCTTACCTCCCAACTGCTCTCTTCTTTATTTGAGAGCAGACTCAACACAACACCTTTTCCCCCTTTCTGTCAGAATATCCCGTCAAGATGCTATTTCCCATTTCATAGCCGTTTCTGTCTTTAATATCTCAAACTTCCTCTTAAGGAGATCTCTTTTCCTCCACCCAAATCTGCCTGCTTTTCTTTGTTCTTTTAACTCCTCTTTTAGGTGCTGAGAGTCAAGCATGTTTCAGCCGCTCCTGAGCAAACTCAATGGCCAGATTCAGAGGCTCCCAAGCACAGGTTTTTCAAATCACTCCCCTGGCCTTTGGGTTTGTGGTAATTTCATGGATGCAAGAAGATGTCTTGTGCTCTCCATAATAGAAGGCTCTGTTGCTTTCCATTTGTCTATTGAATCTATAGCATTTCAATGGGTGAAGCTGCAATTTAGCTTCTGTAATATAAAAACTGAGGTCACAAATGGTTGGATCTGAATATAATTCAAAGCACATAGAAAAGAAGGAAATCTGGGCAGCCCATCACACTGCTGCCCTTGACCCAGCACTTGCCATGTCAAGCTCGTAGCCTATTCCAGTGGTCTGTAGTAAACACAGAACTAAGCTTCTTAACACAGAACTTAAATGTCTGGACTAGAAATGTTATTGAAAAACACATTAAGATGCAGGCAATACATTTTCTGATTCCCTAATGCTAAAAGACCTGAATGCAAAAAGATGATCCTTTTCTTGCCCTAACTGGTGTGGCTCAACTGGGAGTCTTCCCACAAAGGGAAAGGTCACCAGTCATTCCTGGTCAGGGCATGCCAGGGTTGCTGGCTTGGCCCCCAGTCAGGGCACATCGGGGAGTCAACCTGTCAATGTTTCTCTCCTTCTCTTTCTCTCTCCCTTTCCCCTCTCTAAAAGTAAATAAATCCTTCCAGCCAAGATGGAGGCGTAGATAGACACACTGTGCCTCCTCCCACAACCAAAATAAAGACAACAAAAAATTTAGAAACAAAATAACAACTAGTACTGACAGAAAACTGAACTGTATGGAAATCTGACAACCAAGGATTTAAACTAGACACATTCATCCTGACCGGTAGGAAGGGCAGAGTCAGGAGGCTGAGTATAGAGGGGTCACGGCAAAGCATTCATTGGCACACCTCAGGTGCACAAAGCAGCAGCTGACAGACCCAGCAAAGCAGCAGATTATGGAGGGGCACGGCATGGAAGGTGGCTTGTGGAACCAGGCAGTCCCACATTTTCACACAGATAAACCAGGTGAAACTGGGGAGCAAGACAAAGAGAACAACCCAAGGCTCCAGTGCAGGGAAATAAAGCCTCAAAACACCAATTGCAAACACCTGTGGGGGTTGACGTGCCGGGAGAAACTCCCAGCCTCACAGGAGAGTTCATTGGGCAGACCCACAGGGTCCTAGAATGTACACAAACCCACCCACACGAGAATCAGCACCAGAAGGGCCCAGTTTGCTTGGGGGAAGCAGCAAAAGTGACTGAAGTCTGGCAGAGAGCAGAGCAAGTGTCATTGTTCCCTCTCAGACCCCTGCCCCACTTACAGCAGCACAATGCAGCAACTGGGTTGCCCCTCCCAGGCAAACATCTAAGGCCCCACCCCTCAGTGTGTAACAGGCATGTCAAGATTTTTTAAAAAAAGGCCCAAACAAAAGAACGGATCAAAGCTCTAGAAAAAATACAACAGCAACAAAGAGATAGCCAACCTATCAGATGCACATTCAAAGCACTGGTGATCAGGATGCTCACAGCATTGGTTGAATTTGGTCACAAATTAGACGAAAAAATGAAGGCAACGCTAAGTGAAATAAAGGAAAATGTACAGAGAACCAATAGTAATGGAGAGGAAACTGGAACTCAAATCAATGAAGTGGACCAGAAGGAAGAAAGAAATGTCTAATCAGAAAAGAATGAAGAATCAAGAATTCAAAAAAATGAGGAGACTCTTAGGAACTCCCAGGACATCTTTAAATGTTCCAACATCTGAATTATAGGGCTGCCAAAAGGGGAAAAGGAAAAGCAACAAGTGGAAAAGTTATTTGAACAAATAATAAAGGAGAACTTCCCCAGTCTGGCAAAAGAAATAGACTTCCAGGAAATCCAGGAACCTCAGAGAGTCCTAAAGAAGTTGGACCCAATGAGGAACACACAGGGGCACATCATAATTGCATTAGCCAAGACTAAAATGAAGGACGGGATCATAGAAGCAGCAAGAGATAAGAAGACAGTTACCTCCAAAGGAGTTCCCATCAGACTGTCAGCTGATTTCTCAGAAGAGACCTTCCAGGCAAGAAGGGGCTGGAAAGAAGTATTCCAAGTCATGAAATGCAAGGACCTACATTCAAGATTGCTCTATTCAACAAAGCTTTCATTTAGAATGGAAGGGCAGATAAAGTGCTTCCCAGATAAGGTCAAGTTAAAGGAGTTCGTCATCACCAAGCCCCTACTATATGAGTTGTTAAAGGGACTTATCTAAGAAAAGAAGACAAAAAACATGTACAGTGAAATGACAGCAAATTCACAATTATTAACAACCACACCTAAAACAAAACTAAGCAAACAATTAGAACAGGAACAGAACCACAGAAATGGAGATCACCTGGAGAGTTAGCAACAGGGGAGTGGGAGGAGGAGAGTGTATAAAAAGCTCTCTTTTAAGTAGCATAGATGGTGGGGAGAAAATAGACAGGGGGAGGGCAAGACTAGTGTGGAAAATGTAGAAGCTAAAGAACTTATGACACATGGACATGAACTAAAGGGGTGGAATGTGGATGGGAGGGGGTGTGCGGGTGGAGGGGAGTGAAGGGGGAAATGGGACAATTGTAATAGCATAATCAATAAAATATATTAAAATAAATATATAAATAAAACCTAACCCCCAAATAAATAAATTAAATTACATAAATAGATTTTTTTCAAAATGGAGTATTTGGTTCAATGTTAGCTTGTCTAATTAATATCTATATCTGATGTCAGGGAAGAATTAATATCTTCAATCCCCTTAGGAAAGAGCAGGAAATTTGAGGGGTTTGGTTAAAAAGATAAGAGGGGTGTGTTTGTTGACTGCCCCTGCCTCAGTCAGAGGGAGAAATATACATTTATAAAACAAAGCACTAAACCTATAATTACTGCAAGTGGTAACTCATATGAAATATTTGGATGGGGATGTTGAGAACAGCTCTGGATGTGAAGGGTGAGCAGGAATGAGCACAAGGCAAAGAGAAGGAAGGACATGACAGACTGATGTGTAAAAAGCATGTTACTAAGACTTAAACATGCCCCGTGTCCCATTATTTCTGACTTAAATGTCCTCTGGGTCCTATTATTTCTGAGTTGCCTAGCAAGAACTTTCTTACCGTGCATGGTCTGTTCTTCCTCAACCACCTGTAAATTGCCCATTCTTACTTCTGCAATCCAATACCTCATCCCCCAACCTTTTCTCTTTTGTCCAAAAATGTCTATATACCCAATTTTGCTTCACTGTCTTTAGAATATTTATGCCTAGTTGACTTCCCCATGCACAGGTATTAAACTTTTATTTTCTCCTGTTTAAAAAAGGCAAATAGAATATTTGCCCCATTGGGGGAAAGTAGAGGGGAAGTGCTTCAGAAAGTGAAACCATGTTGTCTGCTCTTCTCAGAAGACTGGTAGGACCTGCGACTGCAGGGTTAGGGGACATACCCTCCTCTCCACTGGGCTCCTGGGGCTCAGACAGGGAGGATCTGCCACATGCAAGTCTAGGCATCTTTGAGCCTGGGGGTGGGTGGTGGGAAAGTCTCTCGTATGACTGATGTCAGGGAGGATATGAAACAAATGCACTGAGGACATTCTCTATAATTCATGCTTTGTTGTCAAGCACCCTGGGCTGCACTGTCTGCAGCCCAGCTGGTTGTGGTGATTAAAAAAATTAACGAATCACCTGCATAGGAGTTAAGAAATGAGAATAGAATTTGAAATTAAAGACCCAAAACCCTCAGATATGTTACCCACCACATTTGCCAATGTTAGTAACATTCAGAATGGTGAGTTGCTTTTGTTGCAATGTTATTATTGCTCTCATTAGCTACAACTGATATGGCTTCTTGATTTTACTATTCTTAATTGATGGTTCTTGTAAAGCTTATTTACTTTCCAATATCACATTACGTGTCAAATAGATAAAATTGGAAAGAACATGTTTCGGGGAAATGTCATCCTTCTGTTTTTTCACTGTCCTTGCTGTAAATGTGACCATTTCTATGTCAAAATGCGTGCTACGACAGGGCTGAGGCCAAACTCCAAATTCAGTCGGCTCGTCACCTTTGCCCTATCCCCTTTACACAGACTCTTCCTACTGCTGCTCAGATTGCTGCAGTGTCCAACAGCCAGGCTGGAATACCTTCTCCCATTCTTTGGGTTGTCTTTTTATTTTCTTGACGGTGTTCTTTGAAGCACAAAGGTTTTTAACTTTAATGAACTCCATTTTCTTCTCTCCTTCCCTGTCCCTCTCCAGTCCTCCCTTCCTTCCTTCCTCCCTCCCTCCCTTCCTGCCTTCCTTCCTTTTTTCTGTGCTTGTGCTTTTAGTATTGTATCAGTGAAGGCTTTGCCTAAACCAAGGTTGTAATTCTTCTGTTTTCTTTTAGGAGTTTTATTGTTGCTGTTATTTTGGGTTGGTTTTTTTTTTTTAATTTTAGCTCTTGGCTCCTATATTTGGTCTATACCTATTTGGAGTTAATCTTTCTGCATGGTGTAAAGAAGTGTTGCAACTTAATTCCTTTGTATGTGACTCTCCAGTTATCATAACGCCATTTGTTGAAAAGACAAGTGTATTTCCTTTTTCAGGGAGCAGGGGACATCACATTTATTTGATGAGCTCAAAAGAGAAGCTGGCAGACTGTTCAGTAGAAATCTGAGTAGAGTCTTAAGAATAACTCTGATGATATAATAAAAAAAGAGTACTGTCTAGTAGCAAATAATTAAACTCTTTATAATTTATTTTCTCTGTTGAACATTTACTTTGCATCAATAAACTGTGTGACAGATACTGTAGATTGGTTAGTAAAAACTCATTCCAAGTCTCTTCTAGCATTCAGCATCTTGAAATGCCCTTGGAGATATAGTTTCCACTATCTTTTAGGCTGTACCAGTCAGGTATATCTGCAAGAGACTTTGATGCAGGAATGACCCAAGTGGGAAGAAGTTCAGGGCAGGCGATGGCAGTGAGGGAGACTAGAACCTGCAACTGAAGGTGTCACTTCCTGTTTTTGTTTTTTATTTTGGTTTTTTAAAGGTATCTTCCTGAGAGCTTGGTTTCCTGATCCTGTCAGAGATAGAGGCAGGTTCTGTCCTCTGCAACTTCTTGACAGTGACAGAAGCAGCAGCTCGCTTTGTAATCAACCTGTGTGTTCCTGAGAGCTCTGAAGTTCAGTTTACAGTTTTCTTGGCTCTCCAATGAGCCTTTGAGTAGTTTACAGATTTCTTTGTGCTGAAACAAGATACAGAAGATTCTCTGTCTGCACTTAAGAACACTGATAAATAGAACTTCCAGCCAAGATGGAGGTGCAGGTAGACACTCTGTGCCTCCTCACACAACCAAAACTAGGACAACAACAAATTTACAAACAAAAAACAACCAGAACTGACAAAATTGAACTGTATAGAAGTTCAACAACCAAGGAGTTAAAGAAGAAACATTCATCCTCACAGGTAGGAGGGGCAGAGACAGGCAGCGAAGAGGGGAGGACTTGCAGTAAGGCGGCAGCTGGTGGACCTAGCAAGGCGGTGGGTTGTGGACTGGGAAGGCCCACATTTGTGTGCAGATAACCCTGAAGGAACAACTGGAGAGCAAGACAGATCACGCAACCCAGAGTTCCAGTACAGGGAAAATAAACCGTCAAAGCCTCTGACTGAAAACACCTGTGGGGATTGAGGCAGTAGCAGGAGAAACTCCCAGCCTCACAGGAGAGTTCATTGGACAAACCAATAAGGTCCTAGAATGTACACAAGCCCACCCACCTGGGAATCAGCTCCAGAAGAGCCCAATTTGATTGTGGCTCTTCGTGGGGAAAGTGATCAAAAACTGGCAGAGAGCCCTGGCTGCTGTAGCTCAGTGGATTGAGCGTGGGCCTGCGAACCAGAGGATCGCGGTTCGATTCCCAGTCAGGGCAAATGCCTGGGTTGCAGGCAGGTTCCCTGCAGGCCAACTCCCTGCAGGGAATGCACAAAAGGCAACCATACATTGATGTTTCTCTCCCTCTCTCCTTCCCCTCTAAAGATAAATAAATAAATAAAATATTTTAAAAAAATGGCAGAGAGCAGAGCAAGCCACACTGTTCCTTCTCAAACCTCTCCGCCACATACAGCATCACAACATAGCCACATGGATTGCCCCACCGTGGTGAACATCTAAGACTCCACCCCTTACTACATAACTGGTGCACCAAGACAAAAAAAAATGGGCGAAATGAAAGAACAGTTAAAAGCTTCACAGAAAATACAACTAAGCAATGAAGACATAGCCAACCTATCAGATGCACAGTTCAAAACACTGGTAATCAGGATGCTCACAGCATTGGGTGAATATGGTCACAAATTAGATGAAAAAACTAAGGCTATGCTCAGTGAAATAAAGGAAAATGTACAGGGAACCAACAGTGACAGGAAGGAAACCAGGACTTAAATCAATGGTACGGACCTGAAGGAAGAAAGAAACATTCAACCAGAACAGAATGAAGAAAAGAACTCAAAAGAATTATGAGAGGTTTAGGAACCCCCAGGACATCTTTAAATGTTCGGACATCCAAATCATAAGTGTACCAAAAGAAGAGAAAGACCAACATATTGAAAACTTATTTGAACAAATAATGGAGGAGAACTTCCCCAATCTGGCAAAGAAAATAGACTTCCAGGAAATCCAGGAAGCTCAGAGTCCCAAAGAAGTTTGATCCAAGGAGGAACACACCAAGGCACATCATAATTACATTGCCCAAGATTAAAATGAAGGAGAGAATCCTAGAAGCATCAAGAGATAAGGAGGCAGTCACCTACAAAGGAGTTCCCATCAGACTGTCAGCTGATTTCTTAAAAGAAACCTTGCAGGCAAGAAAAGGCTGGAGAAAAGTATTCCAAGTCATGAAAGGCAAAGACCTACATCCAAGATGACTCTATGCAGCAAAGCTATCATTTAGAATGGAAGGGCAGATAAAGTGCTTACCAGATAAGGTCAAGTTAAAGGAGTTCATTGTCACCAAAGCCCTTATTCTATGAAATGTTAAAGGGACTTATCCAAGAAAAAGAGGATAAAAAATATGAACAGTGAAAGGACAGCAAACTCACAGTTATTAACAACCAAACCTAAAACAAAAACAAAAACAAACAAAGCAAACAACTAGAACAGGAACAGAACCACAGATATGGAGATCACGTGGAGGGTTATCAGCAGGGGAGTGGGTGGGGAGAGAGAAGGAAAAGGTATAGAGAAAAAGTAGCATAAGTGGTAGATAAAAGGTAGACGGGGGAGATTAAGAATAGTATAGGAAATGTGGAAGCTGAAGAACTTATATGTATGACCCACAGACATGAACTAAAGGGGGAAATGTGGGTGAAAGAGGGTACGCAGGGTGGAGGGGAATAAAGTGGGGGAAATGGGACAACTGTAATAGTGTAATCAATAAAATACATTAAAATAAAATAAAATAAATAAAAAAGAACACTGATAAATAGAGTAATTGTGACAGAAGGGGTGGCAGGACTCTCAAGAGAATGAAAAACCGAGGTTAGCCCTCTGGCTCAGGTGTGCTTAAAAACACAGAGGTGCCATAGAAGATGAAGCCTAGTGTCCTGGGCATCATGTCATGAGATTTAGATTATAGCAACCACTCACCTGGGATGATGAGCCTCCTAAAAATAAGGTCTTGTCAGATTCAGGTCTGATGTTAGGATCCATCGTGGTGGTGAGGGGTGAAGTGAGATTTTGGATGGATTATCTTCTCGTTGGGCTAAGGAGCTTTAAAAATAAAAATAACTCAGTGGTTCAACACTGTGATTTGAGACAGGTAGTTTCTATTACTTTCTGTGTTCATTTGGATTGCCACAGAAGCAGATTCAAATGTCTGTGCTTACTTGGGAGGAAATGCCAGACACAGGAAGAAGAAAGGGAGTCAGAAAAGGGACTGTAGCCAATAGAAGGTACAACTGGAGTTCAGTCTCCCGGGGGAACTCTGGATGGCAGTCTAGAATGTGGCTCAGTTATCTCTCCCTTGCTTGAGGAAGCTGTCGGCAGACACGACACAGGCTGCTTCCAGGTGGCTGTGCAAGGATGCCATCCTTGGCACTTTCAGCTTCTGTTCACAAGCAGAAAAGGCTGCATCAGCCCCAGGAGGCCTCAGGCATGGAACCCTAGGTGATGGCTTGTGGAAACTGGACTGCCATGCCCAGAATGCCAAGTATTGAGGGGATCTAGCTGAGGCACCAATAGAATCTGGTATGTTGAAATAAACTTATAATAAAGTTGCAGATATGGAAACTGCCTAAAACTGAGTGCAGACTTGATTCCAGGGGTTCCTGACTCAAAATATAATTGAATTTGTATCCTTGCTATGTTTCTCAGGTGAAAGTTAGAGCATTGATTGTTAATGTGTGGAATCCAGAAAATTTGAATGATGACATTTGATAATATCCAAATGAGTTATATCCTAAATCTCCCAACCTCATCAAACCCTCCAGGCCAGAAGTAGACCCCTGCCACTCTAACAAGGCTGGTGTTCCCTTACTGGAAGACCGCATAGTCGTGATCCGAAGCAGTTCCTTCAAGGATATTAACTGTCTACCATAATGGACCCATCATGAGAGTCATATTGCAACATGCTTCAGGGGCTAATCACACCATCACATCCGGAAGCAGAAGACTCAAAGATCTGTAAGATATAAAAATTTATAGTAGCAGTAACCTGGAGGAATTACATGTGGAATAAATTCTAAGGGTGCTAAACGTACTTTTCGACCTTACTGAATTTATACATGCAGGTCAGCTGATCCAAGATTCTGCATCTAATGAGCTACCATGTTATCTGGGGAAGCTTTTGTTTGTTTAACTGAAGTTGAAACGCCAATGCACGAAGATTGCTAAGAACAACACTAGCATCTTCAGAGAGAGCTATAATACCCATTCTCTACAGGCCAGAGGTGAAGAGGAGAGTTGCTGCGACTGAAATGAGCTCCCAATTTCAGCAGGTGTGATAGGGTTGCGAGGAAACTGAAACCAGATAGCAACACCTGCCACTCACAGCAAGGAAGGCCCCACTGCTGTGACAGCTGCAGGGCTGGGTGTGGGGTGGGGTGGTATTAGCAAGCTTTGAACCACAGAGATCTTTGGTGCTGAAATCTTTGGTGCTTAAGTTACACTTGGCCTGTATAACTACAAAGCTTGTTAAAAGACCCGACTTGGGTCATAATGAGGGAGAGCCAGGAACTTTCTAGCCATGTCTTGATGCACAGACCAAAGTGCCTTGAATAAATTAATCAGGGCACCCATGAGGAAGGACTCTCTGGTAAAAAGACAAGTAGTCACTGTAAATTTTTCTTCCATCCTTTTTAAAGGGGATTTGCAGTCATTTACCAGAAGAAAAAACTACCAAGAAATTTCTGCAATTGTTGGATTCTGGATCAGAGTCAGAGGACTCAAAGTACTACAGTGGCCCGTCTGTCAGAGCAAGTCTTCTTAGGAAAGTCAACAAGATAAAGAAAGATTTACCCTGAATCTCACCATGTCACTATGTATCTTTAACCTAGCTTTACTTTCTGAATATGGAGATGGCATAAGCCCACCCAGCTATTAGCAGAATCTCCACTTGTGCTCTTATGAAAGCTACAAGAGTAAGAAGGGTCCAAGACAGCTCAGTGAAGTGCCCTCTCTTCATCAGAACCAAAGCAAATAGTCACATTCACGGACAGGAGGGATACAGACCTCAAAGGCTTTAACAACCTCATTTAACACAAGAATTTTGTCTGTGTAGAAGAGAAATAGATTTTGGAAAGTGATTGCAAATTACCATATGCCTAATCCTACTCCAGAGAAAGCAGTTGTGCCCATGTGACCATTTTACCAGAATAAATCAGCATGGTTCCTGGTTTGGTATGAAGTTACTACCCTTGAAATCATCTTTTCTCCCCTTCTAATCCAACAAGCGGTGAACACCAGAAGCAGTGCGCTTTGATCTGGAAGGCATGGAGCCTTGGTTCTCTCACTACCACAAAGAACTTGATGCTGGTCCCCTACAGTGATCGCAATATGATGATGTATAGGCTAGAGGGTGCCAGGGATCCACCAGTTTTGAGCAAAGACTCTGGAACATAACCACTCCCTTTTGAGAAATAGCTTTTGGCTTGCTATTAGGCCCTGGCAGAACCTGACCATTGCACATCAATTGGCCATCTAACTTGAACTTACCATCGTGAACTGGGTGTTATCTGATCTATAAAATCATCACACTGGGTACACAATTAGCACTCTATCATCCTTTGGAGGTGATATGGGCATGGAACTGAGCTTAAGTGGCTCTTTTAAGAGAAAATAAACAGAAAAACATGTGGCTCACATTCCCTGTATGCTTACTCCTGGACTGCCATCTTATTCTTAGCCCACAACTAAGCCTTTACGGGAGGTTCACTATGACCAGTATGATCAGGGAGACAAAAAATGAATTTGGTTTATGAATGATGCCATAGATATGCTTATACCAGTGGGAAGCAGACCACTGTGGCTTCATACTCTTTAGGAATGGCCCTGGAGGACAGCAGAGAAGAGAATTTCTTTCATGAAGCAGAACTTCACACTTAAAGTTTGACAACATGTCAAGTAGAAAAGATGGACCAAGATCAGAATTATACTGTTTCATGGGCTTATTATTTGGCCAGTAGGATAGAAAAAAAAAAGACTGGATAAGACGACAAAAAGATCTGGGGAAAATAATGTTCAGAAGCCTCTCAAAATGGGCCTGGAAAACAGCAGTGGTCCATGTGATTTTTCACTCAGGGGTCTCCACTTTGGAGGAGGCTTCTGATAATCAGATAGAAAAATCCCAACCAACCTGTTTCCCTAGCCACCCCAGCAGTTTTCTGGTTGAGCAGTGGTGGCCAAAGTGAACCAAGTGGCTGTGGGGGCAAGATTGGGAAGCTTGGGTCTGGAGCATGAGCATCCTGTGGGCAAAGCTAACATCTATCTCCAAAGCTGACTGATGGACTTGCCAGCATCCTTGACCAACTCCAAGCCCTTGATGCAGTACCAAATCTTGGAGTGAAGGAAAACCAGCCAGTCACTTGGAGGCAGCTACAGTGCATTCTAATCTTTCCATTATGAAGAGTCAGTGATCCACACTTATTAAAAAGACATTGATACTGGATATGATACTTCTGCAAGAACTTACTGAATGCCTCATTCATGGCAGTGGTATCAAAAAAACACTACCTTTAATCAAGTAAATTATTTACACCCTCCTCCTCCTGCCAAGGTTAGGGGATTTTTTAATATTCAAAAGGTACTTCATCATCCATACAATGTTGACCTTTTAAAATGGTGAAGTGACCTATTGCAGGCTTAGTTATGGCACCAGTGGGAGTCAACTTTTTGAAAGATTGGTGTGGTGTCTTCCAGGATGCAGTAAATGCTCTTAATCGGTGATCAATGGATGGTGTGGTTTCTCCAGAGCTGAAAAGCATTCAGGAACCAGCGGAAAGACATAGAGTGGACCTCTCACAGTTATACCTAATGACACACCTGTGGGGGTCCGCCAGGCCTTAAGGGGGCCAAGGACAGAGTTCTCCACTGTGAAAATGGTGGATGAACTTGGTTTCTGGTCCCTGGAGCCGGCGGGTACCTTGACACTTTCCTAACCTTTTAGTTCCCAGCCTTGAAAGACACAACAAGGCTCTGGCGCAGGTGTCATGTTCCCAGATGGTTATGAGAACTTCTTGCCCTTGGTAGCTTAAGGGAGTGCACGAACTTTGAAAAACAACATTGTTTCTAGTTCCCTGCAGTCTTGCTTTAGGCATTAACAGTTTGTATATAAGACAGCTATTGCTTGAATAAATTCGCCATATGCCAGCAGAGCTATGGTCCTCTCCATTATTTTAGTCCCTCGCCTCACTTCGTGATCACGTCTGCTGCAGCGGACTACGGCAGAGTGGCGCCCGAAAAACAGGGACCCGGAAAAAGGGGGTCGGAATAACAGAGACCCGGAAAAAGGGGGTCTGGGGGGACCTGAAGAGTCCTAATCACGAAGATAGGGGAGCCCGAGAGGACCGCTGCTACGGGGTACCGGTAAGATAAATATAATAGTAGCAGGGAGCGGGGTTGGAGAGTTCATAATCATGGGGATTTCACATTCATCAGATCGGGGACTTTTTAAACAAGTCCTTTGCTCCCTATTGAGGGGGCGAGGCATTGCTACCTCTAAGAATCAAATACATCGTTTTGTAGATTTTATTCAACAAGTTTGCCCTTGGTTCCTGGAAGAAGGTACTATTAATATGGAAATTTGGAAAAAGGTAGGAGAACGCATTCATGAACACTACCGTGCTCACGGCCCAGAGAAAACTCCTGTTGATGCATTTTCTTTGTGGTCTCTAGTGAGAGATTGTCTCAGGGGTGATTCTGAGTTTGACAAATGGGAGCGTGGGACTCGCAGCAGCCTGCGAGCCACTCGTTCGGGAGAGGATCTTTCTTGCCCTGCACCTCCGGTGCTGACTGCCCCGCCTCCAATGCCTTGGGAGTCGCGGCGGTTTGAGGAACCTGATCTTAAGGTAGAGGCCATCAAGTCAGGGCCACCGGGATAGCTCAGTCAGTAGAGCATCAGACTTTTAATCTGAGGGTCCAGGGTTCAAGTCCCTAGATGGTATGATCCTCATTCTCCTAAACTGTTAGTGTCACATTCTTTATTTGCTCTTAACTTTTTAACTTTGGATGCAGAGAGACGCTCCGCAGCTGATCGGCATTAGGGGCCGAGTGTGCGACATTACCCGTTGATTTATTGGAGAGACCCCATAAATGGGTCTCGTCATAGACCTGACCCCTCCCATGGGGAAGAAGGCATGTTTGTGTTTTTCCAACAGATGCAGAAGCCCCTCGTTAGCTTCCTGAACGCTGTGTCAGACATGCCCAGAAGCAAGATAAGCCGGCTGCGGAGACGGCTGGCGTGCTTAACCCTTAACAATACAACCTCTCCTCAATCACCCGGAGTGAGCTCGGAGAAGAATCCAACGCCTAGCAATTTTGCTGAGCCTTTTGTGAATGCTGAGAATTCAAGTGAAGACTAAAGAATATTGGACTTTTGTCCCTAATCCTCCCATGATGCATCCTGTAACCTGGAACGATAATGACTTTGTCCCTGTTTATGTTAACAATACTAAGAGTTAAACTCGCTTGAGGTTAGATCTTCTTTAAAATGTCATTTCATGTATTCCCATATATGTGTTACCCCTTTTCTTATAATTCAACTGAGTTTCCATGGGAAAAGGTTCGCAATCATTTGTTATAATGGCATAATCATTTGTTATAATTTGGCATAATCATTTGTTATAATCATTTGTTATAATTTGGCATAATTGCAATTCATCCTTAGACCTTGTTACGTTACATAGAGAGATTCAAGATTTGATCAATGCCCCTCCTTTAAACATAGATATTGCTCGAGATGCTCAGAATTTCTTGTCTGCTTTATCCAAGCAATTTCCCTCTTTTGGGCATATTCTTTATAATTGGATAGGTTTTGGTATCTTTGTTATTCTGCTTTTGTTGTGTATACCTTGCATTATTCGGCTTTTTATCAAACAAATCAGTGGCTTATACGTAGACCTCAAAAAACATAAGCTGAACATGACAAAGGATGTAGAGCCAGTGCACTATATAAAATAAAAAAGGGGGAAATGTGGGGGTCCGCCAGGCCTTAAGGGGGCCAAGGACAGAGTTCTCCACTGTGAAAATGGTGGATGAACTTGGTTTCTGGTCCCTGGAGCCGGCGGGTACCTTGACACTTTCCTAACCTTTTAGTTCCCAGCCTTGAAAGACACAACAAGGCTCTGGCGCAGGTGTCATGTTCCCAGATGGTTATGAGAACTTCTTGCCCTTGGTAGCTTAAGGGAGTGCACGAACTTTGAAAAACAACATTGTTTCTAGTTCCCTGCAGTCTTGCTTTAGGCATTAACAGTTTGTATATAAGACAGCTATTGCTTGAATAAATTCGCCATATGCCAGCAGAGCTATGGTCCTCTCCATTATTTTAGTCCCTCGCCTCACTTCGTGATCACGTCTGCTGCAGCGGGCTGCGGCACACACCTGCCCATGTTTTGCACCCATTCTTACAGCTTTGTTGTTCTCAGTACAAGGGACAGAGCAATGGACCCATTCTGAAGTGGAAGTTAGGACTGCCACCTGGCTCCACAAACCACTGAGTGAAAAGACAAAAAAGAGGGTGACTGTGCTGGCCAGGATGGCTGATCCTGATTACCAAGGAGGGTATAATTTTGCCAGGACAGAATGTAGGCAGGCATGTGTTTCTGGAACCCAGGGATCATCAGCATACCTCTTAGTACAGCAAGTCCAGGGGCCAAAGCTAATAAAAATTTATAATTTTTATACCCTTTGAGGATGAAGGTTTGGGTCACTTCACCAGATGTACAAGTCTTGGAAGCTGAGATGCTTTCAAGAAAATGTAACTGAAATGAGGAAGGAAGATAATGAATACAGCCAAGGCCTTGCTGCTAGTACGAGGATTGCCGTAGTTCCTGTAGACCTAACAATAAAAGGCCTTTCAAAGTAAGAAATAGCAAGCATTTATTTGAATTTTTTGTAGGAAGGAATGGCTATTAGACAATCACTGATTCAGGCAGAAGCCCAAACAGTGTTCCAATTAGGAGAAAAAGCAGTGGGCGTTTGTGAGAAAGGGAAGAAGAACAATCCCATCAGTAGGAGGAAGACATTTCTATTGGTGCAGGTGACATAACGTAGTGATGCCAATTCTTAACAATGTCCTCAATTTTCAGTCCAATAGTCATAATAACTGCTTTCTTATTACCTTTACAAGCGGTTCTTTGGGACATAAGGTTGCTTTCGACCCAGCCCAAAGGTGAGTGTGCCCTGTTTAAACATCCAGAGGTTTGAGGCATAAGACATGCAAGGCAGTTCTTCTGGGATGGCAGCCCTGGCTCCATTTTAAAGTTGTCCCATTTATTATCTTTTTTACAAAAAAAAAAACTGTTGCTTACCGTTCTGTTCCTCCATATTGTATTAAGTGTGTGTTTTGTCATTGTAAATAAGTGACAGCACTGAGGGAAATCTCTGGACTCCAGGGGACTGTGAGGACACAAGTCTCAACAATCACAGAAATCTGAGTGTTTTGAAACTCTGTAGGCCTTGAAAATGAGGTAGTTAGCCAATTTAACATGCATTTCAAGTAACAGAGTCTCCACCTAATATCAAAGGATCAAGTAGCAGGGTTCACTCCATAGCGCAGACCAGGGGAGATTTGGATTCCAGAAAGTGATTTAGTTCACGACACTCGTGTAGGGTAGATATTATCTTCAGAATCCAAGGAGATACTCTAAGTGTTGAGTGTTCTTCTTAACGGCAGGGGGAACAAAGTGAAGCCTCTTGCTTTTACTTTGGAAGAGATACTTCCACAGGCTCCACATCCTGGAACATTAGAAAAAGAACTGGTAGGTGCCTCTGTTCTTATTATAGTTATCTTTTCTCCTCTATCACACAAGTAGCTAACCAAAGCTTCTCAAGGAACCTTCCACTTACTGCTCTCAGAATCTAAGTCACAATATTGTTCATGTAGGGCACAGATAGCAAACACAAGGCCCACAGGCTGAACCCGGCCCTCCACCTTGTTTTATCCAATCCAACACCTGTTTCTACCCAGTGGCAGCACCAAGTTCCTTGCCCCTAGTTAAGAGGTAGTTGCATTTACAGTCCTAAAGTTACATCCGGCCCTTTGCAGGCAACCGTGAGGCTGATGTGCCCCCCCATGAGTTTGACACCCCTGATGTGGGGGATCAGTTTGATGTCCTCTAGGCAGGTGCTACTAAATATCCAACCATGAAGAGGACAGCCCCCAGAATCAAAATCATCCACCCACAATGTCAGTCCTGTGAGCCTGGAAGACCCTGAGTAGTTTAGACCACTAAACTAAACTATTTAGTGTAGTGTTTTTCAAACTTTAAGTTGCAACCTATCAATAGATTATGAAATCTTTCTCCACTGATGAAATAGAGAGTTGATAAGACTATTGTACTGCATGTTGTATGTAACTTTGTCTTATATAAATGTACCCTCCACACAAGTGTTTCTGTATAGTGAGTTGCACTGTAAAATGTGCACCTTACTGCAGGTTGCAGTTAAAAAGTTTGAAAGTCACTGGTGTAAAAAACCTATCACACATTCCAGCCAGTCTGTTCTTTCACCTCCACCACAACTCTGCCCTGCTTATGTCCACATAGCTGTAGCCAGAGCCCATGAGTGACCCAAATGACAAACTCTGCTGCTGCCCTATTGCCTGCCATGGGAGTCCAAGATGCTGCAGGGTTTTCCTCCTCCTCCAGCCCACAGCCCACCCTCCTCCTAGATCCTGCCACATCTCCTGCTTCCAACTCTGCACAGACTTTGCCTTGATGCTTCCCTCTGCCTGATGCCTACTCACCACCATAACTGGTCAATTCCTATTTAATCTTGGAAGACACCCCTGAAGTCTCACCTCCCCTGTGGAGCCTCATGGTACTCCACCCCTAACAGTCACCATCTGTTTTCCCAGCTGCTCAACTGTGAGCTAAGGATGAGTAACAGAGACTCCCTTGTCTCTATTGCTGAAAGACAGGTACCTGAAAGAGTGCCTTGTACATGGATGAGGTACTCAGAAGATATTTATCAGATAAGTTCATGAAGGGAGATTGTCACTTAAAGTCTTCATATTGCTAATTGATTTATTTATTATTTGTGCTATTACAGCTGTCCCAATTTTCTCCCCTTCACCCCTTCCACCCAGCCTGCCCTGCCACATTGCTAATTATTTTATAAACAGAAATAATATCTTTTACCCAAAGGATACTTCTTTGTTCTTTTTTCTTTTTTAAAAAATATATTTTATTGATTATGCCATTACAGTTGATCTATTCCCCTCTTTCATTCCCCTCCACCCTATACACCCCTCCCCCACCATCCCCCCCCTTTGGTTTATGACCACGTGTCTCAAGTTCTTTAGATTCTATATTTCCCCTACTATTCTTGCCCTCCCCCCTATCTATTTTGTACCTACTGTCTATGCTACTTATTTTCTGTACCTTCTTTCCCCTTCTCCTCCTCCCACTCACCTGGTGCTAACCCTCCATGTGTTCTTCATTTCTATGGTTCCACTCCTGATCTAGCTGTCCTCTAGGTTTGCTTTTGTTTTAGGTGTGGTTGTTAATAACTGTGAGTTTGCTCTCCTTTCACTGTTCATATTTTTTATCTTCTTTTTCTTAGATAAGTCCTTTTAACATTTCATGTAATAAGGGCTTGGTGATGATAAACTCCTTGAATTTGACCTTACCTGAGAAGTGCTTTATCTGTCCTTCCATTCTAAATGAAAGCTTTGCTGGATAGAGCAATCTTGGCTGTAGGTCTTTGGATTTCATGACTTGGAATACTTCTTTTCAGCCCCTTCTTGCCTGTAAGGTCTCTTTTGAGAAATCAGCTGACAGTCTGATGGGCACTCCTTTATAGGTGACTGTCTCCTTATCTCTTGCTGCTTCTAGGATTCTCTCCTTCATTTTAATCTTGGCTAATGTAATTATGATGAGCCTTGGTGTGTTCCTTCTTGGGTCCAACTTCTTTGGGACTCTCTGAGCTTCCTGGATTTCCTGGAAGTCTATTTCTTTTGCCAGACTGGGGAAGTTATCCTTTATTATTTGTTCAAATAAGTTTTCCACTCGTGGCTGTTCCTCTTCCCCTTCTGGTACCCCTATAAATCAGATGTTGGAACATTTAAAGATGTCCTGGGGGTTCCTAAGCCTCCCCTCATTTTTTTGAATTCTTGTTTCTTCATATTTTTCTGTTTAGTCATTTTTTTCTTCCTTCTGGTCCACTCCCTTGATTTCAATCCCAGTTTCCTTTCCATCACTATTGGTTTCCTGTGCATTTCCCTTCATTTCACTTAGTTCAGCCTTCATATGTTCCTCTAATTTGTGACTAAAATCAACCAGTTATATGAGCATCCTGATTACCAGTGTTTTGAACTGCGCATCTGAGAGGTTGGCTATTTCTTGGTCACTTAGAGTTATCAGCTCTGGGGCTTTGAGTTCTTCTTGAGCCATTTATGGTCTGTTTGCACCTGTTATGAGGAGCAGAGCCCTAAGGAGGAGCAGAGCCCTCCTAATATGAGGAGCAAAGCCCTAAGTGTTCACCAGGGTGGAACAACTCAGTCAGTGGGTTGTGATGCTGTATGTGGGGGCGGGGTCAAAGAGGGGCAATGGTGGTTCTCTCTGCTGCTTCCCCCTGCTGGGGCCTTCGTGGTCTATCTCACTGCTGGCTCCTTCGCTGGTTTATCTGCGTGCGAATGTGTGACCATGGTCAGCCTGCCGTCTTATGCCCTCACTGGGCCCATCTGTTGCTACCCCACACCTGGGATTCACCCATGGCTGCCTATGCACCTGGGTCAAGGGATCTTTCCCTCCTGACCCTGCTCCACTGCTGGCTCCACCTCTCTTATCAGTCTGGCTGAATGGTTCGTTGTTGTCGGACTTCCGAATAGTTCAATTTTCTGTATTTTGGCTGTGTTTTTGTTTACTAAAATTTTGTTGCCTTTAAACTTGGTTGTGGGAGAAGGCACAGTGTTTCCACCTACGCCTCCATCTTGGTGGAAGTCTCCTCTTTTTTGAATATATCAGTTACAATTGATATTAATATTATTTATATTAGTTTCAGGTGTACATCTTAGTGGTGAATTACATAATTTACAAAATGACCTTGCTGATAATTCTAGTACCCACCTGGCAACATGCATAGTTATTACAACATTATTGATTATGTTCTTATGCTGTGCTTTATATCTCTGTGACTATTTTGTAACCACCAATTTGTAGTTCTTAATTCTTTTTCACCCAGTCCTCAACTCCCCTCTCATCTAGAAACCATCCATTTGTGTTCTGTATCTATGGGTCTGTTTCTATTTTGTTCGCTTATTTTGTTTTTTAAATTCCACATATAACTGAAGTCATATGGCATGTGTCTTTCTCTGTCTGACTTATTTCACGTAGCCTAATGCCCTCAGGGTCCATCAATGTTGTCACAAATAGTAGGATTTCATTCTCTTTTATGACTGAGTAGTATTGCATTGAATATATGTACCACTTATTTATCCACTCATCTATTGATGGGCACTTGGGTTGCTTCCATATCTTGGCTATTGTATATAATGCTGCAATAAACATAGGGGTGCATATATCTTTTCAAGTTCATGTTTTGGATTTCTTTGGGTATGTTCCCAGAAGTAGAATTGCTAGGCAATAAGGTAGTTCCATTTTTTATTTTTTTGAGGAAACTCCATGCTGTCTTCCACAGTAGCTGCACAAATTTGCAATCCCACCAACAGTGCACAAGGGTTCCCATTTTCCCACATCTTCTCCAAACTCATTTGTTGACTTATTGATGATAGCCATTCTACACATATGAGGTGATATCTCATTGTGATTTTAATTTGCATTTCTCTGATGATTGGTAACCTTGAGCATCTTTTCATATCTCTATTGGCTATCTGTATGTCCTCTTTGAAGAAGTGTATATTCAGGTCCTTTGCACATTTTTAATTGGATTTTTTTGGTGTTCAGTTGTATTAATCTCTTGTAAATGTTGGATATTAACCCACTTATCAGATGTATCATTGGCAAATACATTCTCCCATTCAGTAGGTTTTCTTTTTGTTTTGTTGATGGTTTTCTTTCTGTACAAATACTTTTTAGTTTGATGCAGCCCCATTTGTTTTAATTTTTTCTTTCATTTCTCTTGCCTAAGGAGATATATCAAAAAAATTTTACTAAAAACAATGTCAGAGAGTTTAGTGTCTATGTTTTCTTCTAGAAATTTCATGGGTTCTGGTCTTACATTTAAGTCTTTAATCCATTGTGAATTTATTCTTGTATATGGTGTAAGTAGGTGGTCTAGTTTTTTTTGTGGGGGTTTTTTTGCATGTATCTGTCCAATTTTTCCCAATTCATTTATTGTATGGACTGTTTTTAACCCATTGTTTCTTTTTGTCTATTTTGTCATAGATTAATTGACCACATAGGCAAGGGATCATTTATGGGCTCTCTATTCTGTTGCATTGATCTGCGTGTCTGTTTTTATGTCTATGCCATACCATTTTGATTACTATAGACTTGTAGTGTAGCTTGATATCAGGTAGTGTGATCCCTCCAGCTTTGTTCTCCTCAATAATCCTCAAGATTGAAGTAGTCATTTGAGGTCTTTTGTGTTTTCATATAAATTTTAGGATTATTTTTCTAGCTCTAAGTGTCATTGGTATTTTGATGGGATTGCGCTGAATATATAGATTGCCTTGGGAAGTATGAACATTTTAACAATGTTAATTCTTCCTATTTATGAGCATACTATATGGTTCAACTTATTTGTGTCTTTTTCAGTTTATTTCTTCAATGTCTTACAGTTTTCCAAGTATAGGTCTTTTATATCCTTGGTTACCTTTGTTCCTAGGTATTTTATTATGTTGGATATAACTGTAAATGGAATTATTTTCTTAATTTCTCTTTCTGGTAGCTCATTGCTATTGTGTAAAAATGCAACTGATTTCTGAATATTAATTCTGTATCCTGCTACTGTACTGAATTCATTTATTCTAATATTTTTTGGTGGGATCATTAGGTTTCTCTATATATACAGTATCATGTCATCTGCAAATATTGATAGTTTTACTTCTTCCATTGCAATTTGGATGCCTTTATTGTTTTTTAATTCATTTGCTGTGGCTAGGACATCCAATACTATGTTAAGTAAAAGTGGTGAAAGCAGACAGTCCTGTCTTGTTCCTGACTTTAAAAAAAGAAAGAAAATGCTTTTAGCTTTCCCCTGTTGAGTATGGTGTTAGCTCTACATTGTCACATATGGCCTTTTTAATGTTGAGGTTTGTTCCCTCTACTCCCACTTTGCTGAGAGTTTTTATCATAAATGGATGCTGGATTTTGTCGAACACTTTTTCTATATCTAGTGACATGATTGTATAATTTTTATCCTTTATTTTGTTTAGGTAGTGTATCACGTTAATTGATTTGCAGGTATTGAACCAATGTTACATTTCAGGAGTAAATCCCAGTTGATCTTTTTTAATGTATTGTTGAATTTGGTTTGGCAATAGTTTGTTGAGGATTTTTACATCTATGTTCATCAGTGATATTGGCCTATAATTTTTTTAAATGTCTTTACCTGGTTTTGGAATCAGGGTAATGCTGGCCTTGTAAAATATGCTTAGAAGCCTTTTCTCTTCATTTTTTTTTGGAATAGTTTGAGAAAGATAGGTGTTAATTTATTTAATTTTGTTAAAATTCACCTGTGAACCCATCCATACCCAGACTTTTGTTTGCTGAAGGTTTCCTGATTACTGGTTTGATTTGTTGGCAGTCATCAGACTGTTCATACTTTCTGCTTTTTTCTTGATGCACTGTTGGAAGATTATACCTTTCTTGGAATTCATTCATTTCTTCCAGACTGTTTAGTTAGTTATCATTTAGTTCTTTGTAATATTTTCTTATAATACTTTATTTTTCTGTGGTGTCAGTCATCACCTTTTCTCTTTCATTTCATATTTTATTTATTTGAGTCCTCTTTTTTCTTGATGAGTCTGGCTAAAGGTTTATCCATCATGTTTATCTTTTCAGAGAAGCAGCTCTTGGTTTCATTGACCTTCTATATTATTTTTTAAACTCTATTTAGTCTATTTCTGCTCTGATCTTTATTTTCTTCCTTTTGTTCACTTTGTGCTTTGTTTGTTGTTTTTTTCTTTTAGTTTCTTCAGATGTAAGGGAAAATTGTTTATTTGAGGTTTATCTTGTTTATTGAGGTAGGCCTGTGTTGCTATGAATTTCCCTCTCAGGACTGCTTTTGCTGTGTTCCATAGATTTAGGGTCATTGTGTTTTCATTATAATTTGTCTCAAGCTATCCTTTTATTTCTTCCTTGATTTCATTTTTAACTCATTTACTGTTTAGTAGTATTTTATTTAGCCTTGATGTGTTTTTTTATTTTTCAGGGGTTTCTGTAATTTATTTCTAGTTTCATACCATTATGGTCAAATTGGTTCATTCTCCTGGCTTCCCTAAATTACAGCAAGAATAAAATCAAACTTAGGCCACATGACTTCCTCCATTTTGTGCCTGCCTCCTTCTCCATCCACATCCCTTCCCACCCCCTGCCTCATTCATCTGAGCAGCCCCACTGACTATTTCCATTCCTAGAGCATTCTATGCCCCTCCCCCCTCTGGGTCCTTGCTGTTCCTTCTGCTTGGGAAGGTGCTTCCTCAAGACGTGTGTCTGGCTCTCTTTCTCACTTCTTCTCAAACCAGGGCCACTCCCTTTGAGAGGTCTAGTCTGACCCTCACTAGAACAATGGCCACTCCTGTCTCATATTGCTTAATTTTCTTTATAAAGTTCCGTGCTATGGGTCAGTATATCTTTTATTTGTTTACATGTCTCCTCACTGGAATGTAAGCTCCATGAGGGCAGGTTTTTTTTTAATTTGAAAGCCTTGAAGATATTTTATTGACTTTTTAATTAAGTTAAATTTGTAAACAGGCAATCATTTATATGGTCGAGAGTCAAATTTATGTAAAAAAGTATTTAGAAAAGTCTCCTCCCATTCCTACCTCCGGCTACCCAGTTTTTCCTATTTCCATAACAAATCACTTGTATTAGTCTTCCAGTATTTCTTTACGCAAATACAACGCATATTTGCATATATATATATACATATGGTCTTCTTTTCCCAATTACACCAAAAATATCATTGTGTGCTATCATTGTAGGCTACACCTTGCATTTCTCCTTGAAAATATGTCCAGGACATCATTCCATATCAGTTTATAGAGAACACCCTCATCTTTTTACAGCTGCATAGTATTCCCTTCAGGAGGCATACTATTGTTGTTTAATCAGTCTCCTACTAATAAACACTTGTGACTTCCATCTTTTGCTATTACCACAAATCAGAACAGGGATTATTTTATGCTGAACCGTCAGGGTCTTGAAGTCTTTCTGCACGAAGTAGACTGTCAGTGAACAATGGTGTAAATATGAACTAGCCAACACTAATAACCGAAGGAACACTGGCCCCCGATACTGCGCGCGGGCCCCACCAGGTGGCGCTGCAGGCAGCGGACGCGCACGGCCAGCAGCTCCTTTCGGCTCTCGTTTTGGGCTCCACGACCACTGTGCGGGGAGAGCGCTCTCTGTCTCCGCCTCCGTGAGCCAGTGTCTGCCAGTGTTGAGTCGGGTCCCGAAGAGCCTTAGCGCAGTCCAGACGCAGGCTCCGTGGAACCCGCCCGCCGGCGTGTCTGCCCTGCGTCCCGGCTGCCCTAGTGCTGCCGCCCGTCTCCAGCTGCTGGACTGGTTCCGCGGGCTCTTCTGGAAGGAGGAGATGGAGCTGATGCTCGTGGGGCTGCAGTACCGGGCAGGATCATCTTTGTCGGTGTCATCGCGGTGTGGCCTTCCCGCTCACTTGCCTGGGCCGCAGCTACCGGAAAGGCGGGTCGGGGCCCCTCCGTGCGACTTGGGGTGTGGCGCAGGGGCGGACGTGTTTGTCCTGTCCCGGCTGTGTCTTGAAGCCTCCTGTGTATAGGCGGCTGTGGTCTGCAGCTGAAGGAAGGGTTCGTTCCTTTCGGTCGTCCTGATACAGCTGGGGCTCGGGGAGGGTGATCTTGGGCTTGTCCTGTGTTTAAAGCGCCGGCAAGTTGGGGTTTCCTTGGGATTTACGCTGTTGGGGCGGCTAGAGGGTTAACTGGATCCTGTAGTTTTCCCGAAGGATGGGACTTGTCGAGCCTGGGGGTCCAGTGAGAAAGAGGGAGCATTGAGATGCTCGTCGGGTCGCCTCTCAGGACGAAGAACCCTTGTGCGGGCTCCTTCTCGAATTCTGTGCGCAGCTTGTCCCCTGTCATTCCATTCATGGGCGGGTTTCACTTGTTCCCCGGGGAAGCTGGGGACGGAGCTGCAGTTGGTCCGCAGCGGTGCCCCGGGTTTATTCAGCCAGGCCGCGAGGGGGCGCTGCGTTTCCAGAGCTCTTGCCTCAAGCGGGGTTAGGGTGGGCGGTTAAGAATGTTTCACCTAAGTATAAATAAATTTACCTGTTTGAGTCTTTCTGTAATACAAATTTTATTTTATTTTTTGTTTGAGATGACTGTTTCAACAAGTGGGGTGGAATGTGTATTTCATACCACTAAAATTAATGAGGAAAAACTTTTGGGTTAAATATCCATATTAGAACTTTTATATGATGTGGAAAAGATCAGCCCGGGTGCCTGTAAGCTCAGTTAACTGTACATTTTCTGATTTTCCTTTGATATAATAATTGAAGTTTTATAAAGTCTATCCTTTTGTCAAGACTTAATTAATTTATAGTATTGATAGGCCTATTACTATTGCATAATCAGCTATATTTGTTGCAGAGAAGTAGTTCTGCCTGAGAAATCTAAACAGAAGTTTGAGGAACTCAAAACAGTGTAGCTTAATATAATGAGCATGAACTTTGAAGTCAAACAACCCTAGCTCTGCTCCTTGGCAGCCTCATGCCCTCTCTCAGTCTTTGCGTTCCCATCTGTTCAGTGGGGATACTATGTTTCTTACAGAGTTGCTCTGAGGAGTAAGGGAAATGACGTCTGTGAAGTGACTAGCATCTTGCCGGCCCAGAGAAAGGGTTAGGTAAATGGTAATCATTGGTGTGATTGGTAGTGGGTACACTCCTTTAATGCAGAAACATTGTTTTAAAAAATATTGAGAAGGGAATTAGCCGGGGTCATTTCCTTCTTTAAACCTGTGCAACCATCGGCTGCAGTAGTGGATTTATGTGTTGGGGCAAGTGATCACATCCCCCCACCCCCTAACACATTTTTAATTAGATTTTTTTTTTTACCAAAACAAAATTTCTGAAAAGATTTTAACTGAAAGTGAACCAGTTGTCCCACTATTATTTTAACATTACATGATTCTTTTTGAATTATAATGGTGTGCTTAGGATCCATTACTTAATCTGGACCATAATTATGTATTGCCTAAGATGCTGGGGAGGAAAGAGACCTCAGTAAATGTCACCCTTTTTTTAACTTCAGATTCTAAATTAATCTGCAATTCTCATATATTGAAGGTGAGGGAAGGGTGGTTAAAGATGATTTTACAGACTTTTAGATAGAAAGAGCATGTCCAAAACAGTAAATTTAGCATTATCTTTGTGGAAAATCAACTGTACTATTATTTGTATTTTGCATAAAATGTGTGTTTTATAGACTCAGAAATACAGCTGTGTTGAGTATTATGTCACTTTTTTTTTAAGATTTTATTTATTTATCTTTAGAGGGGAAGGGAAGGAGAGAAGGAGAGAAATATCAATGTATGGTTGCTTCTTGTGAGTCCCCTGCTGGGAACTGGCCTGCAACCCAGGCATGTGCCCTGACTGGGAATCGAACCGCGATCGTGTGGTTCGCAGGCTCACATATTATGACACTTTTATTCAAATTGAACAAGTTAACTTGCTAGGTATGAAAAGCCTCAAGTGAAGCCAATTTTCTTTGGGTAAAAATCAATTCTTTGTAAGCATCAAATTAAAATGTGGCTATATCTTCTGCCTTGAAAGTTTAAAAATATACTAGATGTTATTTAACTCACACAAATGGTTTGGAAGCTGAAATACTTATACTTAGGGCTTGGTCCATCCTGAAATTAGGGAGTTTACTTACAGAGAGTTTCAGTCCTAAAATTCATATTCTTGTGGTTTTAAAACTGAAATGATGCTTAATTTTACCTAATATTTTATGTAGAGGCACTTGATGTACAGTGTCTACTTTGTTGTGGACATCAAAAAAGAAACACCTCTAGTCTTTAATGTCTGACTCCTGTTGAGGGGAATGACGTAGTGAGTGCCCGCTGCTACGTGTTCGGGCAGGTACTGCGTGATTAATCACGTGTGCTGTGTGTGCGATGTGTGCTGAGCAATCTTTACTTTCAACTGAGACTATAGACGGGTTCTAGGATGGTTACTAAGAAATGTTCAATAGGATCTACCAAAATATTATAGGATAAGTTTAATAGACATTGTGTATTTTTAAATGAGTAGCATTATAAAAATTGTTTACATTTTTGTGAAATGTTGATACCACAGAGGTTAATCCAAGGGAAAGTTTATTACTGCAGAGAATTAGGGAAAGGAGATAATTGAGAAGATTGTAGAAATTTGAACCTAGACTTATTTTTTAAGAGTTTGCAGAAACCTTAATTAAGTGGTCTAATTTTACTCTCACTTTATAGGTGTTGCTGGGAGACCCAGAAAGGTTAAGTAAAATTCCTGTAATCACAGATCTAATGAGTAGCAGAAATAAAATTAGAACCCAGGGCCAGTGCGCTTTTTACGTTTCCTGTCTGCCTCTGTAGATCCAGTTGAGGTTAGAACCACAGAGCTGTGAATTAGGAGATCTTAATCCTTTAAAAATATTTTTATACATAAATGTGCTCCTCTTATGAGTCCAGGTAGCATTACTTAATTATTTTGGGGTAAGAGTGGCAAAAAACACTTTTTAAAGAAAATTTTCCTGTGGCTCTGCTTTTCCAGGGCTCATGTCTCCAGCAAGAGGACAAGATGGATCTATCACCATCCTGGGGGACAGTGGCCTCGTTCCCTCCCGGCTTCACTGGGGTGTTCTCCTGCATTTTCTCTGCACTGAACCCATGTGCACCGCCCTGCCCCCATCCCTTTTCTCCTGGGAGGGACACTCTTGATGAGGACACACAGGCCTCTGAGTTGTGGCCACGTGCTGGCAGGCACTTAGGAGCTCATGGGCCAGCCCCATGTGTCACACAGGGGAGGGGACACCAGTGGGGTGGCTTGCACATCTAACCAGCGGTAGAGTCAGGCCTGTGTTGGAACCAGACCCGGCTCCCTGCACCAGAGGTGGAAGGAACTCTGTGCTGCCTCCTGTGTGTTCGCATTTGATGCCAGTTGTGCAGGACGTGCCTGGGTTCCGTGGGTTTGGACTTCATTGTGCATGTGTCACATTTAAAGCAGTTATTTCATTTCTTTGCCGATATTCAGAGGTTTGAGATGAAAACATGGGAGAAGATAACTTGATTTATGCTCATCTTTTCATTAAACCACTGAATTGAGGTATGACATGTAAAAGCTGTACATGTTAAATGTTTACAGCTCGGTGGTTTGGGGAGAAGTATACACCCGTGCAGCCATCACCACCCCATCAAGGCCATAAACGTCATTTCTTCCCAGACTTCCCTCCCACCGTACTGTTACTGGTTCTGTGTGCTGCAGGAACTCAACACAGGAGCAGGCTTTGTGTACAACGCAGTGCCAGTAGCTGCAGGCATGGAGCTCTGTAGCAGCACCCTAGAACTTCTTCATCCTGTCCAGGTGTTGATTTGGTCAAATGCTTTTTCTGCATCTGTTGAGATGATACATGGTTTTTATCTGTTATTCTGTTACTGTGGTGTATCACACATGCCAATTCGCACATGTTGAACCATCCTTGCACCCAGGGGAAAACCCAGTTGGCTGCTGTGTGTGTTGCAGAATTTGATTTGCTGGTATTTTGTTAAGGATGTATCCAGCTATATTCATTATTCATCGTGTCCTTGTCTGGCTGTGGTATCAGGGTGATGCTGGCCTCTTTTGAATTTGGGAAGGATCCCTCTTCTGCCGTGTTTTGAGAGCCTGAGAAGGATTGGTGTTAGTTCTCATTTAAATGTTTGGTGGAATTCACCGTGGAAACCATCTGGTGCTGGACTTTTCTTTGTTGGTGGTTTTATGATTACCAGTTCGAGCTCCTCACTTAGTTATTTCTTTACAATTTAGTGTTGGTAGGTTGTGTGTTCCTAGTAATTTATCCGTGCCTTTTAGATTAGTAGATTTGTTGGCTGTACAGTTGTTAATAGTAGTTCATTATCCTTTGTATTTTCGTGGTATCAATTATTATGTATCCTTTTTCCTTTTTACTTGTGTTTCTTTGAGTCTGCTTTTTCTTGGTTAGTCTAGCTAAAGGTTTTTCGATTTTATTTTATTTTTTTAAAAAATCTCTTACTTTAATTGATCTTTTCTGGTTTCTATTTCATCTATTTCTGCTCTAATCATTATTCTTTCATTCTGCTAATGCTGAACTTAGTTTTTTCTTCTTTTTCTAGTTCTGTGAGGTGTAAATTCAGGTTACTTGTATAAGATCTTTCTTTTTACTTAACGTAGGCATTTTATATTCACCTTTGAATTCTCTGTACCTAGCACAGTGCTGGTAACATCTCGTCAGTGTTGTTACTAAGTGAATAAATAAATATATTTAATTCAAAAAATGATGATCTGCACCTGATACAAAACTGTAGGAAATTGCTACTCGATTAAATGACAACAATTAGACTTATTATTACAGCTGGATCTTTGGCAGGTATTCGGGGCACAGTGTGTGTGATGTCACACAGGGTCATGGCAAAGTCATATTTGAAGCTATTCCTTCAGCAAACGTATATTGGGCTTCAGGTGCTGTGCTAGGTACTAAGGATATAAAGCCCCCCAAAACAGTGAAGGAGAACGTCAGTAAGGGCGTTCACTACCAGGGGTCAGAACCTGAGTCTAGGGGCCCCACAGCCTCCTGGAACTCCTGGGGAGAGGGGGCAGGAAAAGGGGGCCCAAGATCTTTGTTTCTTGCCAGCTCCTTCAGCCCCTGCAGAAAAGACAACTCCCACGGCACCTGGATGGCTCCAGGGCTGACCTTGGAGCCCAGGCCCTGGGTGATAAAGACAAGCTTAACTGCTCTGCAGGAACCTGATGGACATCGGTGTCCACTGAAGTCAGCACGGACCCCAGCCCAAGGGGAAGGGTTGAGACTTCGAGGGGACAGAGCACTCTGTCCCCATGACAGTGAGGCTGCATCATCATCTTGCTGAGGGGACAAATCCATGCAACATGCATTTCTCCTTGTTTAAAACTGCTAATGTGTGGTCCTCTTGAAATATTCAATATGTTGGGTGTGATTAAACTGAAGAAAGACTGAAGTGAGTAACTAATTTATTTAAGGTTTTTAAAGAAATGTTAATGTATTTATTGAACTGAGAGAGAGTAAGGGGGAGGGAAAAGGGGAAGGAAAGAGAGAGAAAAACATTGATTTCCTCTTCCACTTACTGATGCATTCATTGGTTGATTCTTATATGTGCCCTGACCAGGGATGTCGATTCTTGTATGAGCCTTGGCCAGGGATTGAACCCACAGTTTTGGCGTAGCGGGACAATGCTCTAACCAGCTAAGCTACCTCACCAGGGCGAGGTACTGCTTTATTTAAACTGTGGCTTGTTGTATTCTTATTAAGGGGAGGGACTGAAAGGGCTTAAGCGTCCAATGGGCAGTTATTAACAACTGAACCTAAAATAAAAACAAAAACAGAAAAGGTACAGAGAATAAGTAGCATAAAAGGTACGTAGAAAATAGACAGGGGGGAGGTTGAAAATAGTATGGGAAATGTAGAAGCTACAGAACTTATATGTAAGACCCATGGACATGAACTAAAGGGGGACAATGCGGGTGGGAGGAGGTATGCAGGGTGGAAGGGAATAAAGGAGGAGAAAATGGGACAACTGTAATAGCATAATCAATAAAATATAAAAAATAAAAAAGTTCAATGGGTCCAAGGGTATGTTGTGATTCTAGAAATGATGTTGCAACACAGGTGGGGTCTGTCGCAGGTACCCTGAGGCAGTCACCTATTGGCATCTGGACAGGAGCTTGGCCACTTAAATCACCAACAATGGCACACTGCGTGTCCTGAGGCACACGGAGCAAGCTGTGCTGGATGCTGCTGAGCCAGTCACCCTTCTCTCAAGCTCTTCGAACCTGACCTTCACACTGTCCACAGCCAGCAGCCAGAGTCCCTGACAGACCAGCCTTCAGAGAGATGTTCTGTCTGACACCCATTCGCTATCTTGCAAAATCCTGGTCTTTAGACCTCCCTCCTTGTGCATAAGGCACATCCCAGTTCAGAACGGCGCGGCCCTCCGACAGGTCCTCTGCGGACGGGAGCTTCCCAGAGCCCACACCACCAGAGGGGCAGGCACGGAGGAGGAGAGGTGGGTTAGGAGAAGCGGCTAGGCCTCTTGTGTGACTTCTCCGAGCAAGGTTCTTCCTGGGCGTCGGGGAGTAGGGGTTCATCTGCCCGCCCAGCAGGGTCTCGGTGCGAGTCCCGCTCGACACTGCGGTCAGAGAGACCTTGCGGAGCTGGGGCCCAAGTCGCAGCCGGGCTCAGGTTTTGTATCTGCCACTTACCGTCCGCATCCCTGTGGCAAGTGACCCACCTTCTGTGTGCCTCAGTTTCCTCACCTGTAAAGTAGGGGTAATAGTATCTACTTCTATAATGGTGTTCTCGGGCCTAACGTTGTGATTTATGAAAAGAGAGCAGGGATGGGCCCAGTGCAGAACTGAAGAAATGGGAGCTGTTTTACGAGTTATCGCCAGGATAGTGCACTTGGCCCCCAAACAACACTGGGGGTAGGGGTGCTGACCTCCCAGGAAATTGGAAATCCATGTGCGATTTTTGACTCCCCCAAAACTTAAGTTTTCCCTCAATGTCTGCTTCAGGCCTCCTGCAGACACCAAAATCACGGTGCTCAAGTCCCCTGAATACGATGCAGAGACCAATGCAGATCATCGGCCTTCTGCATCTGCAGACTGCCAGCTGTGGTCGAAAATGGTACAGATATTTGCTGAAAAAATTGCGTGTGAGTTCACGCCCGCATTCTTCAAGGGTCAGCTGTGTTATCATTGCTACTGCCTTCATTACCATCGCCCAGGGGCACGGTGCGGGGACTCCACTGGGACCCGTGCTATGGGGGTTGTGGCTGGGTAATGTCCAGGCTGTCCCGATGGAGGTCTGTGATTACCCAGGACTTGCTGCAGAACAGCCACCTGGAGCTTTTTGTCTTTCAAGTCATAAAACAGCTCTGCTGGTCTTCCTACAAAGTGGTGTGTGAACGACCCCGCCTGCCCCAGAAGCAGAATCTGCTTCCACGTGAGATGACGAGGGCTCCCTCCTGATTTCTGCTGTGACGGGTCAGCCTGACTTGTAATTGGAGCCACACACACTGATGCAGACATCTGCAGGCCCAGGGTGGGTGCCTGTGGACACAATTTTCTGTGCCTTCCCGTGTTCTAGGGAAACATCTCGGTTCCCAAGTGGGACCTTCCACACTCTTCCCTTCTGGCCTCAGCTCTCCCCTACCTGTGTCTTAGCTTCACTGTTCTTGATCAAGATGGTGATCAAGGTGATGAGTGAGCGGTCGTTCCCTCACCTCAGCCAGAATTCCCTACGGACCTGCAGCCCTGGCCACACCAGCCACAAGGCCAGCATGCGGTGGCACCCATCTGGGGGGAGCTGCCTGAGGGACTGGCGGAGGGGTGGGCTGCTACAACAGCCCCGCCGGGGACATGAAATCCAGAGCCATTCGGCCAGGGGACGACGAGTCACAGCCTGCTCTCCTGGAATCATAGCGGGGGTACTGGGTTTGGCTTGGGGTGGGTACAGAAGAGTGGGACATAGTCCCTGACCTTTGGGAGCTCACAGCCTAGTGACAGGGTCTACCCAGAGTCTACCCTTGACCAGAGTCTACCCAGGCTCCCCTGGACTTGCCCACAAGGCCTCCACTTTGGGCTTCCGTGTTCCTCTCCACACTGTCCAGTTTTCACAGGAATCCTGCTGGGTTGGTTTAGCCAGACTCCCCCATCCCCTGCATCTAACCACCCTCTTTATCTAATCGAGTTCTTCACTCCCCCAACCCAGGTGGCGTTTGGCCCCCACCCCAGCCTGCCTTCAGCAGCAACCTTCGGGTCTGCTTTACCCCCCTCCCCCCCAACCCCATTGTTTCCTTAGTGATTTTGCCTCCACTGACCCCACCTGCTCCATCCTGTAAGTTCCCACTTGCCCAAGCTGTGTTTGGAGTTGAGCTCGGTTCTGTCCCAATGTCTCTTTTCTCCTATTGAACAAAACCTGTTTTTATCACTTTACTGTCCAGCTCTGGTTTTTCTTTGAAACTAGATGAGATAGGCAGGCCAATGAACAGCTAGTTTAATCCCAAGTAGAATTATATTAGGGGTAAAATATGAAGGGTTTCAAAAGGGGTGAAGGATGTTGATTGGTAAAGGGGCAGATGAAGGCACCTGGGGAAGCCTGGAGCTGGAAACAGTGAAGGCAGGTGGTGGGGCAGGAAGTAGGGGTTCCGCTGAGGGGAGTTGTGAGACACAGCCAGAGCGTAGAGGAAGCTGACGGGTCACAGGGGACGTTGAGGAGCTGAGGTGTGTCCGTGACAGCCGAGGGGGCCCGAGGGGGTCTGCGTGTGCTCACCAAGTGCAGGAGCCCGGGTCAGAGGAATGTTATTACCTGTTCAGTTTGCCCAGGAGAAACGGGACCAGAGGGCTGTTGTACCACTTCTGGAAGTGGTCAGTCTGTAGGATGAGAGAGGAAATCAGAGAGGGATGGGGTGGAAGAAGAACTGAGGGCGCGTGTGTGAGGTGGAAAAAGAGACATCGGAGACTAGACCCAGCTGAGCAGCCCAACAAGACTCCCCAGCCAACTACTTTTGTTGTGACAAACATGCACCAGAATCCAATCTTCCTTTCCCAGAATTTCACCCTAGCCCATCCTTCTACCATCTGCAAAACATTGATAATTAACATTGTTGATTATGTCCAAGACTCAAAAATAAGCTAGGTTCAATAAAACATCAGTTTTACATATGTTCATCTGCTTTCTAATTTATTGAGACCAGGACCTAGTGCAGGGCAGCCAAGTGAATGTCATGGACATTTCCATCAGGCAAGCGTGTGCCCCATAGCCATCCCAGTGGCCAAAGGGTTTGCTAACTCATTTTTAAAGTATAACCACAAACCAGCACCCTGCATAAAGTGGACTGTTCTGTGTGTAAATCAGTGCCTCCCCCCTTGTCCTCCCTTCCTTAATTAAGATAGAATTCTAATTTATTTCTCTATCCTTTTGTGGGTAAACTAATTTTTTCTTATAAAAGAAAACATACTGGTTTCAGAATGCGATTCAGCCAGTCTGCTTCTCTGTGCATCCCACCCTCCCCCTCGCAGCTGTCAGTCACGGCCTCCGGAAACACTCACAGCGGAAAGCCCGCCCCAGACTTCCAGGCCACCCTGGTGGAGCATGGGTCCTTCAAGGAGGTGGAGCTTTCAGATCACAGAGGGAAATACGTGATCCTCGTTTTTCTACCCGTTGTACTTCACTTTTACGTGCCCCACAGAGATCGTCGTTTTCAGTAAGCATGCCGAGGACTTCCACAAGTTGGGCCGCGAGGTGCTGGGGGTCTCTGTAGGCTCGCAGCTCACCCACCTGGCTTGGATTAACACCCCCAGGAAGGAAGGAGGCTTGGGCCCTCTGAATATCCCCCTGCTGGCTCATGTAATGAGAAGCTTGTCCCATGATTGTGGCATGCTGAAGAAAGATGAGGGGATTGCCTACAGGGGCCTCTGTCATCAATGGCAAGGGTGTCCTTCACCAGATCACCGTCAATGATTTGCCCGAGGGGCACTCCATGGATGTGGCTCTCCTCTCCGGCTGGTCCAGGCCTTTCAGTGCACAGATGAGCATGCGGAATCTCATCAGATCTGTCCCGCTGGCCGGAAGCCAGGCAGTGACACGATCAAGCCCAACTTGGATGACAGCGAGGAATACTTCTCCAAACACAACCAGGCTGACAAACAAGCACCAAGCTTGGGCTCTTGGCCCCCACCTGGGTGCCCCGTGCTGGCCCAGGAAAGGCCAGATCTGCCCCTTCATATTCCACAGTCTGTGACCCCAAATGGCTAGTCCTATGCCTTTTCATATTCCCAGCTGACTGGTGAATGGAGACCCATCCCTGGAGCCACCCAACCAGGCACAGGCCTAGAGGTGACCCATAAAGTATTAGAGACAGAAAAAGAAAAAGAAAGAAAGAAAGAATACTAATTTGCTGACTTGGAACCAGCCAAAGAACAAGACCTGAATCTGCAAAGTGGAGTGGAAACTATGAAGTGAAGTTTGGCTGACCTCACATAGCAAGTTCAGCTGCAGTCCACTTAAACTGACAGCACGGTGATATCAGGGACTGTGCCCAAAGGGCACTGAGGTGGCATCAAACAGGATGGAGGTCTATTAACGAACAGCACTCAGTCCCTTGCTCCCTCTGCCATCCTTTGCAAGGGGCTGCCTCTTACCTGTCTTTGTAATTTGTCATGTTCCGGCTCCCACTCTGGTATCAACAGAAAGGTGCCCCTAGGTGGTGACATTTTTTATTTCTCTGCTTGTTTGACACTGGGCAGGGGTAAGGGTGATAAAGTCAAAGGAATTGCTACTAAAAAGCAATGTTCAAATGTTCCCAAGTGAGATCTGTGTGTAGTCAGAGGTGGGCTCACTTCCAAGACACATCTGTGAGGGTGGATATTATTTTTCTTTTAATTTGAGATCGTTTTGTCTGGCACTTCCAATCCTCCCAAGCCAGTAACTGTTTTCCTCACAAAGTGACCCAGTGCATACAGTAGGGGTCCCGCGGAGGGAGAGCAGAGGTGAGGAGTCAAAGGCTTTCATGCACTGGTTGCATGTGCCACACTCCCAATGCTTCAAATGCAGTGGAATGTGGCAGCAAGTCCTGGTCTCTCCCCCAGCGAATTCTCAGTTATCCTGAGCTCCTGGAGAAGCCAGAGGCCTCCCCACTTCTCCTTCTCTTTTATTCCTGCCCACCTTTAGCCACGTGTGGTGCCCAGTGGAACAAGTCACAACACACAGTGGGATGACTGGGAATAAGGGTGGATGTTACTTCCCACGCCCTAGTCATGGGTGTGTTTTGGCGCTAAACTGTCTCATATGTCATGGAAGGTGAGGTGCTTGGGGAGGCCTTGGGGCAATTCCTTGCAGAGGCCTATTACCCATCCCCATCCCACTGAGACAACTGGAACAGAATCTCTCTTTACTTGTCAGCATGTTGGACAAGATAAATAAAAGCCGTGACAGCCCTGGCTTGTGTGGCTCAGTGGAATGAGCACCCGCCTGCAAACCCAAAGTTCACCACTTCAATTCCCAGTCAGGGTACGTGCCTGGGTTGTGGGCCAGGTCCCCAGTTGGGGGCATGTGAAAGAAGCAACCTATCCTAGTGTCTCTCAACATCAGTGTTTCCCTTCCTCCCTCCCTTCTCTGCTCTCTAAAAAAAATAAACAAAATCTTTTTAAAAAACCAACATGGCTTGCAAGCATGTTGCCATGTGTTGATGGTGTCTCGGGGGTGCAGATTTGGTCACAGGATCCCCCCATTCACCATCAGAACTGGGAGGAGTGCTGGGCGCAGGCCAACCCCACCAGAACGGAGAGTGGTCTCCTAGGGCGCTGAGATCTGGCTGGGCCTTTCAGACAAGAAGCGCAGTCTTTAACATAGGAAACACAGGAAACACTGAAAATGCCAAAAGGAGAAGAATTTATGTGCAAAAATGAACCTGTCAGGAAGTGGCAGGTCTGCATGCAGGAGCTCCAGAGGTCTTCAACCTCACCTCTGTGCTTATTGAAATCCCAGTGTTTTCTCCCTCCAAACTCCAGATGAAGCTAGCGATGGATGTGCTGCCCTTACTGGACAGAGTTCTATGGTCTGCCTTCCCACCACTGACCAGCAGAGGCTGGGAGACCACTCTTTCAGTCTGTGGAGCTTACTAAGTTCAGACCACAGTTCTGTCTCAGTGTGTGTGTGTGTGCGCGCGCGCGCACGCGTTGAGGCCAGTGGGTGGCGAGCCTCAGCACAGGCGTGCACAGAGCTCGAGCTGGCCTCCAGCATGTGCTCCCTGCGGGCCCAGCTCACCATCAGCACATGTTTGTTTGTTTGTTTGTTTGTTTGTTTTAAAAATAAAACAGAGGAAGATAGAGGTGTAGGTGGAAACACTGTGCTTCCTCAACACAACTGAGTTTAAAAACAACAAAGTTTTAGTAACAAAAATGCAACCAAACACAGAAAACTGAACTATACAGAAGTCCGACAACAATGGACTATTCAGCCAGACTGGTAAGAGCAGCTGAGCCAATGACTGGCGGAGCAGGGTGGCACAGGAAAACTCAGCCAGACCGACCCAGGGACCCAGGCACGAGGGCAGCAGTTGGCAAATCCCAGGTGTTGGGCTGCGACGGGCAGACCAAGTGAGGGTGTAAGACGGCAGGCTGCCCGTGGTCACACATTCCCACGCAGATAAACCAGGCAAAGGAGTGAGCAGTGAGACAGACCACGCAGGCCCCAGCAGCAGGAAGCAGCAGAGGGGACCGCCATTGCCCCCTTCTGACCCCGCCCCTACATAGAGCATCACAACCCAGCAACTGAGTTGTCCCACCCTGATGAACACCTAGGGCTCTGCCCCTCATATGTAACAGGCAAGAACAAACCAAAACATCATGGCTCAAGAAGAACTCAAAGCCCCAGAGCTGGTAACTCTAAGCAACCAAGAAATAGCCAACCTATCAAATGCACAGTTCAAAATAGTGGTAATCAGAATGCTCACAGAACTGGTTGATTTTAGTCACAAATTAGAGGAACAAATGAAGGCTAAACTAATTGAAATGAAGGGAAATGCACAGGAAACCAATAGTGATGGAAAGGAAACTGGGACTCAAATCAAGGGAGTGGACCACCAGAAGGAAGAACAAAACATCCAACCAGAAAAGAATGAAAAAACAAGAATTCAAAAAAGTGAGGAGAGTCTTAGGTATCAACAGAAAGGACATTTTTAAACATTCCAACATCCAAATTATAGGGGTTCCAGAAGGAGAAGATGAAGAGCAACAAGTGGAAAACATATTTGAACAAATAATAAAGGAGAACTTCCCCAATCTGGCAAAGGAAATAGATGTCCAGGAAATACAGGAAGCTCAGAGAGTCCAAAGAAGTTGGGCCCAAGGAGGAACACACCAAGGCACATCATAATTACATTAGCCAAGATTAAAATGAAAGAGAGAATCCTAGAAGCAGCAAGAGATAAGGGGACAGTCACCTACAAAGGAGTTGTAGGTGACAGTCCCATCAGACTGTGAGCTGATTTCTCAAAAGAGACCTTACAGGCAAGAAGGGGCTTCATTTAGAAAGAAGTATTCCAAGTCATGAAATGCAAAGACCTACATCCAAGATTGCTCTATCCAGCAAAGCTTTCATTTAGAATGGAAGGGCAGATAAAGCACTTCTCAGGTAAGGTCAAATTCAAGGAGTTCATCATCACCAAGCCCTTATTATATGAAATGTTTAAAGGGACTTATCTAAGAAAAAGAAGATAAAAAAGATGAACAGTGAAAGGACAGCAAACTCACAGTTATTAACAACCACACCTAAAACAAAAGCAAACCAAGAGGACAGCTAGATCAGGAGTGGAACCATAGAAATGAAGATCACAAGGAGGATTAGCAACAGGGGATAAGGTACAGAGAATAAGTAGCATAGACAATAGGTAGAAAATAGATAGGGGGAGGGTAAGAATAGTATGGGAAATCTAGAATCTAAAGAATTTGAGACATGTGGACATAAACTAAAGGGGAGGGAATGGTGGGGGAGGGGTGTGCCGGGTGGAGGGGAATGAAGGGGGTAAAAGGACAACTGTAATGGCATAATCAATAAAATATATTTTAAAAAATAAAAATAAACAGGGGAAGGGAGGGAGAAAGAGAGGGAGAGAAACAGTAATATGTGGTTTTCTCTTGCGTGCCCTCTACCAGGGACCTGGCCCACAACCCAGGCATGTGCCCTGACTGAGAATTGAACCAGTGACCCTTTGGTTTGCATGCTGGTGCTCAATCCACTGAGCTATACCAGCAAGGGCCATCAGTGCATCTTCTCCTGGAGTCTCTGCTACTTCCCTGTCCTTTAACTAGAAGCTCTGGTTCCCCTTCAGAATCTTACATTTCACTTCCCTTATACTCTGTGTTGAAGCTCACATGACTGGGTAGTTGGGGGGGCAAACTGGCAAGGGAAAAAAAAATAAACAGGATTTTCCCAAAATTGTGGTGTACAGGGGCCCATTTTCCCAGGCTCTTGCCAGAGACGCGTTTTCCTCGGCATTTTTGGAACTTATGCCCCGGCCATGGCTGCAGCTTCAGGGTGGGAGCAGAGCTAGGACAGAAGAGGGAAGGGTCCCCTGCAGTCCCCGACTCTGGCTCCAATGGGCCCCTTGTCCAGTCTTCTCTGCATCATTCCCCTCCTGGTCCTGGAACAGTGCTGAGACCCACCACCTTGAGGACAGAGCTGAGATCATGGCAGGAAACCCAAGCAGTTTGCTACTGTGCTGGTCATTTGTCCAGTGCTGACATCCATCCCCAGTCTGCTCACTGGCAGATTCTTCCAGAATCCTCAGATACCGACTTTTCTAATCTGTCCTGAGCTCATGGTTGTCATTAGGAAGGGAATGGCTGGCTCAGGACCTGCTCCATCCTGGTGGCTCTAGAATGGTGTGTTCTTTTTTTTTTTTTTTTTTTTTTTTTTTTTTTTTTTTTTTTTTTTTTTTTTTTTAAGAAGAAAGGGAAGGAAGAAAGTGGGTCTGGACAGTGAGGAGACTTTCTTTAAAAATAAGTAGAGTGTTTTCTTTACTCACAGTCCTTCAAAGTGCTACATTGGTTGGCCTGAGGTACTTTTATTCTTCTCTCTGGATATTCTTCCTGAAGAAGGTGGATGGAGTTGGCTACACAGATATGAGGACAAGAGGGTGAATGTGCTGTCCTGGGTTCTGAGTTACAGTGTTTGTACTGTTCTGCATTTCCAAGTCTTTCTCACTGCACAGTTCAGGTCTGGCTAGAGGCAGAACTAGCTGTGAGTAGCTCCGTCTGGTCCTTCTTGACACCACTGTCCATCTGTCCTGCACACTGGTACTCTGTGTTAATTGTCAGCTGAATGCAGCAGGGCACCTGGCCACCAGGGCACTTGGCAGATCCACATGTTGGAGAAGCCCTGAGTCTCTGAGTCACTGTGTGGAGAGGGTGAGATGCACTGGTTTCCTTACCTACATAATGGGATACAAGGAGCCAGCAGATTTCACCAAATTCAATGAAACGTCTGTTATACCAGCTCAACATTATTACCCTAATGGACAGAGTCTTTTTAAAAAAATATTTTTAAATATTTTATTTGTTCGTTTGTTTATAGAGAAAGGGTAAAGGAGAGAAACATCAATGTGTGGTAGCCTCCCGTGCCCCCCACTGAGGACCTGGCCTGCAACCCAGGCATGTGCCCTGACTGGGAATCAAACCAGCTACCCTTTGGTTCGCAGGCCTGTGCTCAATCCACTGAACCACCCCAGGCAGGGTATGATCTTTTTCTTAAATAAGTCACTTTAACATTTCCTGTAATAATGGTTTGGTGATGATGAACTCCTTCAGCTTTATCTTGTCTGGTAAGCACTTCTTTCTGCCCTTCAATTCTAAATGATAGCTTTGCTGGATAGATCAATCAAGGTTGTACGTCCTTGCTTTTCATCACTTTGAATACTTCTTGCCTGTCCCTTCTTACCTGCAAAGATTGTTTTGAGAAATCAGTTGACAATCTTATGAGAGCTCCTTTGTAGGTAACTCTCTGCTTTTCTCTTGCTGCTTTTAAGTCTCTTTACTTTAACCTTTGGCATTTTAATTATCACATGTTTTGGTGTGGTCCTCTTTGGGTCCATCTTGTTTGGGACTCTCTGAGTTTCTTAGATCTGTATGTCTATTTTCTTCACCAAATTAGGGACATTTTCTTTAATTATTTTTTCAAATAAGTTTTCAATTTCTTGCTCTTCCTCCTCTCCTCTGGCATCCCTATGATTCGGATGTTGGTATGTTTGAAGATGTCCCAGAGTCTTCTTATACTAGCCTTGGTTTTTGTTTTTGTTTTTGTTTTTTTTTTAATTCTTGGCTCTTCTTTCTGTTCTGGTTGAATATTTATTTCTTTCTTATGTTCCAAAACATTGATATGAACCCCAGCTTCCTTCCCTTCACTGTTGGTTCCCTGTAGATTTTTCTTTATTTCATTTAGTGTAATCTTCACTTTTTCCTTTATGCTGTTGCTGTACTCAATGAGTTCTCTGAGCATCCTAATCACCAGTGTTTTGAATTATGCATCTTGTAGGTTAGTTATCTCCATTATGTTTGGTTCTTTTTCTGGCATTTTGTTCTGTTCTTTCATGTGTGCCATATTTCTTTGTCTCTTCAATTTGGAAGCCTGCCTGTGTTTCTGTATTAGGTACAGCTGCTTTGGCTCCACGTCTTAGTAATGTGGCCTATTGTAGGAAAGGCACTGTAAATTGTGTGAGGTGGAATCTTAGGTGATCACCAGGGTAGGGTAACCTGCTTTACCACTTTGTGGCTCTGTTTGGGGGCATGACTCAAAGAGGGGACAGTGCTGCTGCCTGGCTTCCAGAGGTTTGCCTGACACTCTTCCTGTTTCCCCTCACTTTATCCATTCCCTGTATATGACTGGCACCCTCCAGCTGTTGCCATGGTGTTGAATCCCAGAGTATGCATGTTGCATAGGTTCTAAGACCATGTGGGCCCTTTAAGAGAAGTTTCCTGAAAATTCAGCAGTTTCTTCTGCTACCTCAACCCCCAGTGATTTTTGTGGCCAGAAGTTATGGGGATTTATCTTCCCAGAACTTGAAACCTGGGGTGCACCATTTGGCCAGGGGCTGGGATCACTCAAGTTATCCCTCCTGATCTTTACCTGCCATGCATGAATATGGAACCGCCCATGCTCATCCCACCACTGCCATCACCTCTTTGTGCCACATCACCTTCCTGTCGACACTTCTCCACCCCTCCTACCCATCTGGATGAATGTGGCTCCTTTAAATCTTTTGTTGTCAGATGTTCACACAGTTTGATTTTCTGACAGTTCTGGGTGTCATTTGTTTGAAGATTTAGTTGTAATTCTTTTTGTGATTGTGTGAGGAGGCAGAGCCTATCTACCTATGCCTACATCTTGACCAGAAATCTGATGAGTCACTTTCTGTCTCTCATCTTTGTTTAAATCCTGCTGAATAGGCTGTGTTGATTTCAACCTCCAGCATTACTTTTTCCTCTCGCAGGCAAATCAAAAGATAAATTGAGCCTGGTAGGAGAGAGCATATGAAGACAGGCTATTATTATTACCATAATTTTTAGCACCTTCTGCCAAGTACACAGAGAAGAATTATTAATCAACCCTTACCTTTGACAGAGCATAGTATCATTTCTGCATTTGGGGGTCTGCAGATAATTGAAAAGCACAAACTCCTGCCGAATGTGCCTCCTTTCCTCTGATCCTTGTGAGTCCTTGAGTAGTGTCATTGATTGGCACTGTGACTGTGATAGCGCCAGAGCAAGGCCAAGGCACCAAGAAGGTCTTTTACATCCTTGGTTAAACTTATTCTCAGGTCTTTTATTCATTTTTTATGCAATTGTAAATGGGATTGTTCTCTTAGTTTCCCTTTCTGATAATTCATTATTGGTGTATAAAAATGCAACTGATTTCTGGATATTTATTTTGTATCTTGCTTTTTGACTGAATTTATTTATCAGTTCTAGTAGCTTTTGATGGAATTTTTAGGGCTCTTTATATACTGTATCATGTCATCTGCAAATAATGACAGTTTTGTTTCTTCCTTTCCAATTTGGATGCCTTTTATTTCTTCTTTTTGTCTGATTGCTGTGGCTAGGACTTCTAGTAGTGCTGAAAGCAGACATGTCTTGTTTCCAAGCTTAAGGAAAACGTTGAGTATTGATGTTGGCTGTGGGTTCGTTAGGTATGGCCTTTATTGTGTTATATGTTCCCACTATTCTCACTCTGCTGAGAGGTTTTATCATAAATGGGGTCTGGAATTTATCAAATGCTTTTTCTGGATCTGTTGATATAATCATGTCATTTTATTCTTTTTTTCATTTTATTCTTTATTTTGTTTATATGTCATATAACATTTATTGATTTGCAGATATTATACCAACTTTGCATCCCTAGAATAAAGCCCACTTAGTCATGTTTATAATCTTTTTAATGTGTTGCTAGAACTGATCTGCTAAAATTTGGTTGAGAATTTTAGCATATATGTTTTTCAGGGAAATTAGCCCTTAATTTCCTTTCTTTGTAGTATCTTTATTTGGTTTTGGAATTAGGATAATGCTGACCTTGTAAAATGAGCTTAGATGTATTTCTCCTCTTAAGTTTTTTGGAAAAGTTTGAGAATAGTTGTTAGCTCCTCTTTGAATGTTCGGTAAAATTCACCTATGAATTTATTTCATCCAGGATGTTTTCTTTTGGGGAGTTTTCTTTTTTTATCACTGTTTCAATTTCATTAGTTGTATCTGTCTCTTGAGATTTTCTCCTTCTTCCTGATTGAATTGGGAAGATAATTTTCTAGAAATTTATCTATTTTGGCCAGATTATCCAATTTTTTTGATGTGCAGATGTTCATAATGTTTTCTTACCCTCCTTTGTATTTCTTTGGTGTCAGTTGTTACTTCTTTCATTTTAGATTTTATTTATTTCTGTCTTCTACTCCTTGTTTTTTTTAAATTGATTTTCAGATAGAAGGACAGGAAGGGAGGGAGGAGGGGTGGATGAGAGAGACACAGAGAGAGAGAGACATTGGTTTGTTGTTCCACTTATTTGTGCATTTATTGATTGATTCTAGTATGCGCCCATACCAGACACCAAACCCACAACCCTGGCATATTGGGACAACACTCTAACCAACTGAGGTACTCAGTGAGGACTCTCTTTTTTCTCAATGAGTCTGGATAAATGTTTGTCAGTTTTGTTCATCTTTTCAAAGAACCAGCTCTTGGTTTTATTAATCTTTTGTATTTTTTTACACCATTTTTAAAATTACTACTCTGGTTGGTATTTTTTTTACTCTATTGACTTTTAGCTTTGTTTATTGTTCCTTTACTAGTTTCTTTTTTAAAAAATTTATTAATTTATTTTAGAAAGATAGAGGAAGGAAGAGAGAAACATCAGTTTGTTGTTTTACTTATTTATGCATTCTTTGGTTGATTCTTGTATGTGCCCTGACTGGGAATCTAACCTGCAACTTTGGCGTATCTGGATGACACTCTAACCAACTGAGCTTTTTGGCCAGGGCTTCTAGTTCTTTTAAGTATAAAGCTAGATTGTTTATTTGAGATATTTCAGTTCTTGATGTAGGTGTGCAATGTTATAAATTTCTCTCTTAGGACTGCTTTCTCTGTGTCCATAGATGTTGGGTTGTTGTTCTCTCATTTTTATTTGTTTCAAGGTACATTTTGATTTCTTCCTTGAGCTCATTGTTAACCCAGTCATTGTTTTGTAATATGTTACTTAGCTTCCATGTCTTTTTGTGTTTTTCAGTGTTCTTCTTGTGATTGATTTCTAGTTTCATGCCAATGTGATCAGAGAAGATGTTTGGCACAATTTCAGCAATCTTAGATTTATTGACACTTGTTTTGTGTCCTAACATGCAGTTTATCCTTAAAAAACTCCATGTACATTTGAAGAGAATGTCCTGCTTCAGGGTAAAATGCTTTTAAAGATATCAATTAAATGCATGTGATCTAGTGTGTCATTTAAAGCTGCTCTTTCCTTTTTGATTTTCTGTCTGTAGGATTTATCCACTGATATCAATGGGGTGCTACAATCCTCTACTATGACTGTGTTACTGTCAATCTCTCTTTTTATGTCCATTAAGATTTGCTTTACATAATTAGGTGCCCCTAATTAGGTGCATAAATGTTTACACTGGTTATAGCCTTTTGTTGGATTGTTCCCTTTATTATTATTTAGTATCCTTCTTTGTCTCTTATCACAGCCTTTCTTTTATTGTTTTATTTTTTTTAACTTTGTGGTTTTTCAAGTACAGTTATCTGCATTTTTCCCCCACAACTCTCCGCCAACCCCAGCCATCCCCACCTCCCTCTTCTGATTCCACTCCCCCTTGGTTTTGTCCATGTGTCCTTTATAGTTGTTCCTGAAAACCCTCCCCCCTTTACCCTCCATTAACCCCTCTGCCCTCTGGTTACTGTCAGATTGTTCTTAATTTCAATGTCTCTGATTATAGTTTGCTTGCTTGTTTGTTTTGTTGATTAGGTTCCACTCACAGCCTCTGTTTTAAACTATATTTTGTCAGATATAAGTATTGTTATACCAGTTATTTTTCCTTTTCTTTTTTAAAGATTTTATTTATTTATTTTTAGAGAGAGGGGAAGGGAGGGAGAAAGAGAGGGAGAGAAACTTCAATGTGTGGTTGCATTTCTCTCATGTGCCCCCAACTGCAGACCTGGCCTACAACCCAGGCATGCGCCCTGACTGGGAATTGAACTGGCAACCCTTTGGTTCACAGGGTGGCACTCAATCCACTGAGCCACACTAGCCAAGATCATATTCTTTTCTTTTTTTTTTAAGATTTTATTTATCTTTAGAGAGGAAAGGAAGGAGAGAAGGAGAGAAACATCAATGTATGGTTGCCTCCTGTGCGTCCCCCGCTGGGAACTGGCCCGAAACCCAAGCATGCCCCCTGACTGGGAATCGAACCGCGATCGTGTGGTTCGCAGGCTCGCACTCAATCCACTGAGCCACACCAGCCAGAGCATTTTCATTTGTATAAAATATCTTTTTCCATCCCCTTACTTTTTTTGACTCTTTAGGCACATTACTTTTTTTCCTTTTCCCCACCATCCCTTTACTTTTAGTCTGTATCTTTCATTCTGAAGTGGGTCTCTTGAAGACTGAATATGAATATATATGGGTCTTGTTTTCTTATTCATTTGGCCACTTTATATCTTTTGATTGGAGCATTTTAGCTACTTTCATTTAAACTGATTATTGATAGGAAAGTATTTATTGCCATTTTATTCTTTAAACTATATTCCTCTGCTTTTCTTTTCTTCTTTTTCTTAAAGAAAGCCCTTTAACAGTTCCTGTAATACTGGAACAAACTTTTTAAGCTTTTTTCTTGTTTTGGAAGTTCTTCATTTCTTCTTTAATTTTATAAGATTTTATTCATTTATTTTTAGAGAGAGGGAAATGGAGGAATAAAGGGAAGGAGAGAAATACTGATGTATGAGAGAAATATCAATGAGTTGCTTCTTGCCCACCCCAAACTAGGGGCATGGCCTCCAACCCAGGCATGTGCCCTGACCAGGAATTGAACCAGTGACCTTTTTGGTTTGCCATACGATACCCAACTTCTTGAGCCACACTCGTCAGGGCTGTTCTTCAGTTTTAAATTATAGTCTTGCTGGTAGAATAGTCCTGTTTGTAAGTCTTTGCTTTTAAGCACTTTAAATATCGTGCCAATCTCTTGTCACCTGAAATGTAACCAACAGTCTTATGGGCTCTCCCTTGCATGTAACCGTCTTTCTCTTGCTGCATTTATGATTCTCTCTTTGTCTTTCATCTTTGCTATTTTAATTATGATGTGTCTTGGTCTGGACTTATTGGAGTTCATCTTGTTTGGGACTCTCTTTACTTCCTGTAATTGTATGTCTTTCTTCCTTACCATGTGAGGGGTTTTCAGTCATTATTTCTTCTAGTAGGTTCTTGATCCTTTGCTCTTTTTCTTCTCCTTTTGGTACCCATATGATGTGGATATTGTTACACTTCATGTTGTCCCAAAGGTCCTTTAAACTATCCTCACTTTTTTCATTCTTTTTTATTTTTGCTGCTATGACTGGATGTTTTCTGCTACGTTGTCTTCCAAGTCACCTATTTGATTCTCTGTTTCATCCAACCAACTGTTTATTCCTACTAGTGTATTCTTCTTTTCAGATATGGTATTCTTCATTTCTGACTGATTATTTTTAATATTTCTATGTCTTTTTTCATGCTCACTATCTTTTTTTTTAATCCTCACTTATTTCATCTATCCTTGCCTTAAGTTCCTTGAGCATCCTTATACCATTGTTTAGAACTCTATATCTGGTAAATAGCTTGCCTCCACTTTATTTAGCTTTTCCCTCCCCCAAATTTCTCATTTTATTTTGGGCTTATTTCTTTGTCTTTCCATTTTTGCTGTCTTTTTTTTGTTTGTTTCTATGAATTAAGTTGATCTGCTATGATTCCCAGTCTTAGTAGGGTGTCCTTACGTAGTGGGTGTCCTGTTGGACCCAGTGGCACTATCTCCTTGATCACCTGAGCTGGGTGCTTTAGCAAGGTCTTTAGTGTGGGTCATGTGGGCCCTCCTGTTGTAATCGAGTCTTGATTCCTATTGCCCTATCCGTGCGTGGGGTTGACCCTCATGTTGGCTGACTATGAAGATCAAGCCATCAGTGTATGGGCTGCTGTGCTGGTGCTGCCCACAAAATGCAGAACTTCCCTCAGCAGGGTCTGGTGCCTGCCAAGATTTCTTTTTGGATATGCCACTTGTGAAAGTAATTGGATCTTGTTCTGATGTTGTCTGATGCTGGGCACTGGGTGTATTGGTTTTGAAACCTCTAGGGTAAGATCTTTTGCTGGCCAATGTCAGACACTGCCTGTGAGTGGCCCTGGGCAACTTGTTTGGAGCTACAGAGTGATCCACAGTTTTTTCCTGCCTCTGCTGGGCCCAGGTGAGTGCAGGAAGGCCCGCGCTGCACACTAACACTGCCTTTTACCAGCACCAGGGCCAGGGGCAGGTTAGCAAAATCTCAAGGTAACCCAAGATTCACCTCCACCTTTCTCTACCTGCTGGCGGCTTGTTAGGCTCAATCACTGAAACAGCCCCTGATGGTACTCAAATTGTGTGAGGTGTGTTCTCAGTGAGTCACCAAGTAGGAGCAAGTGGTGTTTAAAGACTGATTTGAGTTCAAACTCAGTGTCAGTGCTGGGTCTGAGGACATTGAACAAATGTCCTAGGGTATACCACGTTTAACTGCCACCTGCTGGGTGCTTGTACACTTTTGTGGTGTTGTGGGGGTCTCAGGGAGTTGTTGGGGTAAGGCTGGCAATGTTTATTAGACCCAAATAGACCAAGATTTGGCTGTGTGATGTGCAGGGTCTGCACCAGTTGAACAATATGCAAGAGAAAAATGGTCCCTATTCTATAGCCATGCAATCAGTCTGTCATAGATTCTGCTAGGAGTTTGAGCTTATCAGGATGGTGTGGCCAGGAGTCTGGAGAGTGGAGTTAGTGGATCTTTTGCGAGTGGGAGTTGCCAGTCACGCTGCGGGCAGTTCCTTGCCTCAGAGCCACACAACTTAGTACAAATTAGTCTGCCCCTTTTCACAGTTCCACCCTTCCTACCAGTCTCAATGTGGCTTCTTCTGTAAATACTTGATTATAAGACCTCTCTTTGGCTAGTCTTCAGTTGATTATTTAGGTTGCTTGCTTTACATTTTAGTTGTAATTCCAGTTTGGTCCTAGGAGGAGGTGAGTGTAACATCCACCCACTCCACTACCATCTGGGATCTCTCATGATGTCCTTCCTTTTAAGAAGGAATAATATTCCATTGTATGGATAAACCGCATTGGGTTTATCCTTTCATTCATCAGTGGAACACTGGAGTTGCTTCTAAATTTTTGCTACTGTCAATGACACTGCTATCAACATGAATATGCACATATCTCTTCAAGACCCTGCCTCATCTAGAAGTGGAGTTGCTAGATCACATGGTATTTGTGTGTGTGTGTGCATGCATGTGGTTTTTTGGCAGCATCTATGCACTGTTTTCCACAGCAGCTGTACCCTTTTACAATCCTACCATTTAGCTGTACAAGGGACCCAGACCTGGCTTTCCTTTTAAAGAGTAGAATTAAAAAGTCAAAACAAGCCATAGCTCAGGACTTAAGGTATCCAGGATTCATAGTCTGAGATCAGCCATAAGAGCTCAAAGGCTCTGCAGAAGGTCCATGTGTTCTCAGAGGCCAGGGAGCTGCTTCATGCTGTGTGCAATAAATGGGTTTCCTAGTATGGAGAGGGGAGCGAGAGCATGATGGCATCATGCAGCCACAATTCTATCATTGTGTCATGAAAATTTTAGTTGCCTTGTGCATGGCTAATACCAGCAGATTCCTCCCTCTTTTATTTTCCTAAAAGGACTTCAGTTTTGTTCAGACATCCAACCAGATGCATATTCACTGACTGTCCAGGCACCAACATCCCAGCCTTCTTCCCCCATAGCTGGGTGAGCCAGGCTGGCTGGGGTACAGGATAAGGCAGGCAGGCAGATGAAGTTCCCAAAAATGAGTTGGAAATGTTATCAGAACCATGGAATCTTTCTTTTTTCTGTGTCTGGTCCTACACTAGAACTTAGTAGCCAAAGTGAATGCTTAGCACGCTCTCAAGGAAGCATGGTTCTTCTTTGCACCAGTGCTAGATGCCACCTGACCAGTGATGACAGCAACTGGAGGAGGAAGACAGGACACTCTTCTCCCAGCAGTGTCACATCATCACAGCAATGATTCTGTCTGGACAGCTGACTAGTGGTGGAGCCATTAAAGCTTTCAGATACGAGAATGACATAATCGGATTTATATTTTTTAAGATCACTCTGTGATTTGACATTTGAAATGACATTTGAGATGCATCTTTTTACTTAAATTTATTGGGGTTACACTGGATAGTAAGATTATATAGGTTTCGAGTGTAAATTTCTATGATACAAGATCTGCATATCACAGGGTGCGCTCATCACCCAAAGTCAAATTTTTCATCACCATATATTTGGCCTCTGTTACCCTTTATTCTCACCCCTCCTTCCCTCTGGGAACCACTATACTGTTGTCTGTGTCTATAAGTTTCAATTTTGCATCCCACATATGAGTGAAATCATCCAGTTCTTAGCTTTTTATGACTTAAATAGTTTAGCATAATGTTTTCCAGGTCCATCCATGTTGTTGCAAATGTCAGTATTTTGTCTTTTTATGTGACTTTAGATATTTCTTGAGAGCACAGATGTGATTTAAAAAGATGAGGAGGGTGAGATGTGATTCAGACACAGAGATTGAGCACTTGACCTGCAGATACAATAGATGAAAACCAGAGACCAGACCACATGCCCCTCAGAGGCCTGTAAGTGAGGGGACAGGGCAGAAAAAAGACGACCCTCCATAGGGAAGATAGGGCAGAGGGAAAATGGGACCATACGTGAATGGGACAGTGCAGAGGGGACAGGGGCCCCTCAGAGGGGGTGTAACTGAGCAAACCAGAACTCATGCATGTGGCACCTTGATGCATGACCCAACAATTAGTGTTGAGGGAAACAAGTTTTTATTTACAAGGTTGAAACCTCAGGAGGACTGGTAACACTTCTTTTGGGAGCCCTGTTCTTCCATAAGACCCGGTACTTCCCTTGCTATAAGCCAAAAAGAAGCCAAATAATTCCCCATATTCTTATTTGTTCTTAAGTTGGCTGCATAAACAGTTCTCCGTAAGTGGAGAGTAAGTGGAAAGTACACTTACGGGTTTCAAAGTTGCCATCCTCTTGTAGCAACTCTGTCCTTCAGGATTGGGGGTATGTTGTCCTCAACCTCCATGTAATAGTCCGGGAAAATATATGCCATGTTACAGTGGATCATGCTAAAGTCCACAAGGCACAAGTCCCAAGAGAGTGGCCACTCCATATACCCAAGTCCCAGGAGTCCAGATAGAGTCGGGATCTGCAAGGCAGCAGGTCAGAGTCTTGCAAGGCGGAATCCTTGGTAGCGTCAAAGTCAGCTATAGTGAGCATGATCAGAGCAGCAGCATGCCATTCTCTCCCTCTCGGCTGCTGCTTCCTTATTCAGACCTCATGGTAGAATCCTGACTACAAACTGCATAGCTGCTTGCTGCTTCCTTACTTAGATTTAATAGCCAAATCCCTCCTGGCTCACAGCTCTTTCCTCATGGCTATTCCTCTTCCTTTTTATAAAAAATATATTTTATTCATTATACCACTACAGTTGTTCTATTCCCCGCCTTCATTCCCCTCCACCCACACACTCCCTCCCCCACCATTCTTCCCCCCTTAGTTTATAACTACCTGTCTCAAGCTCTTTAGATTCTATATTTCTCCCACTATTCTTGCCCTCCCCTCTATCTATTTTCTACCTACCCTCTATGCTATTTTCTGTACCTTCTCCCCCCTTCTCCTCCTCCCACTCCCCTGTTGCTAACCCTCCATGTGTTCTTCATTTCTATGGTTCCACTAGCTGTCCTCTTGGTTTGCTTTTGTTTTAGGCGTGGTTGTTAATAACTGTGAGTTTGCTGTCCTTTCACTGTTCATCTTTTTCATCTTCTTTTTCTTAGATAAGTCCCTTTAGCATTTCATATAATAAGGGCTTGGTAATGATGAACTCCTTGAACTTGACCTTATCTGAGAAGCACTTTATCTGTCCTTCCATTCTAAATGAAAGTTTTGCTGGATAAAGCAATCTTGGCTGTAGGTCTTTGGATTTCATGACTTGGAATACTTCTTTCCAGCCCCTTCTTGCCTGTAAGGTCTCTTTTGAGAAATCCGCTGACAGTCTGATGGGTACTCCTTTGTAGGTGACTGTCCCCTTATCTCTTGCTGCTTCTAGGATTCTCTCCTTCATTTTAATCTTGGTGAATGTAATTATGATGCGCCTTGGTGTGTTCCTTCTTAGGTCCAACTTCTTTGGGACTCTCTGAGCTTCCTGGATTTCCTGAAAGTCTATTTCCTTTGCCAGACTGGGGAAGTTCTCCTTTAGTATTTGTTCAAATATGTTTTCCACTCGTGGCTGTTTCTTTCCCCCTTCTGGTACCCCTATAATTCGGATGTTGGAACGTTTAAAGATGTCCTGGAGGTTCCTAAGCCTCTCCTCATTTTTTTGAATTCTCATTTCTTCATTACTTTCTGGTTGGATGTTTTGTTCTTCCTTCTGGTCCATTCCATTGATTTGAGTCCCAGTCTCCTTTCTATCACTATTGGTTTCCTGGACATGTCCCTTCATTTCACTTAGTTCAGCCTTCATATGTTCCTCTAATTTATGACTATAACCAACCAGTTCTGTTAGCATCCTGATAAACAGTGTCTTGAATTGTGCTTCTGAGAGGCTGGCAATTTCTCAGTTGCTTAGAGTTATCGGCTCTGGGACTTTGAGTTCTTCTTGCACCATCTTTTGAGCTGTTCGTGCCTGTTCCGTAGCAGGATTGGAGCCCTAAGGTGTTCACTAGAGCAAGGCAACTAAGTCGCAGGGTTGTGATGCTGTATGTGGGGGCGGGGTCAAAGAGGAACAATGGTCTCTTGTCTGCCGCCTGCCGCCGCAGCCCCCACTGGTGCCGCAGCTGCCACCGTCACCAGGCGCATGCGTTTCATCCCACTGCACGCGAGTGTGCCACCACTGTCAGCCCTCGCCCCCTGGGGCCTGCGTGGTCCGTCTCACTGTGCGCGAATGTGCGACCGCTGTCAGTCTGCCCCACACCCTGACTGGGTCCGGACCACTTGCGTGCCTAGGTGGGGGTATCTGTCCTGCCCGACCCTGCTCTGCTGCTGGCTCCTCCCCTCTTACCGTCCCTGTTGAATGGTTAGATGTAGTCAGACTTCTGTGTAATTCAATTTTCTGTTTTTTGGCTGTGTCTTTGTTCTCCAAACCTCTGTTGTATTCAAACTTGGTTGTGGGAGAAGGCACAGTGTTTCCACCTATGCCTCCATCTTGGCGGAAGTCCACTATTCCTCTTTCTTACTAGCCCAGGCCACATGCCGAAATCCTCAGAGGAACAGATTGCTTCTCTCTCACTTCAAGTAGCATGGCAGAAATCCCTCACATGGCTGCCCTCTTCACTACAGACCAGCACAGCTGCTACCCACTCTCTCAGCCCTCATGGCAGATCAGCCTCCCTTTTTCTGCCCACCCTTAGTTTAAGTCCTGATCTGGAGCTTCCTATGTGACTTCCTATCTGGCTCCTCCCACAATGTGCTACATTTGCGTTTCCTGTATCTTGTACCTTTTCTCGGCAGCCATCTTTTGCCAGGGTGGCCATTCAGTTCCCCGGCTATGTCACAAGTCACTGGATGCTCTCAGGGTCACATACTCCTTTGCCTGGGGTTGATACAGGGTGCAGCCAGGCGGGGGCAGGAGCGGGGGCGAGGAGCTAAAAAAGGAATTTGGAATGATGTCCAGAAATCAAGGTGTATAGGAATATTGGAGAGACATATAAGATGTCCTCACCCCTTCCCCCACAGGTGTGAGTTGGGGGAAGGGACACATGGGGCAGGAACATGCAGGGCTGTTTCGTACAGCCACAGCCTTGCAGCTAATCCATGGCCTGGTCATTTAACATATCTATAGCCTTTGGCGGATCACTTGGATATGTTAAATGGCTGTGGCCAGGCTTGGAGCCAAGTGGATGAAGCCACTTCCCCCCAAGATGTAACTGGGGGGCAGGTCCCCCAAGTTATAGCACCTGCGTGAAAGCTTAGAGAAGATTGGCTCCATGACATGGGGCCATACCAGCCCAAACTCATGATGGCAGCCCAGTAAACTTGGAATAATACAGAAATACTGGCAGGTGTAACTGATCATGGGAGGAATCAGAAGTAGGGGTTGAGTAGGAAGAGGAAGGTTGGCGCGGGGATTTAAACCCAGACACGGCAGCCACTGGAGGGGAGAGCCATGCAGTTTTAGCAGAGTGAGGACCCCCTCTTGCCCAGGCAAAAGAGAGCCACACGGCTTTGCCAGAGTGGGGACCCCTGCAGCTTTGGTACAAGAGGCCCACACGGCTTTGGGGTGCTCTATTTGGCCGAGTGGCCTGGGAAGCAGGAGAGACTTTGCCTGGAAAAATGGGTACAAAGAACTCTTGCCAGTGAGAAGGTGCCGCATGACTTTGGATTAATTGGAGATCCTGCCTCGACAGATCTGATGGCAACACAGCTGACGGTACCAGCGTCCGGGAAAAATGGACATATGCTCTTTTCCTGATTTACAGTACCCTGAGTTAGGACAGGGAGAGAAGGGAGCACTGTGTGCATAGGTGGATATCCTAAAGGACTTTGATATTTTAATGAAGATGTTAGGTCTGTATAGCATTAAATAAACATTTCTTTTCCTTTTCACAAATCTCTGACATTGAGAGATGTCTTTTCAATTGGCAATGGACAATTGGGCCCAGCAGGGGGTCTGGACGGTATTAGTATACCATCCTCTGGAGTCCGGGCCCTGGTGTATCTGTTCTGTAACAGTTTGGGGCGTCCCTGGGTGGGCCAGATATTGCCTCCCCCTTGGACCTCTGTTCTGTAACAGGGTGGTAGCATAGCTTCAGGAAAGACTTGCCATAGTTATGCAAAGTATCTTAAGTGCTCTATCATCTCCTTCCCCCATCCCCCAAAGTTCCCATGGGCTATGGGAATTTTCGGGACCCCTCACTCTGAACCCCATTATGAGGGGACAGGGAAACCCTCCATGGAGAAGGCAGGTTATGGGGGACAGGGACCATCCATGGAGGGGGAAGGGAAGGGGCTGTGGCTAAAAAAAAATAGACCACATACTAAAGTTGGCAAGATCAAGGGAGGCCTGCATGGTGGCCATACAACCTCAGAGGCCAAAAGTAACCACATAGGATAGTCTGAAATTAAACCTTTCTAACTAAAAGTGAGCCACGATGGGTAGTCATGTCCTATGCCTGTATTTTCCTTTACAAAGGTCAATCTTTGCCTAAACTGAGCCTATCTATTGTCTTTGTACATCTACAATAACATACCTTTGCAATGTCAACGTAACTTCCTTTTTCTCAAACTCCTCACTGCACCAGGGCAGAGACCACAAAACCTCTCTTTGTTGTTGTTATCATGTTAATTGTTAACTGTTAACTATTCTATATGCACCAGTGTAAAAGAAGTATGTGTCTATTTGTTTTATGGGATCCCAGGGATTTCCCACTTTGCTTTCTCCCACCTTTCTAATGTATCATCAATGCATTTGATATAACCCCTTATGCCACCTACTTTAATTGTAATGTATACTACAAGGTGCAAAACTACCACTCTCTGGAACATTTTCTTAATTTGTTGAGATTTTGATTCTTAGCAATTGTTACCAGTTTAGCTCAAATAAACCCATAAAAATTCTTACAGATTTAGATGTTTCTTGCGTTGACATTTACCTGGCATAGTACATAGGACAGGATTCCAAAGAATCCCACTCGGACCACCCTGACCTGTGCTGGGTACTGGCAGTGACCCATTGTACCCCCTGGCTCCTCATTTTGCATCTGGTGAACTTGGGCCACCTGTTGTGCACACACACACACACACACCCTCTATATCGTCAGTCAAGAAGCAAGAGTTATTTCCCAAGATGCATCAACCTGTAGCACTCTGCACACCATCAAATGCCATATTCAGGTTTCCACACTGTAATTTTCATGCTGGTCATATTATTCCGTTCCCTTCAGGGTCTCACCCCCTCTACTGACCTGTGCAAGGATTCAGGGTGGGGCTGATTAATGGGAGCACCGACCTGGACAGGGTCCCTAAGTAGATGCCTTTCATCTCTAAGAAAGTAGAAATAAGTGTCTTCTCATCTCCTGGCTCCACCCCCAGCCTCACAGAAAATTCATAGTGGCTTTATTTCCCAGGAGTTACCACAAATGATTATCAGGCAGTTAAATGGCACTTGCAATGTGCTGGAATAAAGCAACTGAAAAGCCATTTTCCGGCCTAGGGAAAATGTTGTGGCTGACCTTCAGCACAGAGCCACTCCACACACCCTCACCCCTGCTCCCCTGGCACATTCCACACTTGCAAATTAAACTGTCAGTTTGATAAGTGCCTCTCACATGAAAATGGCTTCCTCTCCAGTTAAGTCTCAGTTTGGGGTTTATGCTGAGGCCCAGTCTACGCAGGGCGGGCAGGATTCTTCTCAACATGACTAGAATATGCTTAGATTTTGGCAGGAAATTTAGATTTAATCACAGGGTGCTTCCTCTTGGGGTTCAATTCATGTCAAATGGCTAGTATTAAGCACCTTCTGGGTGTTCAGCACTGTCCTCAGCTATTTGCATTTCTGTAAGTCTGAGCCATGTGGAGTCCATCCATACTTGTCCAGGCCTCATTTTCTTAAAGTTTACAAATTATTTTTGTTTTAGAATTTATATAAATATTGTCTTGCTCTTGTGAAAGTGGGGTTCTTGTGGTATCACAAGGAAAGCATTCCAGGAGACCCACGGATGGGAGATTGTGGTGTGGTAAGATTTATCTGTGGCACCCAATTCAAAACCAAAAGGCTGCCGCTGGGTTCCCAATGTGTAATCTCCAACCACTGTGCCATGGAAAAAGTCCTACCTTGTCTTCATCAAACAAAAAACAAAGGCTAAGATCCTAAAGTTCTGTGCCATTGGTCTAGCACAGGCAGTCTCAGTCCCTGGCCAGGTAGCCTACTGCTTTTCCCAGCTGTGATCTGTTGCTGTGCTGCTGTACCCACACTCCCACCTGGAGCCTGCGTTTGGAATCCACCTGGCTTCTAGAGCCACAAGGTTGCAATGGTGAGACAGCATGCAGACAAATGGGACAAACAGGTGTTACCAGGCAAGAGGGAGAGCTTCTTCACACCAGCACCACAACCACTCCTTAAAGACACAGGGGCACCAGACTTGCTCTCCAGTGCACTGTCCCCAGGGTCTAGCCAAGGTCGGCATCCAGGCAAGCCTCTCCTCTGGGCTTCATTCTTACAAATAAGAGCAGGGCAGTAAAACCTGTAGAGCAGCCGGAGGGGCTGATAACCCCTGAGCCTTTCCTAAGCGCAAAGACACCCTAATCAGTGTAAAGCCAGCACCTTCAAACCCAGCCACCAACTGCAGGCATCTCACATTCGCTCCAGGGTCAAGCCTCCTCTGGCCTTGATTTGTCTGAGAAACCCAAAGACTTCAGAAAGCTTGCCTCAGGGTTCTTGAGACCAAGAGCAGCGCGCCCCCCCCCCCCCCCCCCCCCCCCCCCCCCCCCCCCCCCCNCCCCCCCCCCCCCGCCCCACGTGCACGCGCGCACACACACACACACACACACACTGATAAGGATAAAAATTCTGTTGAGATGTTACCCTAAATCAGCCCCTCTCCTCCTCCTGAGCAGAGTAAACAAAGCCATGGCAACCCCCAAAAGTGCCTGAAGAGGCCCAAGAATTCCTCTCTCAAGGAAGAGCAGGTACACACAGAGGACCTCAGGCAAGGAGTCCCTCTTCCCAGATCCATAGTGCTGGAGACAAACCTGGCAGGTGCCAAACCTGTGCCCCACTCCCCCACCCTTTTGCCTTCCCACACCCACCATACCACACGAACCACATCCAGAAGACAGCTTAAGAACCTACCTATTTGCTACACACCGTGGGCAATTCCAGTTGCCAGCACTTAGTTATTCTGTAACAGGGCGCTGAACTAGAGCTTCCTCCCAAATGGAGAACCCCCCACTGCTGTTGTTTGGGGGGTGAGGGAGGTGTACCAGGGTCATTGAGAGCTACTTTGCACGTCTGAAGAACTTGGCCAGAGTTTTAATAACAGTTAAAGGTTGTGCTTGGCTCAGAGCCAGGGACTGTGCATGACTCTAACCTGTGATGTGATGTAGCAGGAAGGGCTCCCTACACCTGAGAGAGCGGGCTTCGAGCGGGCTTCTGCGTCATGGCCACACTTGCCAGGACTAACAGTGGCAGCAGAGAAAGGCAGAAGAAACCAGACTACTGGCAGGTGTAACCCAGTGTGGGAGGAGTCGGAAATGGGGTTACAGAGGAAGATCCATGCCAGGATTTAAACCCAGGTGTTGCAGACACGCTGGGGGTTTAACCGTGGGGTTTAACCATGGGGTTTGGGAGCTGAGGGGGCTCTCTTGACCACACAGCTTAGAAAGAAGCAGAAAAACAGGAGGTAGCAGCTGTACAGAGCTCTCTCTCAGCCACGCGGTTTGCAAGAATGCAGGAGGACTCCCACTGGCCCTCCAGGAGGAAGTTCCACACGGTTTAGGATTAAGAACAGGAGCCTGGCTGAGCTACTGACTTCTAGTTTCTTTTCCTGAGATTCAGTGCCCCTGACTAGCCTGGTCTGGCAAGGCAGGAGGCAGGACTCTGTTTGTGGTTGTTTCCTTGTTCTAAAGAGAGTGAGATTTAACAGCAGAATTCTGCCATTATTGCAAACCTGTGTAACTTTTGAATAAAAAGTTCCCTTCCTTTTTACCAAACTCTGGCTTTGAGACCACAGCTTTTATCGGTGGTGGGCAAAAAAACCCAGAACAAAAGATCCCCAGGGCGGGGGTGGGGGGAGATTCCGTCACAATTAGACCAGAAAGAAAAGGGAAGAAAAAAAAACTCATTAATCCCATCTTTTATTCCCTCTTCAGCCCACATCCTAGAGCTGTAAAATTGTTATAAATATTATAATATTTTTATAATTATTATAAACATTAAAAAATTCACCAGCCCAGGTGCAAGGCAGGTCCTGTGCCCATGTCATAGAAACAAGCACTGAGCCTCAAAGCTGTACTATCGTGTCCAGTGGCAATCTATCAAGAGAGCCCTCCTCCTTTTATCTCTGACATGCGCCTCACCGTCTCCCCACTAAAAGATGAACTAAAAAGTATTAAAAATGGTAAGAATTAATTTGAGCAAAAACCGATTTGAATTGGGCAGCATCCAATATAGCAGATAGAAAGGAGTTCCAGTGAACTATAAAACAATGGAATATTTTTATATACTTCCCTTTAAGGATTGGCAGGTCTGTCAGGCAGATTACCTAACTAGTGCTGATCGGGCAATTCCTGATCTAAGTGCCCATCAGAAGCCAAATGGATAGAGAAGGATTGGCACATATATACAATGGACTATTACTCAGCCATAAAAAGGATGAAATCTTACCATTTACAATAACATGGGTGGACCTAAAGGCTCTTATTCCAAGTGAAGTAAGTCAGACAGAGAAAAACAGATATATTATTTAACTTATATATGGAATACAAAGAGCAATATAAATGAACAACAACAACAAAAAAAAAAAACAGACTCATACATAGAATAAACCGATGGCTGCCAGATGGGAGTGGGGCTGGGGGAATGGACAACAAGGGGAAAGGGTTAAGAAGTACAAATTGGTAGATACAGAGTAGTAACCGGAATGTAAAGTACAGCACAGAGAACGTAGTTGATGATACTGTAATAACTATGTACATTGCCAAGTGGGTGCTAGGATTATTGAAGACACCACTTCTTAAACTATATAAATGCCTGACTGCTATGCTTTACACCTAAAACCAATATAAAATAGTACTGAATGTCAACTATAATTGAAAAAATAGTGAGTTTCTTGTGGACAACATAAAGATGGCTCTTGTTCTGTTTTATCTTTGTTTTTGATTCATTCTATCACCCTCTGTCTTTGATTGGAGCATTTGGTTCATTTACATTTAAAGTAATTATATAGGTATATGTTCATTGCCATTTTGTTTATTGTTTTTTGATTATTTTAGTTGTTCTTCTCTGTTGTTTCTTTTCACTTGATAGCTTTGCTTTTGATCAGCTGGTTTTCTGTAGTGTCTTGATTGGGTTCCTTTCTTTTTATTCGTGTGCATGTGTGCATACATGTGTGTCAACATTTTGGCATATGGCTACCATGAGGTTCATATACATCTGTCTGTATCTATAGCAGTCTATCTTCACCTGATAGGCATTTAAGTTGAAATGTGTTCTGATTGCACTACATTTTTGCTTTCCCTCTATCCTTCATGTTTTTCATGTTGTGTTTCATATTCTTTGTTTTGTGTACCTATTTATTGTAGTTGTAGTTAATTTTGCTAATTTTGTCTTTAATCTTTATTTTAGCTTTTTAAGTGGGTTCTCTACCATGCTATATATTTGCCTTTCCCAGTGCTATTTTGTCTTTCCTCTATTTTCTTATTTCTGGACTGTCTTTCCTGCACAGCTGAAGCCCTTTCTATTTCTTTTAAAGTTGGTTTAATGGTGGTAAACTTTTAGTGTTTACTTCTCCAGGAAACTCTTCATCTCTCCTCTGATTTCGAATAACATTGTGGGACATTGTGTCTTTTCTTTCAGGTCTTTAATTATTTTCTGCCACTCCCTCTAACTTGTAAAGTTGCTTCTGAGTAATCAGTCCCAGCCTTATAGGATTTCCTTTCTACATGACTTGTTTTTACTTTCTTCCTTTAAGATAGTCTCTTTATCATTAAATTTTGCCATTTTAATTGCAATATGTCTGGGTGTGGGCCTCTTTGGGTTCCTCTTGTTTCGGAAAGTTGGGGACTCTACGTGCTTCCTGGACCTGCACGTCTGTTTCCTCCCCAGATTGGGAGGGTTTTCAGCCACTATTTCTCCAGATACACTTTCTGCCCATATCTCTCTCTGCTTCTGTGTGATGTGAATGTTAGGATGTTTGATGTCTCCCTTATACTATCCTTATTTCTTAAAGCCCTTTTTTTCATTTTGCTCTTCTGATTTGATGATTTTCACTACTGTCTTCCAGGTAGCCAATCCCTTCTGTATTAAGTTATCTGCTATTGATTTATTCTAATACATTCTTTATTTCACTTACGATACTTCTCACCTCTGATGGGTTCTCTATTACATTTTCTACCTCTTTCTTGAAGTCCTTTCTGAGTTCTTCTCTCAAGTTTGTTGAGCATCCTATGACTATGTTTTTGAATTCTTATCCAGAAAATTACTTATCTTCATTTTATAAGAATTTTTCTCCTTTTTTCTTTTTGTTTCTTCACTTGGGACATATCCTCCTGTTTCCCATTTTGATCAACTTTTCTGTTTGTTACTTTCAGTTGGATGAGATAGCTCTCTCTCCCAAACTTGAAAAAGTGTGGCCTCTGTGTGATTTTGGCAGGGCACCTGTAGTTGGGGTGGGCCTGTGTGGTGCCGGGTGTGCCACCAGTCTGGGGTATGGGTTCCAGGTGGGGCAGGCTGATATGTGTACACTTAATTGCCCAGGCAGGTCTGCTCAGCGTGCACAGCACACCCTGTTTGAATTGTCTGTTGCCTGAGCCAGGAAGTACGGGACTGCTCTGAGTGTGTGTATCACACTACCCTGCTAGCTCCACATTTTCTCCAAATGGGGCAGCCCTATGTGCATGTACTGTGGCACTTTGATAATTCTGTTCCCTCTCTAGGCACAGGAGCCCTGCCTGCATGCAGCCCAATGGGTGCACACTGCTGTGCCCTACTAAACCCACTGGATCGATCTCCAGGTGCAGGAGCCCCCTTGGATGTGCAGTAGAGTGCCTTCTGGTTCTACCCCTGCAGGTTGGCCAGAGACCCTAGGTAGGACTCCCACCCACTATCCCGGTGCTGGGGCTATGTGAACAATGGTGCTCCAGTTTCTTCTGTCCCAAAGAGTACCCTCAGCTCAGAGAGTTCTCGTGGTTCCCCAACCTTCTCTATGCAGCCTCTCTTGTTCATTGTGCAGAAGATGTTCAGTTGGCTCTCAGTTGTCTGAGAAGGAATTGCTCTAAATATAGGTGTACATTCAGTGTGTTATTGGGAGGAAGTGAGCTCAGGGTCTTCACGTGCCACCATATTAGCCAATTTTTAAACTGTAGTCAACTTTCCCATTGTCACTAGTCCTCACTATTTTCTGGGGTTTATTAGAGCTCTCCTTGTTTTAAATATCTTTCTTCCTATCCAACCCAACCCTGGATTCTTTGGATAGAAATGTTACAGTGCAAGTATATTCAAAAAGTTTCACTATGTCAACTTTGCACAATAAATGAAAGACTCACAGGCTGCCTTCCATGCAGAGAATCCTGAGACCTCTTTGCATTATGTAGACTTAAATTTTCTACTTTATAGGAAAAAAAGAAAATCTAAATGAAACCATGATAGGTTTACATTTCACTGCTGCCCTGAGTTTGTGAAACCATTTCTTGAGGCTATGTGTTTACTATGTATGTATGTTAATGACAACAAATTGTCTCCTGCATTGCAAGCATATATGATATACTCTACATACTACTTTACAAGCAGTGTAATCCTCACATTGTTCTTCTGTGTTTGACGTGTTGGTTTAATTTTGTAGAGGAGGAAACAGAAACTCAGAGAAATTAGTTGCTTGAAGTCACAAACTGACTAGGAGATAAAGCTGGGATGGAACCAGGTTTGCCTGGCTCTACCCACTTCTTCCCGCTGTGAGCCCTCCCCCATCTTGTCTGCACCTGCACAGCCCCAGGCTGTTCACCTCGCATAGCCAGTCTCACACTACAGTCTCCCTTTACATTTTTTCAAAACAGAAAAAGTTTAAAGACTTATTTATTAATTCATTTAAAAATGAGTGACCCTTTTGCATGATAGTATAAACATATTTTATGAAGAATAACTATATATTTCAATACAAAAAATTAGTGGCATTGTTTTACATTTTTGCAAATCAGTTTAATTTCTGCTTTAGAACACAATTGGATTTTTGTATCTACTTCTGCATTTAATATGTTGCATTGTTGTTTTGGTTGAACTATATGAAGAAAATTCAGACACATATGTACATAGTAGTTGGAAAAGAAAGAAGTATTTTAGTAGCCTTTTTAGATGTGATCATTTTTTATACTATACCAAAATAAGTGAGTTTCTTAAAGGCTGGTTGCGCTATGAAATCTGAAGCCATATTAAAGAACATTTTCTACTCTGTTACATTCATATCTATCGGTCTATCTTGCCATTTACTCTTGCATGATTTTCTACCACCATTTGGAAAACATTGATTTACTGAGGTACAAAGATCTTCCAAATGTTAACCTATTTCCTTCAAATTTTGTGTGAAACTTGAACATTCCTCTGCAGAAACTATTCGGATGATTCAGAAGGCCTCAACTATGGGTAAGTGGTGATTGGCAGCTTCATCACAACATGGTGCCTGCTCATGCATCTTGCGCACAGTTTTTTGGTGAAACATCAAATCACCCAAGAGACTCAGCTCCCCTACAGCCCAGATTTGGTGTCCTGTGACTTCAGGTTTCTCCCAAAATTAAAGTCACCTTTGAAAGGGAAGAGATTTCAACTGTCAATGAGATTCAGGAAAATACAACAGGTCAGCTGATGGCTATTTGGAAAACTGTGTGAGGTCCCAAGGTGCCCACTTTGAAGGGGACTGAAGCATCATGTACAATGTTTCTTGTATCATATCTTCTTCAACCAACTGAGCCACACCAGCCAGGGCTAGTAAACCCTTTTGATTATGCTTTATTAAAAGATCTGTAATCTCTTTTAAAAACTCTCAAACTTATACAGAAAGATGTCCAGTCATTTGGCAGCTTTTCATTTGTACATAAACTAGCACAATGTTTAGCCTGGCAATGTCATCCAAAATGGTGGTTTATCATGAAAAGTCATTGTCAAACGTGTAGCCAGCCAATATTTAAATAATTTCTTAGGTTAATTGCTTTTCTTTTAATTATAGACATGAAGCCTCGCTTTGATTAAATTTTGTTATTTTAATCTATTAGCATGGCTGAAAGCAATGCTCTGAACCAAACCAATATATTCCAGCATGTATGTTGCCAATGAAAAATTGATTTGGCCCAATTTTTTAAAAAATTGACTTCTTGTGTACCTTGTTCATGTATTTCATTAATGTATATTAGTCTAAGTGAAGACAGAGACAGTTTCTAAAATTTGTGTTTTTTATCATGAATGTGAAAAGTATGCTTATAAATTGAGTCTGGTAATTTTCCTTGAGGTATTTTGTTTTGTAGGTTAAGGGGAAATGGTGAAGGGGAAATGGTGAAACAATTATTATCTACTTGGTATCTTACTGCTCTTGGGCAGTAATTAACAATCTTTAAAGATAAGAAATACTAAATCACTTGATGGTTTTTTTCTTCTGCCTGTATTTTTTAAAAATCTACATTTCCTTTTAAGCATGTCACATGGATGACTTCAACTGATATTCAGATTTACTGAAACATCTTATGGTCCCTTAGGCTAGATCATCCTCCTTGTTTTTGAGGTATGATTTCCCAGGGACATTTTTCTTTTAACAAATAAACTTCCTTTACTCTCCCTGTCATGATAATTCAAATGTTTTCAGGGAAATTTTTAAAAACTATTTTCTCAATAGAACAATGTTAGGTTTAAAAAAAAAACTACCAAATACTTAATTCTGTAGTAGTCTGGTCAGTTGCTCATTTTGGTTTGTTAAGAGTTACCATTTTATGTTGTATACATAATATATAATTTTGAAGAATTAAAATACCCAAAAATATGCCTGTTAACTTTTCCTGAATGTAGTTTATTTCTGTGATAAGTACTTTATAAGATCCTTCAGAATGTCTATGTTATAATCAAAGTGTTACCATAGGTACTTAAGTGGTTATTAATAAAAGGAAGGAGCACCTGGCTGGTGTGGCTTAAGTGAACTGAGTGATGGCCTGTGAACCAAAGGGCCACCGGTCTCATTCCCAATCAGGGCACAGGTCTGGGTTGCCCACCAGGTCCCCAGTTGTGGGCATGCAAGAGGCAGCCACACATCCATGTTTCTCTTGCTCTTTTTCTTCCTCCCTTCCCTTCTCTCTAAATATAAGTAAATAAAATCTAAAACAAAAAAGAGAACATCAGCATGTTAACATGCTGCTGATATTAACAATATTTTTAAAAGCGGGAGCAAAAGGAATTAGACATTGAGCTTAATAAACTGGGGAGCATAAGCCTTCTTGCATGGCCAGAAAGCTACAGCTTCACACTCCAGGGCATTATAACATCACTCCACCAAGGGGATTAACACTTTTCCCTTTCCCATTCTAGTTTCAGATTGTTGGGGAGCACAAGAGAAGGTAGCTGCCCATAAATGCTTGTCAGTCTAACTAGGGTGTGGGCCCATCAGAAAGCCCATGAAAGCTTGAGAAGTTGATTGGTTCTTTTGAAAAAGCACATAGTCTATCCCAAACCCAGGCTAATATAATCCCAGAGGAACAAAGAAGTTCTCTCTCTCTCACTTGCCCCTATTGGTTAGTGTGTTCTCTCTCCCTCTCTCTCTCTCTCTCTCTCTCTCTCTCTCTCCCAGGAGCACTCAACCCTGTGGATCTAGCAGCTACTGGGGCCCACAGCAGACTATGTGTGTTCCAAAAAACTAAGCTTTAATATTAAGCAGAGACCCTGGACACTGGCTTTTGTTTTGGCCTTATTGAGGACACAGTTGGACTTTTTCCATGGTGGGACCAAGTGAGATGGGACTTCTACCTGAATAAATCCTATTACACAACACCACACCACAATCTCCCATGCATGGGTTCTTGGAATTCTTTCCTTACAATCCTATGGAAGAGCTTGAATTCCACTGACAACCTTTGGCAAGCCAGCTGGGAGAGGAAGAAACTGGTGCTCCTGATAAGAATTGGGAACTTGTTCTCTTGGACAAGAAGGTGTGAGAGTCTCTTCACTCATCTCTCCCCACCTCCCTGCTACTGCCTGAGTGTTTCCAGTTTATCTTCTCTCTGTTCCAGCCTTGTGCAGTTCAGACCTCAGCTTAGGAATGCCCCATTCTCAGCATGCAGAATGACCTCAGTGCTGCAGTTCCCTGTTGGACAATGAGTAGATAGGTGCCATGGGAACACAGAATACAGGAAATGTGTATGCACCTGCTGCTGTCTTGGGTTTTACTCCTGGCATGGGAAACCCTAAATGCACCCACCTGCACCAACTCCTACACAGCTCAAATCCCCTCCTTTTCCCTTTTCCCCAGACTGTGCAGGGGCCCTGCCTCCTGTGGCTTAGCAATGCTTTCCTGCTGTCAGTGTGGCTCAGACCTCACTCAGGTCTACCACCCAGAAGATGGCTTGGGAATCCCGATTCTTCCAGCAGTTGCTCACACCTCCACCCATGGGCTCAGGCCACAGCTCCATGAGTACCTGGCATTCTGCACCCTGGGGCTGAGTGCCATAGGGAAGAAAGCTGCAGAGAAAGCCACTGCCTGGAGCTGCTGCTGTGGTGTGGACCCAGAGTCCAACCTCCTAGTAATTGCACATTGCTAAGGAGGCAGGAGTCACGGCCCCCACTGTGCAACCTGAAGTCCAGTAAATCCTAGTCTCTTCAAACACAGATGCTTGGCTGTGTCTCTAGGGCACCATATTTCTAGTCCTTACTAATTCTCCTACAGGTATACCTAATAAGTAAAAGGGTCTCAGATGCAAGTGCTAATAGAAATGAAAGGGTTTATTAATTAACCTTGAAGACTAACTGTTTCTTAATCCCTCACTACCTAAGGCCAATAGGATTTACCCCCAGGGCCCAGGGTCTTAAATCTGCTTTATCAGCTAAACAGGGAATGCTTCCTGCCTTCCTAGAGTAGGCTGCCTCACTTTGCTAGTCCTCCTGAAGGACCATAACTGTTGGAAATGTGAAAGTCAGGGCAATAGGTTGCTTGCCCAACTACTGAAGTTCAGAGGCCATCAGAAGTGCTCCTGTGGAGTTAAATAAACCCAACTACAGTGCTAGATCACCACTGACTGTTGGTAAGGCTCTACACCTGGACAATTGTGTTGCCACATCAGTAAGAAACCTGCCCCCAGTGTAGGAAGGGAGAGTCATGGGTCCAAGAGAGACCCCACAGCCAGCACAAGGCAGTAGCGGGCTGTGGGATTCCAAGGCCAGCAAAGGGGTCACAGGCCATCTCGGGTTTTGTTTTGTGACCAGGACTAGGGAGCATGGAGGATGCTAATGCTTCCATCAGGTGCCCAACATCTTCCACTTTTAGATTGAGGTTTTTATCCCTCTTTTATGAGGATAAAATTTTCTCTTCCTGAAGACAATAGGCAGTTCAATTTCTACCCACAGTACCCTAAGAGAACCCACTTTTAGGGTACACACTTATCAACTTGCAAACAAATGAACTCCAGGTTTTTCAAAGAGTGTTTATAGATAATTGCCTTTATGAAAGCAAAGTTTGCCATTGAAACACAAATACCTGGTCTCCAAGTTCTTTTATCGAGACCATGTTTGGAATGAAAAATTTCTGGAAAATAGATCTTATCAAAAAAGAAAGGCCTTGGCCATCTGAGTAAATCAAGTTATTTCAGATGTTCAAACTTTCTAAATCAGTTTTGCTGTTTAATATCCATCTCATGGAAATATCTCTCTTAAAGTATGTTTGCCAATCAAGAGTCCTATGTTTCTAAAAGTTATGAAACATGTTTACTGCTCTAAGGGATGCTAATTACCCACTTTTAGCTATATAATACAGAGTTGGAGTTTGATCCTTTTCACTCTGTTAAAAAGGACAAGGATTTTTCTTTTGCTTTACATTTTTCTCCCTACCTCATTCCTCCAGAAACTGGAAATTCTATGAACTCTCCAGAAATTGTCAGTTCTTAATGATTGAGTCATGGCAGTATGTTTCTTTGCATAAATTCAATAAAACCAGTTTCCAATTGTGGTTTCATTAACCAAGACTTTGGCTGGAATGTCATATCTAAGGGAGGCATGGTTGGACTCTGAATGTCATCAGAAAGCCTTGAGGAATTAAGATTGACTTTCAGGACTTCTGCCAAGATGGAGGCGTAGGTGGAAACACTGTGCCTTCTCCCACAACCAAGTTTGAATACAACAAAGGTTTGAAGAACAAAGATGCAGCCAAAGAACAGAAAATTGAACTATACGGAAGTCCAACAACAACAGAACCGTTCTACCAGATGGGTAAGAGGGGCGGAGCCAGCAGCAGAGCAGGGTGGGGCAGGAAGGATCCCCCAACCCCAAGCGCCCAGGCATCCAGGGTAGCACCGGTGAACCCAGTGAGGGCTTGGGACTGCGCAGCCCCCAGCAACGAACCCAGCAGTGGCTGACCACAGTCCCACATTCGCGAGCAGTGGGATGAATTGTGTGGCCCGCAGTGGCAGCGGGAGGAAGCAAAGGGTGCTTGCCATTGCCTTTCTTTGGCCCTGCCCCCACATACAGCATCACAACCCAGTGACTGGGTCACCCTGCACTGATGAACACCTAGGGCTCTGCTCCTCATACATAACAGGCACAAACAATCCAAACTATGGCTCAAGAAGAACTCAAAGCCCCAGAGCCCATAACTCTAAGTGACCGAGAAAGAGCGAAACTCTCAGATGCACAATTCAAGACACTAGTGATCAGGATGCTCACAGAACTGGTTGATTATAGTCACAAATTAGAGGAACATATGAAGGCTAAACTAATTGAAATGAAGGAAAATGCACAGGAAACCAATAGTGATGGAAAGGAAACTGGGACTCAAATCAAGGGGGTGGAACAGAAGGAAGAAAGAAATGACCAAATAGGAAAAAGTAAAGTTACAAGAATTCAAAAAAATGAGGAGAGGCTTAGGAACCTCCAGGACATCTTTAAATGTTCCAACATCTGAATTATAGGGGTACCAGAAGGGGAAAAGAAACAGCCATGAGTGGAACAGTTATTTGAACAAATAATAAAGGAGAACTTCCCCAGTCTGGCAAAGGAAATAGACTTCCAGGAAATCCAGGAAGCTCAGAGAGTCCCAAAGAAGTTGGACCCAAGAAGGAACACACCAAGGCACATCATAATTACATTAGCCAAGATTAAAATGAAGGAGAGAATCCTAGAAGCAGCAAGAGATAAGGGGACAGTCACCTACAAAGGAGTTCCCATCAGACTGTCAGCGGATTTCTCAAAAGAGACCTTACAGGCAAGAAGGAGCTGGAAGGAAGTATTCCAAGTCATGAAATCCAAAGACCTACATCCAAGACTGCTCTACCCAGCAAAGCTTTCATTTAGAATGGAAGGGGAGATGAAGTGCTTCTCAGATAAGATCAAATTCAAGGAGTTCATCGTCACCAAGCCCTTATTAATTTCATATGAAATGTTAAAAGGACTTATCTAAGAAAAAGAAGATAAAAAATATCAACAGTGAAAGGACAGCAAACTCACAGTTACTAACAACCACACCTAAAACAAAAGCAAACCAAGAGGACAGCTAGATCAGGAGTGGAACCATAGAAATGAAGAACACATGGAGGGTTAGCAACAGGGGAGTGGGAGGAGGAGAAGGGGGGAGAAGATACAGAAAATAAGTAGCATAGATGGTAGGTAAAAAAATAGATGGGGGAGGGCAAGAATAGTAGGGGAAATATAGAATCTAAAGAACTTGAGACACGTGGGCATAAACTAAAGGGGGGAAGGGTGGGGGAGGGGTGTGTAGGGTGGAGGGAAATGAAGGGAGGAATAGAACAACTGTAATGGTATAATCAATAAAATAGGTTTTTTTAAAAAAAGATTGACTTTCAAAGCTAATAAAAGCCCACTGCAGAAATAGCATGTTACCTTTCTTGGTCACATGATTCATAGCAGTCTTTCCAGGTAAAGAACAAAGGTTGCTTTTGTGAAAGATGGCAAGGGAAGAACCTCAAGACATTTTGGGGAACCTCAAGAATTTGAGGAATTTACCCAAAGATATGGGCGTTGCTGGCAAAGCCTGATGACAATTGTAACTTGGCTTCTATTCCCTTAGGGGCTAACTAAAGTTCAGTTTGAAGATTTCTTATGAAATTTCAGCAAAGAAGATTTGCAAGAGTCTATATGATCTATTGATATTCTTCTTGTGTTTATGAAAATAATCAGGTCAAATTAAAACTGGACTTAATGCAGTCTCTTGGATGAAAATAAGGGTGATTTTAGGGGGAGAAATTGTGTTTTAAAGGGAATCAAAATGCCCGGTCGGGGATATTGGACTCTAGTGCAGTTAACTGTCTCTGAAGTTTGGTTTTCACCTGTAAGCTAAACTGGTTCTCAAATTCTTACAGCTTTATTTAATCCTCCAACTAATGTTTCATTTCTTCCTCCCATCTTTTGATAAAAATTATTAGAAATGCAACTTTTTTCCTAAGGTTGTGTATGCGATATAGAATTTACCTCAGCAACTAATGATATCACCAAAGGTGTTCACACTGAAGACAAAAAGGACCTGTCAAATTGTCACTACTTGCTTTCATTTCAGCAAAGGCCTTGCATTTGGATGTCTTCTCAACTGACAGTCTTGCATCTCAGAAGCCGGTTTATGGTTTGATGTGTTCCTTAACCTTTGTGTTCTTTCTTGTTTTCATAGGGTATATGCCTATGACATTATTTACATGGTTGCTTGTTTATGCAGTATAGGCCTCGCTTAGAAGCTCATTTCCTGAAATAAGACTCAACGGTTTGGCTGGACTGACTTGTTGTCAGGACTGTATGGTTGACTTGGTGAAGTCTGTTAGCTTCCCTTGAAATTGCTTCCCTTTTTCTGCCCAAATGGTTCAGACAGAAAAGACCCACAGTTCTTCAGGGGAAGATCTTAGAAAATTTCTTTCAGCATGATTTGAATAAAGTATGGTAAATGGAGGACTTTGGGAAGGTGTGACCCACCTTCACACAGGGAAGCAACTTCTTGGACTTAATCTGAGACACTGTGGAGTTAGCTTCCTCCTGTCACACAGTTCTTACTTCTCACCAGACCTTTAGTTGCTGTGATTTTCCTCATTTTTGGACTATGTCTTTTAACCTCCTTGTCAAGTTTGTCACCTCTGGAGTGCAAGAAGGATGCCTACTTGTCCAGCAGTGCCATCCTTTAACAGTACTGTCCTCTGAACATTACATATGCCACCTCCCAGGAACAGCAGGCTGATCTGGACTTTGCAAAATCCCTCTTTCTCATGTAAATATTCCTCTTCCTCTTTGCTCCTTTCTTCCTTTAGCAGATAGGAAGACCCTCTGAGCCTGGGGATAAGCAGGACTACATCATTTTGACAACAAGAAGCTGCTATAGAAGATGAGATCTTCATTTTACCCTTGTAAGATTACAAAGTTGAAGGTCTTTAGGGCAGAATATTACCATCAGTAATTAACTAGTTATTAATTTTAAAAGGCAGCAAAGTGAATTAGATAAACTGGGGAGCATAATCCTGCTTGCTTGCCGAAGAACTATAGCTTCACACTCCAGGGGATTATAACGGTGCTTCACCAAGAGGATTAACACCCCTCCCTTTCCCTTTCAGGTACCAAACTGTTGGATGGTACAGGGAGAGGTGCTTGACCGTGAAGGCCTGTCATTCTAACTAGGATGTGGACCCATCAGAAAGCCCTTGAAAGCTTGGGAAGTTGATTAGTTTTTTTGACAAAGCACCTGATCTGTATCAAACTCAAGCTACTATTGTCCTAGAGAAACAAAGAAGCAACTCTCTCCCTCTCTCTCTCTCTCACCCATCCGGAGGCTCTCACCTCATTCGTTCATGTGCTCTCTTTCTCACAAGCATGTGACCATGTGGGTGTAGCAGCTCTCAGGACCCGCAACAGACTATGTGGGCTCCAAAGGACTAAGCCTTTTGTTTATCAATTTTAGAGAAAGGAAGGAAGAAGAAAAACATCAATGTGAGAGAAAAACATCAGCCAATTGCCTCCCATATGCACTCCAACTATGTATCAAACCTCAAACCTTTTTTGGTGTATGGGACAATGTTCCAACCAACTGAGCCATCGAGCCAGGGTAGGATTAAGGTTTAATCTGAAGCAAAAATTCTGGACACTGGCTCTTGTTTTCACCTTGCTGAGGATATAGCTGGGCTATTTCCATGGAGGGACAGAGGAAGATAGGACTTTGGAAACCTAGGGGCAGATTTCCACACAAATAAGTCATTTTGCCACACCACAGTCTCCCACGTGTGGGTCCTTGGAATGCTTTCCTTGTGACCCCATTGAAAAGCCTAATTGCCACCACCAACAAAAGGAAAATGTTAGGGTTCATAGAGATTTGTGGTAAATCAAAGGCTGGTGATGGTTTGGTATATTTATTTCTTACACTGAATTCATCTTTGCTTTGTTTTGAGGCTTTATTTGTAAATGCGTATTGTGGATCCAGGATTGGGAAAAAGTAATTGACATGCATAGTTTAGCTTTGTACTCTCTTCTTGAATTTACTTTTGGAGCAGCTTTTTTAATGCTAAAGTTTTCTTTCAAAATTTTTGAAACTTGGTGTCAATGACTCATCATTATCTTCTAAAGTTTTCTTATAGAGAATAAAAGAAGACTCCTGATAAATGTATATAAATTTATATATTTTTTCAATAGTTCTCTTAATAAGCATATAATATACATATATTCATACACACACACACACACACACACACATGTGAATTACATAAGAGGTTCAGAATAGCAGCCCTGGATTAATACATCAACATAACAGCTATAGTCTGCCAAGATTATAGCAAAGCCATTTGTATTTAATCCTTATTATAGCCTTATAAAATAAATATTTTTATTAAGCCCTATTTCTCGGATGAGAAAATCTGAATTCAAAATAGTTCAGAGATTTATCTGATGTAGTGAATATGGGACGCCATCCTAGACCTTTGGACTTATTCATTGCTTTCTTTCTAATGTTTTTTTTAAAAATACCTTTATACTTACCAATGTATTTTTGTTTCCTATACTAATAATAATTTCTAATGTGATTCATCAAGAATAATTACTCAAAAGAATGATAGAGATAGCATGTTAATGTGAATACTTTATAATCTGTGTAAATATAAATACTTCCACAATTAGATATAACTGGCTTATGATACAAATGCCTCACTAAGATGACCTCTTGATTCATTCCACAGTCTTGTTGAAAGTCTCACGGAAAAATATAATGTCAAAGGTAAATGGGGGTGTGGTGGGGTTAAAATGGAGCCAACTATACTTGAACAACAATAAAAAATGCCTTGCCTGCTTTGACTATAAAGGAATAGGGGAAGCAGGGAAAGGAAGGGAAAAGCAGCAGGCCAATGTTATCTCCAATATGATAGGAACATTAATCAGTAGTTGAGGGACCAAAAAACATACCTTTTAAAAAAGTTGTGGAGAGTGATTTGGAGGATCAAGCACAACAAGTTAATGTGAGGTATTTTGTAAAACAGTACAGTGTTGGATTTTGTCCAAGGTTACATAGTGAATGGCTGGTGAATGCAGGGACACAGGAATGGAACTGAATGGGGTACAGTCATCTTGCTGTGGACACATCTTTATTTCATATTTTGAATACCTGCTGTTGCCTCAACCCCTCGTATTGTAAAACCTTTTTAAAATATATATTATTGATTATGCTATTACAGTTGTTCCATTTTCCCCCTCTCTATCCCCCTCTGCCAGCCCCCCACCCCTCTCACATTCTCCCACCTTAGTTCATGTCCATGGGTCGTACATATAAGCTCTTTGGCTCCTACATTTCCCGTACTATTCTTAACCTCCCACTGTCTATTTTGTACCTACCAATTATCCTTCTTATTACCTGTACCTTTTTCCCCATTCGCACTGATAACCCTCCATGTGATATCCATTTCTATGATTCTGTTCCTGTTGTAGTTGTTTGCTTAATTTTGTTTTAAAGTAGGTTCATTTTGGTTTTGTTTGTTGATAGTTGTAAGTTTGTTGGCATTTTACTGTTCATATTTTTTAAATCTTTTTCTCAGTAAGTCCCGTTAACATTTCCTATAATAAGGGCTTGGTGATGATGAACTCCTTTAACCTGACCTTATCTGGGAAGCACTTTATCTGCCCTTCCATTCTAAATGAAAGCTTTGCTGGATAGAGTCATCTTGGATGTAGGTCCTTGTAGTTCATGACTTGGAATACTTCTTGCCAGCTCCTTCTTGCCTGTAATGTTTCTTTTGAGAAATCAGCTGATAGTCTGATGGGTACTCCTTTGTAGATAACTGTCTCCTTTTCTCTTGCTGCTTTTAAGATTCTCTCCTTATCTTTAGTCTTGGCTAATGTAATTATAATGTGCCTTGGTGTGTTCCTCTTTGGGTCCAAATTCTTTGGGACTCTGAGCTTCCTGGACTTCCTGGAAGTTTATTTGCTTTGCCAGATTCGGGAAGTTCTCCTTCATTATTTGTTCAAATAAATTTTCAATTTCTTGCTCTTCCTCTTCTTTCAGCGCCCCTATGATTTGGATGTTGAAACATTTAAAGTTGTCCTGGAGGTTCCTAAGCCTCTCATTTTTTAAAATTCTTGTTTCTTCATTCTGTTCTGGTTGAATGTTTATTTCTTCCTTCTGGTCTAAACCATTGATTTGAGTCCTAGTTTCCTTTTCATCACTGTTGGTTCTCTGTACATTTTCCTTTACTTCACTTTTCAGAGCCTTCACTTTTTCCTCTATTTTGTGACCATACTCAACCAATTCTGTGAGCATCCTGATTCCCAGAGTTTTGAACTGTGCATCTGATAGGTTAGCTATCTCTTCATCATTTAGTTGTATTTTTTTCTGGAGCTTTGATCTGTTCTTCATTTGGGTCATTTCTTTTATCTTGGCTCACCTGTTATGTAGTAAGGGACAGAGCCTTAGGTATTCACCAGGGCAGGCAACCTACATCACTGCCTTTCGGTGCTGTATATGGGAAAGGGGTCTGAGAGGGAACAAGGCAGTTTGCTCAGCTTTTGGCGGGCTTTTAGTCACTTCCTCTGCTACCCACAAGAAATTGGGCCCTTCCAGTGCTGATTCCCTGTTAGGTGGGTTTGTGTATGTTCTAGGACCCTGTGGGTCTCTCCAGCAAACTCTCCTGTGAGTGTGGGACTTTCTCTCACTGCCAGACACCCCCGCCCCTGCCCCCAGGTTTTCTCAGTCAGAGGTTTTGAGGTTTTATTTTCCCACACTGGAACTCTGGGTTGTGCAGTCTATCTCACTCCCATGTCATTCCTCCCAGCTTATCCACACATAAATGTGGGACCAGCCTCTCCACCAGCCATTACCTTGCCATGCATCCTCTCCACCCTGGCTGCCTGTCTCCACCCCTCCCACTGGTCTGGATGAATGTTTCTTAAACTCCTTGATCGTCAGACTTCCATACAGTTTTATTTTCTGTCAGTTCTGGTTGTTTTTTGTTTTTAAATTTGTTGTTGGCCTTCTTTTGGTTGTGTGAGGAGGCACAATATACCCACACCTCCATCTTGGCTGGAAGTCTCAGTGTGCAAAACCTTTTAAGTCTTATTGCTTCTTACTTTTATACTGAGGACTTGGCTTTTATCACTACCAAAGCCAGTGTGTTCCTCTTCCTCTTTCTTGGTTAGTGAACACTTTGGATTTGGAAGTGTCTAATGTCTGAGTGATTATCTGAGAAAATGCAAATCCAGCTTCCAAAGTTGAATGAAGGAAAGTTCTTTATAGAAAAATTCCAGTTAATAAATGGAGAAGGAATGATAGAATCAGAAATCAGTATTTTATTCCTTTATTGAACTACTAACCATCAATTGACACTAAAATTGTGAAAAGTTGATGGGACATTTTAAAACAGTGACCGAGCTGACTACTAGTAACACATACGACATATAATACAGGGGCTGTCAAACTCTTCTCTAAAGATTTGGGTAGTAACTATCACGGGCTTTTGGGGCAACACAGTCTCTGTGTGTGTAGTGGGAAAGCAGGTGTAGACAACATATAAATTACATAGTATGACTGTGTTCCAGTGAAATTATACTTACCAAAACACACAGTTGATTGGTTATGGTCTGTGAACTGTAGTAGATTGCTAATTACAGTTTTCAGGAAATATAGGGGATAAAAAAATAAGTTAATGGTATGCAAAGTCCAGACTGTAGGACACTGTGTAGGATGACTAAATCTAGTTTCTTAAGTAAATTAGTGCATGAAAAGGGGAGTGAAAGGGGCTCCTAAGGGAAAAGAAGAATAATCAAAATTTATGTAGAATTTGAAGTTTTTGTTGGAGCACACCAGTGGTATAGTATATCTTGGAGGCAATCAGAAAAATCTGAATATTGGATGATTTTAAAACATTAGTCTGAACTCTGTTACATGTAATACTGCCATGATAGTTATTTCTTGGCAGTGAAGTATTTAGGTGAAATAACATGATGTCTGAGATTTACTTTAATATAAAATATTCCAGTAAACAAGTATATGTAGTGGGTGGGTGGAAATAGTTGAAACAATTGGCAAAATGTTTAAATTGGGTGATACATGGGAGTTTATTGTTTTTATTTCCATTAAAGTAATTGTTATATTTTATATTGTTGCATGTTTCAAAATTTTTATGTTAACATAAAGTTGAATATACCCTGAATGGTGTATGTGTGGATGGTATGAGGGTGGGAGGAGGTAGTTATATAGAAGAGAGGAACCAAATGAAAAAATAATTTTTATATATAGAGATTTTTGTTTTTATTGCTGGTTATATTCCTTTTAGTACTAGCACTTTCTGTATTTTCTCAATTGAAGTTCTTTCTGCCACTTGAAAGAAAGAGTTATTTTCACATTCTAATTTCTAACAGCAATCCCTGATTACATGTGCCTCTTGTTAGGATGGTTGGTGACATTGCTGTGAAAGAATTCACAAAGAGAAGAAAGATCAGAGAGCAAAGTTTTTACTTTAGTTTTCCAAGAGAGGGAAAGGGCTAGGTGCAGAGACACACACCAGTACTGTGGGGTAAGGCCATGAGCTTTTAATGGATTATAAAAGGGTGGTGGGTGCTGTTGTATGGCCCCTGGGCTGTTGGGGGTTTTGCAACACAGGAGATTTCTGGTGGTTTTGCAAAAGCTGAAGTTTGCTACAATGTCATTTTTTGCCTGTGGCTGCAGGATGCTCTTAGTCACGTTCTGTTTTTGCTCTCCAGCAATTTCCAGTCCTGAGGACACAAGCTCAGAAGGGTAAATGGCAGTCATGTTAACAAGGTCACAGGTCTACTGGGCCAATGGTGCCACCATAGCAAATAGTGCCAGCTTTGTCCTATCACCTTTCCAAAGCTTTAATTCTAAAGGACTTTTTTAACCTGGCTGGTGTGGCTCAGTGGATTGAGCTCTGGCCTGCGAACTGAAAGGTTGAACAGAGTCAAACAGCCAGTTTGACTCTGCTGGCAAGGGCCAAGGCAAGTTCTGATAAGCCGTGTGCAGCATTTTAAAATCTTGTGTATTATTTTTTCTTTATATATTGAAATTGTGTTTTAAATCTAAAAGTATGGGCTTTATATTGTTTTTCATGTTATTTTGTCACAGGTGGGCACAGGTAACCAGGTTCTTGGTAATCGGGACAAAGAATTGAACCGAACACCCAGAGTTTATAGCAGAGAACATGGGAGTAGGACAACTCCAAGCAGAGATTGACCTCATGGGCTGGAGGGTCTCTATTCTTATAGGGAGGATCCTTCCCAGCTAGTTTTGGCAGGCTTTTACTGCACATGTGCAAGTAGTTATATTACTTTAAAGCTACTGCCCAGATGGTCTCCCATGATTTTCCCTGATTGGCCACCAGAGAAGGGGTCGCACAATGTTACCGAATGGATCCCTCCTTTTCCAGGGGTCCCCCTGTACTATATTTGCCTTGCCCACCGCCTAGGAATTATAGCTCTCTATGTCAGAGATTAGTGGAAAGGGATTATTTATTCAAAAGTTATACAGACTTAAGAGTAATGACTTAATGTCTTCATTAAAATCCCAAAGCCCCTTAAAACACCCACAAATACACACAGTCCTTCCTTCCCCCCTTTGCCCAGCCTGGGGTACTGTATCTCAGGGAAAGAAACAGAAGTCCATGGCTCAGGTAAACCCCAGTTCTTCCCAGTAATCCGTGCTCAGCTGGTAGGCCTCCCTTGGTTCCCAGCACCATCAGCTGTGTCACCGGGATCTCCAGTTCTTAAACCAAACCACAATGCACCTTCTCATGGCCCACCAGCAAGAGTCCTTTCACCCCTTTCCTTCCTGCAGCATCTCCCTTGCATTCTTCCAAACTGCTAAGAGAGAACTCTGCATCACTGCTACATCTTGCTTTCCAGCTTTCTAAACTGTGTGGCAAAGGGAGACCCAAAGCCAATGGGTCTTCTCTGGTGGTTCTTCTCTGCCAAAGCTGAGTGGTGATTCTTGTCATGGCTGCCACTCCTGGCTTTAAATCCCAGCACCAATCTTCCTCTGCAGCCCCATTTCCAACTTCTCCCACAACTGGCTACATCTGCCAGCATTCCCATATTTTTCCAGCTTTTCTGGGCTGCTATAGTAAATCCGGCCAGGTGTGGCCCTGTGGTGTGGAGCCAATCATCTCCAATCTCTTATACAGGCTCTGTAAACAGGGGAGTTGCCTCCCAGTGACATCCTGGGTAGAAGTCACTCCCTTCTCCCTGGCTCAAAGCATGGCCACAGCTATTTAACATATCTATGAAACCAGTTAAAGGTTATAGATATGTTAAATGACTGTTCTGGAGGTTAGCTGCAAAACTGTTGCTGTGCAAACAGCTCTCAATGGCACTGCTCCATGTGTCCCATCCCCAAGTTCAGACTTGTGGGTGTGGGGACATCCCATATTTTTAATATTTCCTGGACACCCTGAGTTCTGGACCCCATTACAAATCCTTCTTTTGGGGGCCCCCTAGCTGCATCCTCTTATAATTTTACAATAACTATTATTTTCCAAGGAATTGTTATCTTAGAATGTTATATCTTACAGAAGAGTTTTATCAATTGCATTATAATGAAATCTATAACCATGTTATTTTAAGTTTTATCACTTATACACATTGTTTTACTCTAATGCACTTGCAAATGTTACATCTTCACAAAGATTGGTGAAAAGAATCCTGACTTACTCTAAATTACAGTTTTCTAAGCAGGTCAAATCTTTGAACTAGATAAAGATTTAGAGAACTTTAAGAAATAACTAAATTCATAAAAAATACTGGCAAAATATCAGTATAAACGAAATGGTTATGGGGTGGAATAAACTAAAGATAATTATTATTCTTATGATTTTATTGAAAATATTGCTAATTTTTAATTTTTTTTGTTTTCTAAATGTAAGAAAAACTAAAAGGAGACATTCTGCATTATTATCAAGAGTTCATTAACCAGATTATAGGGACTGATAAATTAGTAGCATTCATTTCACAGTGTTCTCCCAGAACACGAAGTCTTCAAAACCTTTGACTTACAACCAGGAGACTGTTGTTCCTTGGAAAAGATATTCATTAAAAACTCTCCAACATTGTTAGAAGGGAACTTATCAGGAGCCTAACCATGAATAGACATCTGCTCCTGTCTCTGACAATTGCCTCCACCTACAGCAGAGATCAAAGATCCTTGGGGGTGAGAAGCGGCAGACATCATAGGCAGACGGCTATCCCAAGATACCAACAAGGCCTGTGTACCAACAAACTGATGTTGAACTTTACTTATTTGATTGTCTTTACCTGTCTACTAATATTAATAATAATTATTACACTTGTTCCTTACTCTTTTCTCGAACCTTGTGTATATAGCCCAACTGTTAATAATTGCCGAAGGTATATACATTTGTATTATCAATAATGAAAGGGTAAAGTCAGAGCCATTTGCCAACATGGCACCATTTGCTGAGAAGGCCTGTGACCTTGTTAAATAAATATGACTGACATTTTTCTCTTCTGAGCTTGTGTCCCCAGGACTGGAAATTACTGGAAAGAAAGAACAGAACTTACCGCTCCCTACAGCCACAGGCGGAAGGTAACACAGGAACAAACTGCAGCCTCAGTTGCAACACCCCGGCACCCCAGGGGCCACACAGCAGCAACCCCTTTTTTATTGGATTGGAATCCAATAAATCCAATAAAAGCCCCACCCCTCCACACCATTCCCTTCTCCCTTCTTGCAGAGTGAATAAAAACTTCATTTTCTATACTTTCTTCTCTTTCGAATTCTTTCACAGCCTATGTCACTGACAACCCTAACAAATAATACTTCTTTATGGTTTCTCTTTTGAAATTTAGAAGAAATGCTACTACAAAAAGGAAGGAATATGCGTATTTTTAAGAGAAGTTAAAAAGTAGTAGTTTGTCCTAATATGTTTGTTATTTCTGAATAAGTACAAAGAGACAAATTAAGAAAAACAAAGGCAGTTGCAGAAAGTTAATTGAAAAAATATTAAGAAAGAAATTATATATATATATACAAATGCCAGAACCTAATTATGGGAATGTGCTTATACCCTAACCCAATAAATACTACTAACTATATTAATTCATATAGAAGCTGAAATGGCTATAAAAACATGACCCTCTATAACTGCTGCTGAGGCACCAGAAATTTACTTATGAAACTCATACTGTCCTCCTGGCCTCTGGAATTTTCAATGGTAATTGTAAAATTACCATTGAAATAGCATTATGTTCTTCCAGTCTTGGCCCCAATTAAAACTTCAAGTTACAGCTTCCAATTGTACAGCCAGCAGGAACCAGAATAACAACAGCACCTGAGTGCTTCCAATGGGAAGTAGATGGGCCATAGTGAATAGGTGCCCGTCTCGTGGTCAGATTATGAAAACTGAAGAGTTGTATGGTGCGCCCTCAAACTACAGATAAATATTACATTGGATGCAAGATGTAGAAAAGTGAGAAAGGCAACAAAACCTGAACAATAGTAGCCCAAAGATTAGAAATAATCCAGAGAGATACAAAGTAAAACCACAATGAGATACCACTTCACACTGCTCGGAATGGCCATCATAAACAAAGCAACAAACAACAAGTATTGGAGAGGTTGTGGGGAAAAGGGGACCCTACTTCATTGTTGGTGGGATTGCAGAGTGGTACAACCACTATGGAAAACAGTATGGAATTTTCTCAGACAACTAAAAATGGATCTGCCTTTTGACCCAGCAATTCCACTGCTAGGATTATACCCTAAGAACCCTGAATCACCAATCCAAAAGAACCTATGCACCCCAATGTTCATAGCAGCACAATTCACAACAGCCAAGTGCTAGAAGCAACCTAGGTGCCCATCAGTAAATGAATGGATCCAAAAAGTATGGTACACAATGGAATACTATGCAGCAGAAAGAAAGAAGGAGCTTCTACCCTTTGTGACAGCATGGATATAAATGGAAAGCATTATGCTGAGTAAAATAAGCCAGGTGGTGAAAGACAAATACCATGTGCTCTCACCTTTAACAGGAACCTAAACAACAAAACAAACAAACAAGCAAAATATAACCAGACACTGAAATAGAGAACAGGCTGGACAGTGTCCAGAGGGGAGAGGGAAGGGAATTTCAGGGGAAAAGGGGAAGGGTTTACAGGAACAAGTATAAAAGACACATGGACTAAAACTGGGTGGGGGGTAGAAATGGGAGGGAGGTGGGAAGGGCTGGGTGGATGGGCTGGGATGGGAGCAAAAGACAAAAAACTGTACTTGAACAACAATTAAAATTTTTTTAAAAGAAATAATCCAAAATATTTTTAACAAGGACATATAGGGTCTGACTGCCTCTCCTTCACAAGTCTTTTTCTTTTGAATAATAATAATAACAACTTGACCTTGATTGTATGGACAAAAAGCAGCCACATACAAAAGCTGACTGACTCAGGGGAGGCCTGCATGGTGGCCATACAAACTAGAAGACCAAAAGTAACCACGCAGGATGGTCTGATATTAAAACTTTCTAATTAAAAGCAGGTCACGGCAGGCATGTCCTAAGCTGGAATATTCCCTGACAAAAGTCAGTCTCTACCTTAATTGAGCCGGTCTATTGTTTTTAACTTATTTTTTATTTATTTACTTTTTTACATCTATGATAACATATCTTTAGAATTTCAAGGTAACTTCCAAGCACAAAAACCACACCAGAGTAGAGACCACAAATCCCCTCATTGTTATTGTTACCAGGTTAATTGTTGACTGTGAACTACCCTGCATCTATTCATGTAAAAGAAGTACGTGTCTATCATTTCACTTTTTACGCAATCCCAGAAGTTCCCCCACTTTGCTTTCTCCTGTCTCCCTAATATGTCACTGAAGGATTTCCTGTAACCTGTTTACATCTTCTTTTAATTCTAATACATAAAATAATGTGCAAAACTGCCATTCTCTGGAGCATTTTCTCAACTCTGAGGTATTACTTCCCAGCAATTGTCAGTTTGGCTCAAATAAACTCATAAAAATTCTCTACAGGTTTGAATGTTTCTTATGCCGACTACTCATGAGTGGCCAATCAGTAATTTTTTTAAAAAGTGATTTAAGGGTGAACTTTTAAAATCATAATCCAGAAATACAGTGTCGAGTAAACAGAGGCAGTCTGGCTTCCCCACCCAGGTGTCTGGGTAACTAAGGGAAGCAGTTTCCCATAACCTTGAACAGGCCTGATAAGTAGGGTTCCCTCAGCCTTGAGTTTATCAGCCTGGGTCTGATAAACTGTTCCCATAATATGAAGTAGGCTCGCATGTGCAGAATCATGTTACATTATATGTTTTGGCTTTCTGCTGGCTTTGTCTATCTCTAGTACTTAAGAAGGCACCTTGAATCGTGCATGGCTTGCCCACCTGTGAATAAAGGCATGTCAAGCATCCCCATGGCTCCAAACATTTTCTTCCGTCCCCCTGAATCTAGAGTGGACCTGCCAGGCCTTGACCAACCGCAACACATGTGACATGATGATTCAGTCCTGAATCATAACACTTATCTGTTGCTGGTTTGGGTTTTTCTATTTGTCTCATTGAGTTAATGCTACTGAAGATCTAACTTTTCAAATAGCACAGTTTTTTACAATATGATCATTAATAGTAGGTTTGTTTTTTATTGCACTAGTGATAGGGGACTCAAGAATTGGAGAATTTTAATTTAAGGTAAATAGTTATAAGCCTAGTAGGTAATGTGTATGTTAAAGCTATTGTTTCAGGAACTGAAGGTATGAGACCACAAGCAGTTCCTCCTTTGTGTCTCAGGACTGCAAGCAATCAAGGTGGTATCTGAGCCATTGTCCTCCAGGGTGAGATGACCACCACCTAGGACTCAGCTAAAGACCACCAGCCAGGGCAAGAATACTGCAGTTTTCTTAATCCAATTAACTTTCCCCTGAATTCCAAATCTCTTACCTACACTTTGTTTTCCTCATAAGGAGGCCATTTTAAAATGGAATTTAATAGATGGTAGGTAGAAAATTGACAGGGGGAGGGCAGGAATAGTGTGGGAAATGTAAAAACTAAAGAACTCAAGACATATGAACATGAACTAAAGGGGGGGAATGTGGGTGGGAGAGGGTGTGCAGGGTGGAGGGGAATGAAGGGAGGAAATGAGACAACTGTAATAGCATAATCAATAAAATATATTTTTTTAAATGGAATTTAAGACAGTCTGTTATGGTACAAACCCACCGTCTTCTCAGATCATCAGGCATCTGAATAAAGCACCCATAAAGATTCAATCCCTGTCTCTGCTTATCAGGTTCAGTTTGTGACAGGCAGTATGAACACTGGTCTCTTCCAATTTCACTAGGAGAAATATAGATACTTAAAACAATGATTAATTTTAATCCATATGATCAGTTTGATAGTTTTGGTTGATTTTTTTCTATTTTTTCACCCCAGGGCCATTGTGTTCCCTAAGGACCTGCTACCACTTTAGGGGAAAAGAGGTTGTTAATGGAAGAAAAAAACAAGTAAAAATGAATGTTATCTTTTTACTACAGACCCATTCACTCCTCTTCCTTTTAGTAATTCCCATCTGCTTTTCCTGTTTTTACTTAACACCAACAGGACTGGACAACCTGAAATACCTATTCTTTTAACTTTCTCATAATTTGAATTTACTGGTCTGATAAATAGAACATGGAAGGCAGAGAACAATAAATACTGATTTTCTAACATGCCACTCAAAATGGGAGATTATATTGGCTAAATACTACCTATTATTATCATAGGGTATGTATATTATGAACTATGTCTGTTCTTAGTGACAACTTCAAGTTGGACATTCTACAAAAGAAAAAAGGTTTAAACTTTTAAAAAATAAAATCTGGGCCCTGGCTGATGTGGCTTAGTTGATTGAGTGCTAGCCTGTGAACAGAAAGGTCACCAGTTCAATTCCCAGTCAGGGCACATACCTGGGTTGTGGACCAGGTCCCCATGGGGGACATGTGATGGGTAACTGATTGATGTATCCCTTTCTCTATTTCTCCCTACCTTCCCCTCTCTCTATAAATAAATAAAATCTTTTTTAAAATTATTTTTTAAAATAAATAAAATCTGGCCCTGGCTGAGTGGCTCAGTTGGTTGGTATGTTGTTCAGTGCACAAAAAGGTTGCAGGTTTGATCCCCGATCAGGGCACACACAAAAGGCAACTGATCAATGTTTCTTTCTCACATCGATGTTTCTCTCTCCACCTTGTTCTCACTTTCTCCCTCCCCTCCCTCTTCCTCCCTCTCTGAAATAAAAAACATACCCTTGACTTCTGGCCAAGATGTGCCATAGGTAGACACACTGTGCCTCTTCGCACAACCAAAATAAGGAAAACAAAAATTTAGAAACAAAAAACAACCTGTACTGACAGAAAATTGAACTGTATGGAAGTCTGACAACCAAGAAATTAAAGTAGACACGTTCATCCAGACCGGTAGGAGGGGTGGAGTTGGGCAGCTGGGTGTAGAGAGGGGTCTCAGCAAAAAGAGCGGTGGCTGGCGGACCCAACAAGGCAGCGGATTGTGGAGGGGCATAATGCAAAAGGCAGCTGGTAAACCGGGTGATCCCACATTCTTGCACAGATAAACCATGCAAAACTGGGGAGTGAGACAACAGACCGAGCAACCCAGGGTTCCAGCACAGGGAAATAAAGCCTCAAAACACTAATTGAAAACACCTGTGGGGGTTGAGGTGCTGGGAGAGATTCCCAGCCTCACAGGAGAGTTTGTTGGAGAGACCCATACGTTCCTAGAACATACACAAACACACCCACAGGGAATCAGTACCAGAAGGGCCCAGTTTGCTTGGGGGAAGTGGGGAAAGTGACTGAAATCCAGCAGAGAGAGAAGCAAGTGCTATTGTTTCCTCTCAGGCCCCTGCCCCACATACAGTGTCACAACCCACTGACTGGGTAGCCCCGCCCTGGCGAACACCTAAGGTTCCACCCCTCATACCATAACAAGCTCGAACAGACCAAAACATTATGGCTCAAGCAGAAGGACAGCTCAAAGCCCCAGAGCCAATACTTCTAAGTGACAAAGAGATAGCCAACCTATCAGATGCACAGTTCAAAACACTGGTGATCAGGATGCTCACAAAACTGGTTGATTTTAGTCACATATTAGATGAAAAAATGAAGGCTACACTAAGTGAAATAAAAGAAAATGTACAGGGAAACAATGGTGATGGACAGAAAACTGGGACTCAGATCAATGGAGTGGACCAGAAGAAAGAAAGAAACAATCAAATAGAAAAGAATGAAGAAATAAGAATTCAAAAAAATGAGGAGAAGCTTAGAAACCTCCAGGACATCTTTAAACATTCCAACATCCCAATTATAGGGGTACCAGAAGAGGAAGAGCAACAAGTGAAGAAGTTAATGAAAAAAATAATAAGAGAGAAATTCCCCATTCTGGCAAGGGAAATAGACTTCCAGGAAATCCAGGAACCTCAGAGAGTTCCAAAGAACTTGGACCCAAGGAGGAACACACCAAGGCACATCATAATTACATTAGCCAAGACCAAAATGAAGGAGAGAATCCTAGAAGCATCAAGGGATAAGGGGACAGTCACCTACAAAGGAGTACCCATCAGACTGTCAGTGGATTTCTCAAAAGAGACCTAACAGGCAAGAAGGGGCTGGAAAGAAGTATTCCAAGTCATGAAAGGCAAGGAACTACATCCAAGATTGCTCTATCCACCAAAGCTTTCATTTAGAATGGAAGGGCAGATAAAGTGCTTCTCAGATAAGGTCAGGTTCAAGGAGTTCATCATCACCAGGCCCTTGTGATATGAAATGTTAAAGGGACGTATCTAAGAAAAAGATAGAAAAAATGTACAGTAAAATGACAGCAAATTCACAATTATTAATAACCACACCTAAAACTAAAACAAAAACAAACTAAGCAAACAATAGAACAGGAACAGAACCACAGAAATGGAGATCACATGGAGGGTTAGCAACAGGGCAATCACAGGAGGAGAATGGGGGAGAAGGTGCAGAGAATAAGTAGCATAGATGGTAGGTGGAAAATAGACAGGGCAAGAGTAAGAGCAGTATAGGAAATGTAGAAGCTAAAGAACTTATAATCATGACACATGGACATGAACTAAAGGGGGGGAATGTGAGTGGGAGGGGGTATGCAGGATGGAGGGGAGTGAAGAGGAAATATGGGACAACTGTAATAACATAATCAATAACATATATTTTAAAAAGTAAATAAAAATTAAAAAACATACCCTTGGTTGAGGATTTACAGGTCTATCTGAAAGGCAGCAAAAGCTATATTCTTTTTTTAATTTTTATTTATTTATTTTTAGAGAGGGGGAAAGAGAAACAGAGGGAGAGAAGCGTTGACAGAAGAGAGAAATATCAATTGGTTGCCACTCACATATGCCCTGACTGGGGACCGAACCTACAACCCAGGCAAGTGTCCTGACAGGGAATTGAATCAGCAACCTTTTGCTTTGCAGAGCAACACCCAACCAACTGAGCCACAGCAATCAGGGCAGCAGTCAGAATGCTCACAGAATTGGTTGAATTTGGTAGCAAATTAGAATTTGGTTGTAAATTAGGTGGAGGTAAAACCTATATTCTTTTGACATAAAGGTGCGTTAATTCATTTCCCAATACCTGAACTTTTTTTTAAGAGCTCCTACTATATGGATACAAAAAGGCAAAATCAGATATTCTTCCTTTATATCTAATTAGGATAAATCACATTCAAATATTAGATTTAATTAAGTGATTAACAACACAGCTTCCTCAAATAGGTTATGCCAATTTCCCCTTCATTTCACATTAGTTCTATTAGCAATAATCATACATTTACATATTCTGGATACTAGACTCTTATAAGATATGATTTATAAATATCATCTCCCATTCTGTGGATTGTATTTTCATTTTTTGATAATTGTAAATTTTGTTTTTAATAAAATATTGCTTTTATACAAATTTATAGGTACAGTCAACTTAAATTTACTTGGTTTTTAAAAACTTCTCTTTAAATTTAGATACAGCAGTGTTTCCCATAAAAATTTATTTTATTGTACAGACATTCTTAAAGAATGTGGCCTGCGCAAAGAAAAGGAAGCCCGAGTTCAATGTGGCAGGCACTTCTGGTTCTGTACCTGCATTCAGGGCAGCTGAGGGTCATGGCCACCATTGTCAAGCTGCTTTCTTCTCACTTCATCCAGGAAGTCATAGGTCTGCTCTGAAATGTCAAAAGGTTCATGGACTCCCTCTGATGACAGCAGAGCTTGGAGGGCACCCTGGTTTTCTTGGTTTTGCTTCAGGAAATCAGTGATGACTTTCCACCGCGCAGCCTCAGTCTCCTCTTCTGCCCACCTGAATGAGGGCAGGAGTGTAGAGTGGAGAAGGGGGACTGCACAGTCGTGGTAGACCTGGAGAAATACAGCCTTCAGGAACTCTCTGTCTCTCTGGGAAAACAGAACAAGTTGCTGTGAATGGATCTGTGTCATTATTTGCTGTGTTAAATCAATGAACTCTGTTAACTAAAAGCCATTAGGGGTGGGGTGGAGGTGACACAGTGCCTGGCAGGTCACGGGCTCTGCACCAGGGACTCAGTCAGAGAGCAGCCCCTCTCAGTGGAAAATAGACCCCAAGTCACCGTGGAGCAGAGAGGATCAGTTCTCCCTCGGTCCACAGGGGACTCTGAGGCCCGGGCTCTCCTGAGCCCCACTGAGGGTGTCTCACCACTTCCATCAAGGAGATTGGGGTGCTGAAGTCTAATCCTCATGACAGGGGTGTGCGTCCAAGTAAATGCAGCAATGTGAAGTCAGCTGTAACCATGTAATTCTATTATAGCACATCAGAGAATTGTAACGTTTTTGTAAGGGAAAGGCAGCAAGTGTTCTGCATGCAATTCAGAGCAAGCAGACCCCAGGAGTAAGATTTGCTGTCAGACTCTTCCCAAGTGACAAGAGTCTGCAGCGTAGACACTGTCACTCGGCCCCTGACACCGAAAGGCTGAGAGGGAATCACAGAGCACACAGCCCGAAGGTGGAGGCATCCAAACACAGCGGAGTCTGCACACAGATGCCGCCCCTCCCGGCCACCTGTGTGTAGAGGGCGATTTCCACAGGCTCAGGTCCCACAACTTATTCACAGCTGTTCCAGGAGAGCCTTACCTCTGCCTGTTCTAGCAAAGGTCAATGTAGAAGTGCTGGTCAGAGGGAGGCTCAAATAAAAATACAATATGCATACTCCCCCTGCCTTTCAGGATTTTTAGTTTACAGACAAGTAACACTTTAGAAGTCCAAAAACCATGGGCCGTGGGTCCAATGTGGCCCACACCTCCTTTTTATGAGTAAAGTTTTATTGACACAGTCATGCTCAGACATTTACATACTGTCTATAGTTGCTTCTGGGTTACCATGGCAATGCTGAGTCACAGTGACAGACACCACAGGGCCTGCAAAGCCAAAAATATTTACTAGGTGGCCCTTCACAGAAAACATTTGCTGAATCCTAGATTGGAGCAGACAAGGCGCTGCTCACTGACAGTGCAGGTACTGTTGGTTTACAGTGACCATGCTTCTGTGGAATTCGAGCACGAGCCATGCTTTTTTCCAATGTATGACCCAGATGAGTCCAATTTTTTAATTTAATCTTTATTGTATTTTTTTCTAATTATCATTTTGTCCCTTTATACCCTCCTCTCCTCAGAGGCCAACTTTATTTTTCCCTCTCCTTGCCTGATAAAGACTTTGAGAGCTACAAGAAAAAGAAATTTTAATAAGAGAAATTTGATAGTCAACCAGGAGACTTTGGTTTAGAAACTTCCCCTCAGCTAAATGAAATTCAGTGATCTGAAAGGTCACCCAGACCATTCTTGGAATGTGTCTTTGCAAGCATAATGACCCAGTTTAATGGACTCAGGATTATGACTACAGCTACTTTCACTAAAATAAGAAAAAGCCATTATTGGAACGGGCAAGCACACACCAACACTGCAAATAGGATGTTTGGGTGGAAAAACACATTACCTTCTCTGATCTTTTTAATGTACTTTCTTTCTCAGCCCACGAACACTAAAAAAGAAATAGAAATGTTAAATTAATCTGAGGATTCACAAGTCTTTGCCACATGCCTGCAACTTTACTGTAAGTGAACCTACGGATGGGGCTTAAAAGAGAACTGACACACATCAGAACTGAATCTGTGGGCATCTAATGCTAATGACCAGAGGCCAGACTGGCCAGGCAGGGAGAGATGCCTCAGAAACCCATGCTTCTTACAAGTTAAAACTAATCTAAGAGCAGAGTCAATGAAAAAGTAACACATACATTCAAACTGCACAAACACAGTAGCTGAACAACCAAACACTAGCAAGTTTTCAAGGTGAGACAGTAAAGATGGTAGGAAATTCATTTGTCTACAATTCTGTCTGCTGGGAGGATGACAATGGTCAGGTGACGTAAATGCAGCACAGCTCCACAAGCGAATATTTTCAATCTGTCCACGAGGACAGATCAATGCTTTTTTAAGAAATAAAATCCCGGAGTTCCTTTAGCCACACAGAAGTCTGGATGGAGCTTCCTGGCGCCAGCTCCACACACAGTAAGCAAGGCAGCACCTGGCTCTGAGCTGCTGGGTCCTGGGCTCACAAACGTGTCCTCCTGCAGGCGCCTGATTGCATGGGTTCCACGGACGCATCAGCCCCTCCTCGGTAGGGAGGCCTTCACTAGAAAGTCCTGTGACTCCCTGGAAGAGCCGCCTTCGGGGGTATTCTCCTAAACCTGCTGAGGCTGCACCCAGGGTCCTAGAGAGTATGAAGAGGACCCTTAGAGCCCAGAGTGCTTCACTCGACAAGCCAGGTGCCATCATTGGCAATCCAAGCACCAACAGCAAACTGGACTTTGCTGAGCTAACAGTAGGAAGCTCACACACGGCACAGCATGAACTTTGTTAGGAATCTGGCTTAACACGAATAGCACTCAGCAACTTTAGACCTATTGCCGGCTGGTGACATTTGCCCATTGTTCTTAAGTGTCAAGGTCCCAGCTCACTTTTCCCTGAGTTACCAGGAAGCAGTGGCATGTTTCACCTACTGTAACTTGGCAGGAACAGAAAAAGCATGGGGGAGGGGAGGCCATTACTATGCACCAAGATCACAACTCCCTCCTCTGGACCAAACAGGAGACCACCTCTCAGCTCCCTTCCAGTTCAGGGGGGCTGTGTGACTGATTCTGGTCAATAAAGTGCCAGCAGAGCTGCCCATGCCATCAGGGGGCACAGGCAGAGGGAGGCCCGTGGACAGGCCCCCATTCTCTTCCTGAGGGGCAGCTGGGAACACAGGAAGCCACTCGTGCAGGTGATGCAATCAGCCTGCACCCTTGGGTGACTGTGTAGCGGGGCCTCCCACAGATCCATGCTGCAAGGCACCGTGAGTGGGAGCAGAACCTGAGCTAGCGACCTCGCACAGCCTAGCTTCTCCCCCGTCATACAGGGCACCACCAAGAGAAGGCACAAGACTGGCTGTAGGAACAAACTACTCTTTCGTTTTATCATTTATTATTTAAATAATTTGCTTTGGAAAATTAAGAACATACAGAGGTAGTCACTGTTGCCTTTCTAGAGTCTATTCTCCTGACCTGTTCATAGGCAGCTATATAAATATAAATGTATATACTTAAACAGACTTATACAACAAATGGACCTTATTGCTTTCCACATAATAGTATCTGTGAACAACTTCACGCTACTGGAAAAGCCCGTGGTGTATCTGGATGCACCCAGAGCTGTGCTGCGTGGCCAGCCAGGTCACAGCCCTTTCTGCTGTCTGCTCACCAGGAAGTGCAGAGGTTGGACTGGACCAGCCCTGGGGTTCCTGCTAACACCAACGCCCAGATTCGGGGACTGTTACACACCCAGAGAAACCTCCCAGTGCCCAGCACAGTGCCTCAGCCACAGTGGGCTCTCATGAAATCTTTATCAAATGAGTCAATGTACGTATGTCCTGCATAACGAATACACATTATGATACTAATGACTTTATAAGGGAAGAAGGAGAAATTCTGCATCATCTAACTACAGTGCCAAATGAATTTGTCTGCAACTATGGGTAATCATATGCCTTGAACATTTGAAGTGATTTTGTTGGAAACTTTATTGTTACTGTTGACAGCCCCACACCAGCCACAGCAGCACATGAAATCAGTTTCAAAGTCTCATAAAAATCTCCATTTCTCTGTCAGGCTCATATGACCTCCTTCTTTACCAATAGAAGTCGCCTCCCAACACAGCTCACCTTCCTCCTGCAAGCGTGCTCCCCAACCTCTCTGTGCTGTCGGGAGTTTTCCTGACAAAACCTTCACGGGTCACCCTCCCCACCTGGACATGAGACTCACACAGGCCGTGCCCAGATGGCAACATTCAATCTGGCAACACTCAACCTGCCCCATGGGTAGCTGCTCTGCTCAAGAACACTCTGTAGTCCTTCCGGCTGCAAAGTTTTTTTCCGTGCTGAGCCTTCCACCTGTAGTGTCTCCCACTCCCATCTCTGCCTGTCAAAATCTGACGTGGCCCCAGCCGGGTATCAGCCAGGACCTCTTTAATGGAACAATTCCTGGTCCTCATTTGCTGCCTTCTTCAAGTCTCCAAGGACCTGGGTCATACTTCCCCTGAGCCCCCTACCTTGGTATCTGAGCATCATCCTGGTAGGCATAGAGGTTTTCTAATAGTCATTGACCTTGATAAAGCAAGTTGAGCTTTTTATAAAACTGACATTCTGAAGATGAAAAATGGCTGAAAATGGGAGATTTCATCTGGTTCAACTAGCGGCCATTTATGCAGGAGATAGTATATATCAAATTAAACAAAAATGATAGGCATGCCCTGACTCTCCCTTGAGAGCTCAGTTCACTTATCTAACACACCATTTTGGATTGTTGCTCTTGGGCCATAGCTGGTGGCCATCGTAAGTCAAGGAACAGACGAGAGACAAGAGATTGCCACGGTGTATGCGGCGTGCACTCCACCTGGTTAACCGGTCCTGGGCAGCCTGGGAAAGTTACACTCACACTAAGAAAGGGAGGATGGGACCAAGTGAGCTAGAAAATGGACACAGATCAGGAGGTGTCATCCAAATAGGGGGAAAACCCTAGAGCAGGTGTCAGAACATGCCGGTGCAGTGTGTCCAGCTGCTTCCCGAGCACACCAGGCCACCCACCCGGAGAGCATCCATCACGTCCGGCTGCTGCAGGAGCTCGGGGAAGGTAGCCAGTACGGGATTACTGATTAAATCTGAAATACAAAGACCAAAAAGGATTCTATACAAATTTATCCAATGTTTTACTGCAATAGAAAATCATTCATTCTGATTAGAATTGGGATCACAATACTTGTTGACAACGCATTCTAACATTTAATCCTCTAGAAGTCAACCTCCGTCCTCCCCTACACCCATACCCCAGAGGGTTCTGGAACGAGCCTGTACCAAGGGGACAGAGCTTTTAGGGTAGAAGTAAAGTGGCTCTGAACAGAATAACACTAGAAAACTGTGCTCTTCAGTGTTTTTTCCAGGCTCACTTCCCTCCCATGACGGTGGTGTGGTAGGAGGAGTCAGGAGGCACCAGCAGAAAGGAGGCTGCTGGTGCCTGAGTCCAGTCCCCTGCACTTGGGGGAGAACCCTGGTGTCTGGGGGTCACCGGATGGTGGTGAATGAGACTGGAAGGCATCGGGGCTTGGGGATTTGGCCACGTGCCTAAATACTGTGCAGGAGAGTAGTGGTATTCTACAATAAGTAATGGCATCTGAAAGACCTGTTTGAGGAAGTCCACGAGGAAGAACACTTTGGAGATGATCCTGTATCTTTAGTAGGGGGAAAAATAAATCCATTCTCCAGATTTTTCTAGGTTTATTCTGATGGCCAGGTTCCAATGAAGCCAATAATCTGAGTAACCTTCTCTAGGACAACAAATAAGCTTTATCTTTTTTAAGAAGTCGTGTCATCCATGAATTGCTTCTAGAGTCACTGAATTAAATTTAAAGGCCAGTGATGATTAAAAGGCTTGCCTTAACTGTCCTCTCTTAGAGTGATAATTGCTCCTTGAGAAATGTCTGTGCCTCTCCGACTTAGAGTTCCGTTTCCATTACCCATCTAGGTGTCAGGTCCCTGGCAGAGGACCCGTCTCACCATGAACTCTACTCGTCCAGATGCTAAGGCACCACAGGGCTCTCCCTCTCACTCCCTCTCTCCGGCCCCACTGGCGTGCTTTCAATTCCAGTCCCTCCAGCGCACCCATGTTTTCCTGCCTTGAGTCTTCACACAAACTATGGTCTCTCTGTCCAGGAAGCAGTATCCCCCACCTCCTTCTTCATAACTCGAACTCCTCTCCCCGGGCTTATCTTCACATCACTTGCCCAGAGAAGGCTTCCCTCACCCTACACATTAATTCAGGCCTTCCTACTGTGTACTTTCTTGTGCATTTTTCTTCAGAACACTTATTCCAAAATGTGGAAAGGATTATTCGTGTGATTTTATGTTTAAGGTACATCGCTCCACTAGAGTAGGAATGGCTGTGCCTGTCTCACAAGGCCTGGCATGCAGGAGGCACTCCAAACACACCTGCTTTCGGATCTACCGAATTCAAAGACTGCCCAGTGAAGTTAATTTTTTTTGAGGCAATCCTTGTAATACGTACATTCCTTGTTGCAAGTTCAATCATGTGTGGCAACTCATGTTTAAACCTATTTTTAAACATTTTACTGGGAAAAATTTCAAGTTTAAATAAAATTGCAAAAATAAAAATAGTACACAGAACTCCTGAATACCTCTCATATGAATTTGCCAATTTTAACTAATCTGTTGATATTTAAAGTTTATACATCAAGAACCAGTTATTTTGGGTGATTTCAGTCTCTTTCCAGAAAGATGATGTGAATACCAAACATGGTAGAAACAGATTATTCAGAGACAGTGAGGAAAAATATGATTATATCTGAGTTTTAGGAACTCAAATCTCCAGAACTGGAAATAAGAAAATATGTATATGGTAAAGAACTAAGTATGTACTGAGCTCACACAGGATATACACTAAGTACAATGCTTTGCATCTGTAGTAATTTATTGACTCTGATGCTATTTTAAAATTTTTATTTCAAATGTCACTTTTGGAAGAAGATATAGGTTATGTTTACTCAAAGCATGATGCATTATTGTACAAAAGGAAATTGCAAAGACCCCTTACCAGCACTTTGCATGCTCATCCTGTCTTTCAGGAGTACATCTCCAAGAATTTGGCGATAAAATATCAACAAATGAATGTAGCACATACTTCCAATTAATGTTTCTGGCAGTAGACTATTAAAGAAGAAAAAAAATGTTTTAACTAAACAATCTCCTACATTCCAACCTACAATATTTATTTATTTGTTTGTTTGTTTATTTATTTATTTATTTATTTATTACTTTTTGTTTCATTATTGGAAAGAGTGCGACAATTATGAGGAAAATTCCTACTCTAAGCTGGCCACATTAAACTTTAATCTACTTTTTTATGTGTGTACTTTCAAGTCTCCACTCTGTTTTGTCATTCCTATGCTTCCATTTATCTATCACCCATGTTAAATGTCAAATTTTTAAAAGTCATGAATTACATGTTTTGGAAACAAAGAGACCAGTCTGCTACAAGTTTTAACAAAGCCATGGGGCCACCCCAGCTGATGCGATGAACGCAGAGGAGACTGAGTTCAGACTGTTCACAGTGCTGGATGGAACGTGGGAGGGTGTGGCAGACTGGACTGAACTCCGACTTTCCTGCTTCCCAGTTATGGAACTTTGGGTCAGTTAATTATTCTCCTTGTGTTTTGCTTTCCTTACCTGTGAAACGCAGATAGTAATACCTGCATTTTAGAAGGTTAATAAAAGGATTAAAATGAGGTGAGTGTGGCATTTTTAATGAAATGCCTGGTACACATTAAGGACTCAAAAACAGAAAATAAATTTAAATACTGAAGTTATTATCAGCTTAAAATAGATTATTTTCTCTATGATGTTAAATACAATCCCCATAGTAACCACAAAAAATATAGAATGTACACAAAAGGAAATAAAAAGGGAATTAATGAGTCACTACAAAAAATCAATTGAACACAAAGGAAGGCAGTCAGGAAGAAATGAGGAACAAAAAATATCTATGGGTCATACAATCACTAAAAAAGTGGCAATACTAAGTCCTTCCTTATCAGTAATAGCTTTCAGTGTAAATGGAAGTCAGGGACTGGAAGAATGGGTTATGAGATCCAACTGTGTACTGCCTACAAGAGACTCTGGATCTAAGGACACTTATAGGTTGAAAATGAAAGGATGGACAAAGACATTCTGTGCAAAGAGTAAACAAAAGTGAGTAGGGATGGCTAAAAATAACGTATCAGACAAAATAATCCTTAAGTCAAAAAACTGTTACAAGAGACAAAGAAGAATATTATGTAATGAAAAAAGGGTCAATTCACCAAGAAGAAGTATGTAAGGCATATATGTATATATAAAATATTAGAACTCCTAAATATACAAAGCAAGTAAAAGAGAGAAATAGATCTATAATAATAGTAAAAGACTTCAATAACCTACTTTCAATAAAGGACAGAAGAACCAGGCAGAAGATTAATAAGAATATAGAGGACTTGAACAGCACTGTAGACCAATTGTAGCTAACAGACACACACAGAACACTCTGCCCAACAACAGCAGAATACACATTTTTCTCAAATGTACATGGAACATTCTATGGGATAGACCACATGTAAGTCTTAATGATTTAAAAAATCAGAGGTCTGGCCAGTGTGGCTCAGTTGGAATGTCATCATGTAAACTGAAAGGTCATAGATTTGATTCCTGGCCAGGGCCCATGCCTAGGTTGTGAGTTTGGTCCTAGGTTTGTGGTATGCACCCCACCAATCAATGTTTCTCTCTCACACCCATGTTTCTCTCCCTTTCCCTCTCTCTAAAATCAATAAACATGCCCTCGGATGAGTATTAAAAAAATTAAAACTGAAATCATACAAAGTATCTTTTCTGATCACAATGGAATGGAACTAAAAATCAAGAGCAGAAGGAAAACTGGAAAATTCACACATGTGGAAATTAAACAACACACTCAATAATCATGGATCAAAAAAGAAATCACAAGGAAAATTAGAAAATACCTACAGATCAATTAAAAAGAAAATATAACATACCAAAATTTATGGGACAAAGTGAAATTAAGGGTGACATGTATAGCTACATTAAAAAATAAGATCTCAAATCAACAACCTAACTTTACAATTTAAGGAAATAGTAAAAAGAACAAACTAAAGCCCCATCAAGTAGAAGGAAGAAAATAATAAAGATTAGAGAACAGATAAATGAAATAGAGGCTAGAGAAACAATAGAGAAAATCAATGAAGCCCAAAGTTGGTTCTTTGAAAAGATCACCAAATTTACAAACTTTTTTCTTTTAAAATTTCTTTTAAAATTTTAGAGAGAGAGAAAGGGAGGGAGAAAGAGAGGGAGAGAAGCATTGATTGGTTGCCTCTTGCATGCAACCCAACTGGAAACCAGGCCCCCCAGGCATATGCCCTAATTGGGAATCGAACTGGCGACCTTTCACTTTGTGGTGCAACACCCAACCAACTGAGCCACACTGGTCAGGACAAATTCCCAAACCTTTAGTTAGATGGATTTAAAAAAGAGAGAAATCAAATTATTAAAATCAGAACTGAAAGTGAGGATATTACTTCTGATTCCATGAAAATAAAAAGGAGTATAAGAGTACTATAAAAATTGTAAGTAAAAAAAAGGGATAATCTAGATGAAATGGACTAATTCCTAGGAACACAAAACCTATTAATACTACTGTATTTTGCCATGTGTAACATGACTTTCTGCCCAAATTTTTGAGGGAAAAATAAGGATGCACATTACATATGGGTGATTCTTATTCCATATCTATATAAATGGTTTTAATTATTTGATTTATGCTTATGTGTTAAAGTGTAACTATAGAAATGATATCTGTATGCAAAATAATTCTCTGGAATAAAATAATTAGTTTGTCAACAAAACTATGACAAACTTGCAATAAAAGCCATTTCAGCCGATTTAGTGAAATGAAATGAAGAGCAAAAGAGCGACGTATGTTATCCACAGAGTAATATAGATGATGGTGATTGTTATCTACCTGGTAAGTGACACTGACTGTATTATCATAAGGTGAACAGCATGGCATTTCTCTTCATACACTTTAGGCAGGTGAAATTATTGGAAAACCCCTTGGAAAATGTTAAAATGGTCTTCCTACACTGCAAGCTTTAAGCTAAAAGTTATTAAATATGCTAAAAAGCATGGCAGCAGGGCTGCCGAGAGACACTTTGGACCTCCTCCCACAGGGAGTGTCATCAGATTGTGGAGGCAACAGGAAGAAAAGCTTCTTCAGATGCCAGGACAGATGAAGGAAACACGAGGGAAACCTCCAAAGTGGCCAGAGGTGGGGCAGGAGGCGAAGACCAGGATTCAGGAGCAGCATCAAATTGGGATCTCTCTTTCGACCAAGAAAAAGAAGGTAAAAGGAATTTATCTTTTACCAGAAAAAGAAGGTAAAAGGAACTTCTGGCCAAGATGGAGGCATAGGTGGAAACACTGTGCCCCCTCCCACAACTAAATTTAAAGACAGTGAAGTTTTAGAAACAAACACTCAGCCAAAACAGTGAAAAGTGAACTGTACGGAAGTCCGAGAACAACGTACCACTCAGCAAGACCGGTAAGAGGAGCAGAGTCAGCAGAGGAGAGGGGTTGGGCTGGAAAGATCGTTCGGTCCGAATGACGAAGGAGCAGAGGCAGAGGCGGTTGGTGGATCCCAGGTGTAGGATGGCAATGGGTGAACCCAGTGAGGGCGCAGGATGGCTGGCTGCCTGTGGTCACACATTCGTGCGCAGGTAAACCAAGCAAAGGAGCGAACAGTGAGACAGACCGCTCAGGCTAGGGCCCCAGCAACGGGAATTAGAGCCTGAAAGCACCAACTGGAAAGACTTTCTCAGGGTCGAGGGGCCGGGAGAGGCTTCCAGGCTCACAGAGAGTTCTTTGGAGAGACCCACAGGGTCCTGGAGAGTACATGGGCCCACACACCCAGGTAACCGGCACCAGAGGGGCCCAATTTGCTTGTGGGAGGCCACAGAGGGGACAGAAATCTGAGAAAGAGTGGATCGGAGCAAAGCACCATTTTTTCCCCTCTCTGACCCCGCCCCCACATACAGCGTCACAACCCAGCACCTGGGTGGTCTGGCCCTGGTGAACACCTAAGGCTCTGCCCCTCATACACAACAGGTGCAAAGAGACTAAACATTATGACTCAAGAACACCTCAAAGCCCCAGAGCCCATAATTCTTAAGTGACCAAGAAATAGCCAACCTTTTAGATGCACAGTTCAAAACACTTGTGATCAGGATGCTCACAGAATTGGTTGATTTTAGCCACAAATTAGAGGAACATATGAAGGCTAAACTGATTGAAATGAAGGGAAATGCACAGGAAACCAATAGCGATGGAAAGGAAACTGGGACTCAAATCAAGGGAGTGGACCAGAAGGAAGAAAAAAATGACCAAACAGAAAAGAAGGAAGAAACAAGAATTTTAAAAAATGAGGGGAGGCTTAGGAACCTTCAAGAACCTTAGGAACCTTTAAACATTCCAACATCCGAATTATAGGGGTACCAGAAGGGGAAGAAGAAGACCAACAAGGGAAAAACTTATTTGAACAAATAATAAAGGAGAAATTCCCCAGTCTGGCAAAGCAAATAGACTTCCAGGAAGCCCAGAAACCTCAGAGAGTCCCAAAGAAGTTGGACCCAAGAAGGAACACACAAGGCACATCATAATTACATTAGCCAAGATTAAAATGAAGGAGAGAATTCTAGAAGCAGCAACAGATAAGGGAACAGTCACCTACAAAGGAGTTCCCATCACACTGTCTCTTCTCAAAAGAGACCTTACAGGCAAGAAGGGGCTGGAAAGAAGTATTCCAAGTCATGAAATCCAAAGACCTACAGCCAAGATTGCTCTGTCCAGCAAAGAGAATGGAAGGGCAGATAAAGCACTTCTCAGGTAAGGTCAAATTCAAGGAGTTCATCATCACCAAGCCCTTATTATATGAAATGTTAAAGGGACTTATATAAGAAAAAGAAGATTAAAAAATAGGAACAGTGAAAGGACAGCAAACTCACAGTTATTAACAACCACACCTAAAACAAAAGCAAACTAAGAGGACACCTAGATCGGGAGCAGAACCATAGAAATGGAGATCACATGGAGGGTTAGCAACAGGGGAGTGGGAGGATGAGAAGGGGGGAGAAGGTACAGAGAATAAGTAGCATAGACAGTAGGTAGAAAATAGACAGGGGAGAGGGCAGGAATACTATGGGAAATACAGAATCTAAAGAACTTGTGACACATGGACATGAACGTAAGGGGGAGAATGGTGGGGGAGAGCTGTGCAGGGTGGAGGGGAGTGAAGGGAGGGAATGGGACAACTGTAATGGCATAACCAATAAAATGTATTTTTTTTTAAAAAGAAAAAGAAGGTAAAAGGATTGCCCAAGAAAAAAACATTGATGATCTCTCAGGGACACCTACATGGTGCTTTAACTTTATATAGAGAGAAGGTTTGAGCATGAGGACATGAATGAATCTTGCCCCAAAACTTTAGTAGCCAATGATAATCAATTTTTGGAAGTTCATTCTTATGTTATTATTCTTTGAAAGACTTACAGCTTTGAGCTGTCCCAAATCTCCAACATGGATGAGGTCCCACTCACATGTGATGTGCCATCCAACAGAACTGTGGATGTCAAAGGAGCAAAGACCATGCTGTCAAAACTAACGGTCATGAGAAAACATTTCATTGTTGGTCTAGCCTGCTGTGCAGATGGGACGAAGCTTCCACCTATGAACATCTTTCAATAAAAAACTTTTCTGAAAGAAAAGATTCTAAGTGGAGTTATTGTCCACATGCATGAAAAAGGATGGAGGAATGAAGAATACATAAAAATCTGGTTTAACCAAGTCTAGTCACAAAGGCTTGGGTGATTACTTAAAAAAACAGCTTTGTTTATTTTTGCTCACTTCAAAGCTCATGTCACACAAAGTGTGAAAGCAATCGCAGCAGGCTTGAAAACCCAACCTGCTGTGATACCTGGTGGGCTAATCAGCCAATTGCAACCTCTTGATGTGTCAGTAAACAAGCCCATTAAAGCCATAATGAAGAAAGAGTAGATGTCGTGGATGCAGTCAGCAGGTAAAGATATAACGCCTACAGGCAGGGTCAAGGAAGCATCTATTGCCCAGGTTTGTGATTGGATCCTAAGATCGTAGGACAATGATAAGAAAGTAGTTGTGAAGTCATTTAAAAAGTGCAACATCAGCAATGCTATGGATGGAACTGAGGATGGTGAAATTTACCAGGATGAGGAAAGTGACTTTTCAAAAGACACAGTAATGTAGAAATTGAAGACGACGATACTTCTGATATTGACAGTGACAAGGAGCTCTTAGCTCCTTGATGGGTAAATATCTTACCCATAGGGTAAATATCTTACCCTATGATGGGTAAATATCATAAGTTTGTTATTGGTACATAAAATTTCTTATACCTTGTATCTCTTCTTGTGTTTTGTAATTATTTGTAACATAAAATTTCTTGTACCATAATATGTTCAAAAATAAATACTAAAATCCCTTTATGATATAAAAACCAAGTATCTAATTATAAATAAATAAATAATTTAATTTAAAAATTAAAACAAAAAAATTGTTTTCCTGAAAGTGTGTGCCAAAAATGTGGGTGCACATTATACATGGCAAAATATGGTAAATCACAAAGTAAGATAAAATCTGAGTAGACCTATTACTGGTAAGGAAATTGAATCAGCAATCAAAAATCTATCAACAATGAAAAGTTTTGCACCTAATGGCTTCTCTGGTGAATTCTGCTAAATATTTAAAGAAGAGCCAATCCTTCTCAAACTTTTTCAAAAAGTGGAAGAGGAGGGAATAGCTCCTAAATCATTCTATGAGGCCATTACCCTGATACCAAAACCAGACAAAGACCCCACAAGAAAAGAAAATTACAGACCAATATCCCTTATGAACATTGATGCAAAAGTCTTTAACAAAACACTAGCAAACAGAGTCCAGCAGCATAATAGAAGGATTATACGCCATGACCAAATAAGATTTATTCCTGGAATACAAGGATGCTCGATGTAACAAAAGCAATCAATGTAATACACTATATTAACAGAATGAAGGGGAAAATCCAGATGATCTGATAAGATCATTGATGCCAAAAAGACATTTGAGAAAATTCAACTCATAATGAAAACACTCAACAAACTAGGAATACAAGGAAATCACCTTCGCATACTAAAGGTCATATATGAAAATCCCACAGCTAACATCATGTTTAATGGTGAAATACAGAAAGTTTTTTGTCTAAGATCAGGAACAAGAAAAGGATTCCTGCTTTCACCACTTGTATTCAACAAATCACTGGAAGTCCTAACTAGAGCAATCAAGGAAGAAAAAGGAATAAAGAGCATCCAAACTGGAAGGAAGAAGTAAAGTCACATCTGTTCATAGACATGATCTCATATGTAGAAAACCCTAAAGATGCCACAAAAACCTGTTAGATGAACAAATTCAGCAGAGTTAAAGAATATAAAATTAACATTAAAAATTAGTCATGTTTGTAATACAGAAAGTAATCTGAAAAATAAATTTAAGCAATTCCATTTACAATAGCATCAAAGAGGAAAATACTTAAGAATTAAAAAATAGAAACAAAATTTCAGTACTGAGATTTCAAAACAATAATGTGGGAACATGACAAATGAGCACTTTAAAACCCTGACACACAGACTGAACACTTGGGGTGGAATGAGCACCAGGGTCAGCCTTCTTTCTTAAGAAGATACTTAAGAAAATGTCTGGAATCATTCTAAACATACATTTTCTAAATGCTATTTTTAGAAAGAAATGGACTCTGTCAAGAAGCATAAAGAAAGACCATAGAGATAAATCTCAGAACCCCAGCAAACAATGTCCTCTATCAAAAAGAAATAGGTCTTTGGGCTAAGAAAACCACTAAAGGTTTTAAAAGATACATTAACTCTTATAAATTGTTTTCTTTAATTTCTAAAATAAAAAATTTTGAAGGAAAAAAAAGAATCACAGAGGTAACAGTCCCCCAGCCTGTTGATAGAAAACAGAATGAATGTAACCGACCCCATGATGGTGCAGGAGCAATGGATCCTGTTGGTGATCAGTTTTATAGAGTTTAAATAATTGTCCTTGACCACTTCCTAACCCCTGCATTTCTAGAAACATCCAAAAATGCAGGACAGGTTCTCTTGCCACACTTACTACTTTCACATATAACTTTTGGTGTACAAAGTTGGAAATCATCTCTTTCCAACCCTGCTAAATTCTGGTCTTGGGGACATTGGACCCAAATTTCAAATGCTGGCTGCAGGGGCCATTTAGGCAGCCCTGAGGGCTCCTCGAGCCTTCCCAGGTTCATGCTGTGATCCCAGGGGCTGTTCTACATCCTGCCCTCTGGTCCAGGGACCACATGGGTGGTGTTTTAGCTGCAAGCCCAAACTCTGTCTCCGACAGAAGAACAGCCATTGACATGGCTAGGGGAAGGGGTGGAACCTTCCTCCCACTGCACCCTCTTCTCCTCTCACTGACCTACCCTACACCCTCACTCCCTGCAATAGAGGCCTTCACTCCTCCCACAGGGTAGGGGCACCTCCCCACAGCATGAAGCAATGCTGCTCATTCTGTTTTCTTTAAGGAAACCATCTGATTTTCCCAAACCCACATGACTAGGAATCTCTGAGCCCTGAAAGGTTGGCTGAGTCGAAGAAGTAAAAATGGACCCACAAACAGCTGGTGGCGGAAGTGCAACAAACATAATGCTGGGCTGCAGGGAAGCAACGCTTTTGTTTCATTTACTTTTAACAACAACATAATGGAAGTGAGAAAGAAAAGAGGTGGAATGCATTAAAAAGGCAAAGGAAAATGAAGAGATTGACAGCTAACCTACCCACAAGCACATGGCTGCTTGTGCAGGCCAGTTTCCTGGTTCGGAACTCAGGCACGGGGAGTCTGGGTCTCAGTTCAGGGCTTTCCCTCATCAGGAGCCTCTGGACAAATCCTGCCCCTTAACTCCCTCTGGAAAACAGCTCCAGAATTAGAGAGGCGAGTCTTGGTGAAACTGGAGGCTCTGCTTGCTCCCTCCATCTCGTGCTGACAGGTCACCATCAACACGCTGTCTCCACAAAACGAGACCTGTGGGCAGGATTCTGCTGCTGCTGTTTGGTAAAGTAGGTGAACCTACACAGATCCACTGTATTTTCACAGGTCTCCTGACGTCCAGGGGTCCTCACACCTGCTGGCTGGAGAGAGGGCAGTAGGAGGCCAGCCAGCAAGGATGCTGGGTGAAAATGGGCACTAATGCAGACTTGAACTGGGCTGCCCACCTGTGGCCCTAACACCACTGTTGTATGTCCCCTGGCATAATGGACAGAGCTCCCCTGTCCTTTCTCCTTTAAGCACAGAAGTTTGGCTAAACCCAGGTTCATAAGCAAGGGAGGTGGGGACAGAGTGGGAGGCACCTTTGCAGGAGAGGAGAAAGGCTGATATTACATTTCCTGTATTTGCCTTCTTTCTCCATTCACTGAAGGTCAGGGGAGAGGAGACTGAAAGAGATGATCACTCCTGCCTTGTCTCCACCTCCAGGGCTTACAGACTCAGGGCACTGATGTACGAGAGCACCCACGCTGGTGCCCAGCCTTTCATCTGGAACCCACGCACAGCCCATGGCCCTGCAGCCACCCCAGGGCCTCTGGCTTCATTGTGCCCAGGATTTGGTTTCTGGGAGAGCCAGCCTGAGCCTGGGCCACACCAACAGGCGCCCCAACCCACACTTGGCACTGTCAGGAGGGTGTGTCTCTGGACCATGCAGAGTGGCAATTTTAAGACAGAGCTCAAGTCTCCATGTGATCTAGGAGGAGAGAAGAGCACACACTGAGACAAGGCAGGGCTGGGACTGGCAGGGACAGCAGGAGGCAAAGCATAGCTCCTGAGACAGACATTTGTACACTAGCAGGAAGACCTCTACCTTGAAATTCTTTTATGTTTTTTTTTTGTCTTAATGATATAAAAGTTGAGTTCTGGCCAAGATGGACATGTAGGTAGAAACCCTTCCTTCCCTGCACAACCAAAAGAAGGATAACAACCAACTTAAAAACAATAAACAAACAGAAGTGCCAGAAAATCAAACTGCATGGAACTCCAACAACCAAAGAGTTAAAGAAACACTCACCCAGACCAGTCAGAGAGGCAGAGATGGGAGAGGGGCAGCCGAACAGAGAGGATGTGCAGCAAGGCGGGGCTGACTGAACAGGAAACTAAAGACTCAAAGCTACCTGTAAACTACTGTGGGGGTTGCCACAGCAGGTGAAACTCCCAGTCTCACAAGAGAGTTCATTGGATAGTGGGACTAGAGTGGAGCAAGCAAGTGGCATTGTTCCCTCTCTGACCCTTCCCCGCCTCACAGCACCACAATGCAGCAAAGAGGATTCCTGGCAAATAACTAAGGCTCCGCCCCTTACAAAATAGCAGGTGCATCGAGACAGAGAAATATGGCCCAAATGAAAGAACAGATCAAAAATCCAGAAAAAGAGCTAAGCAACGAGGAGACAGACTACCTATCTAATGCAGAATTCAAAACACTGGTAATCAGGATGCTCACAGAACTGATTGAGCTCAGTCAGAAAATGAAGGAAGAGTGCTCGCTTTGGCAGCACATATACTAAAATTGGAACGATACAGAAGATTAGCATGGCCCCTGCGCAAGGATGACATGCAAATTCGTGAAGCATTCCATATTTTTAGACCATCACAGACTAAAAGTGAAAGGATGGAAACAAATTTTCCAAGCAAATGGACAAGAAAAAAAACCAGGGTAGCAATTCTCATATCAGACAAAATAGACTTCAAAAACAGGGCCATAAAGAGAGACCCAGAAGGTCACTTCATATTGCTCAAGGGAAGAATCCAGCAAGAAGACATTAACATCGTAAATATATATGCACCCAACATAGGAGCACCCAAATATATAAAGAAACTCCTAGAGGACCTCAAAAATGATATTGACAGCAACACAATTATAGTAGGGGATTTTAACACCCCACTGTCAAAAATGGACAGATCTTCCAAACAAAATATCAACAAAGATACTGCAGCATTAAATGACACTCTAGATGAAATGGACCTAATTGATATATATAGAGCCCTTCACCCTAAAGAAGCTAAATACACTTTCTTTTCAAATGCACACGGAACATTTTCCAAGATAGATCACATGATAGGACACAAAACGAGACTCAACAAATTTAGGAAAATAGAAATCATACCAAGCATTTTCTCTGATCACAAGGGACTGAAATTGGAAACTAACCCCACAGGAAAAAACCCAAAACACCCAAAATCATGGAGACTGAATGGTATGCTATTAAACAACGAATGGGTCAAGATAGAAATCAGGGAAGAAATAAAAAAGTTTCTGGAAACAAATGAAAATGAACTCACCACAACCCAAAACTTATGGGACACGGCCAAGGCAGTCCTGAGAGGGAAGTTCATAGCAATACAGGCTTACCTAAAGAAAATAGAAACATTTCAAACAAACAACCTAACCCGACGCCTCCAAGAACTTGAGGAACAACAACAGAGACAGCCCAGAGCAAGTAGAAGGAAGGAAATAACCAAGATCAGAGCAGAATTAAATGACATAGAGACTAAAAGCACAATTCTAAGGATCAATGAATCCAGGAGTTGGTTTTTTGAAAAGATAAACAAAATAGATAAACCTTTAAGTAGGCTCATCAAGAAAAAAAGAGAGAGGACCCAAATAAACACAATCAGAAATGAAAGAGGAGAGATTACAACTGATACCACAGAAATAGAAGGGATTGTAAGGAATTACTATGCAGAACTGTATGCCAAGAAATTTGAAAACCTAGGTGAAATGGACAAATTTCTAGAAAAATATAATCTTCCAAAACTCAATGAAAAAGAAGCAGAAAACCTGAACAGGCCAATAACAGCAGATGAAATTGAAGAAGTAATCAAAAAACTCCCATCACACAAAAGCCCTGGACCAGATGGTTTCACAGGAGAATTCTACAAAGCTTTTAAGGAAGAGCTAACCCCTATTCTTCACAGACTATTCCAAAAAATCCAAAAGGAGGGAAAACTCCCCAACTCTTTTTATGAAGCCAGCATCATCCTAATTCCAAAGCCAGATAGAGACACAACAAAGAAAGAAAATTACAGGCCAATATCACTGATGAACATAGATGCTAAAATCCTCAACAAAATATTGGCAAATCGCATCCAACAATACATCAAAAAGATCATACACCACGACCAAGTGGGATTCATCCCAGGGATGCAAGGATGGTTCAATATACGCAAATCAATAAATGTAATACACGAAATAAACAAAAGCAAAGACAAAAACCACATGGTCATATCAATAGATGCGGAAAAAGCTTTTGATAAGGTACAACACCCATTTATGATAAAGGTACTCAGCAAGGTGGGAATAGAGGGAACATTCCTCAATATAATAAAGGCCATATATGAAAGACCTACAGCCAACATCATACTCAATGGGCAAAAACTAAAAGCTTTTCCACTAAGATCAGGTACAAGACAAGGTTGCCCACTTTCACCACTTCTATTCAATATAGTATTAGAAGTTCTAGCTGCAGCGATCAGACAAGAAAAGGAAATAAAAGGCATCCAAATCGGAAAGGAGGAAACAAAACTGGCATTGTTTGCAGATGACATGATAGTGTACATGGAAAACCCTATAGCCTCTACCAAAAAACTGCTGGAACTAATAAATGAATTTGGCATAACAGCGGGATACAAAGTTAATATCCAGAAATCAAAGGCATTTTTGTATACCAACAATGAAGCAGCAGAAGCAGAAATCAGGAAAAAAATCCCATTCGATATAGCAAAAAGAAAAATAAAATATCTGGGAATAAACCTAACCAAGGAGGTAAAAGACCTGTATGCAGAAAACTACACAACACTGAAGAAAGAAATCAAGGAAGACACAAATAAATGGAAACATATACCGTGTTCATGGATTGGAAGAATTAACATCATCAAAATGTCCATACTACCCAAAGCAATTTACAGATTCAATGCAATACCTATTAAAGTACCAATGGCGTATTTCACAGACATAGAACAAACACTTCAAAAATTTATATGGAACCAGAAAAGACCCCGAATAGCTGCTGCAATTTTGAGAAAGAAGAACAAAGTAGGAGGGATCACAATACCTGATATCAAACTGTATTACAAGGCCACTGTAATCAAAACAGCCTGGTACTGGCACAAAAACAGGCACATAGACCAATGGAATAGAACAGAGAGCCCAGAAATAAACCCAACTCTCTACAGTCAATTAATATTCGACAAAGGGGGCAATAACATAAAATGGAGTAAAGACAGCCTTTTCAACAAATGGTGTTGGGAGAACTGGACAGCTACATGCAAAAAAATGAAACTTGAGCACCAACTTACACCATACACCAAAATAAATTCAAGGTGGATAAAAGACTTAAATATAAGCCGTGAAACCATTAAAACCCTAGAGGAGAGCCTTGGCAAGAAAATCTCAGATATTCCACGCAGCAATATTTTTACTGATACGTCCCCTAGAGCAAGGAACATAAAGGAAAGAATAAACAAATGGGATCTCATCAAAATTAAAAGCTTCTGCATGGCTAAGGAAAACAGTATCAAGATACAAAGAGAAGCAACAGCTTGGGAAAACATATTTGCCAATGATACCTCAGATAAGGGTTTAATCTCCAAAATATACAAAGAACTCATTCGGCTCCACTCAAAGAAGACAAGCAACCCAATCAAAAAATGGGCAGAGGACTTGAACAGACATTTCTCCAAGGAGGACATACAGAGAATCCAGAGACACATGAAAAGATGCTCGATATCACTAGCTATCAGAGAGATGCAAATTAAAACCGCAATGAGATACCACTTAACACCAGTCAGATTGGCTATCATAAACAAAGAAACAAACAACAAGTGCTGGAGAGGTTGTGGGGAAAAGGGGACTCTAGTTCACTGTTGGTGGGATTGCAGACTGGTACAACCACTATGGAAAACAGTATGGAATTTTCTAAGAAAACTAAAAATGAACGTACCTTTTGACCCAGCAATTCCACTCTTGGGAGTATATCCTAAGAACCCTGAAACACCAATCCAAAAGAACCTATGCACCCCGATGTTCATAGCAGCACAATTTACAATAGCCAAGAGTTGGAAGCAACCTAAATGCCCACCGGTCGATGACTGGATCAAAAAACTATGGTACATTTACACAATGGAATTCTATGCTGCAGAAAGGAAGAAGGAACTCCTACCCTTTGCAACATCATGGATGGAGCTGGAAAGCATTATGTTGAGCGAAATAAGCCAGGCAGTGAAAGACAAATACCATATGATATCACCTTTAACAGGAATGTAAACAACAAAACAAACAAGCAAGCAAAATGTAACCAAAGACACTGAAATACAGAACGTGCTGACAGGGTCCAGAGGGTAGAGGGGAGAGAAGCACAGAGTAAAAGGGGATGGACTCACATGAATAAGTATGAAGGACACATGGACAATAACTAAGACGGGGGGCGGGGATGGGAGGGGTGTGGGGAGCACTGGGGGGGGTGCAGGGCTGGGAATACAAGAAAGAAAACTGTACTTGAACAAAAGTTAAATAAAAAAATGATAATTAAAAAAAAGAAAATGAAGACTATACATAATGAAATAAAGAAAAATATACAGGGAACCAACAATGAAGAGAAGGAAACTGGGACTGAAATCAATGGTCTGGAGCAGTAAGAAGAAATAAACATTCAACCAGAACAGAATAAAGAAACAAGAATTCAAAAAAAAAAATGAGGAGAGGCTTAGGAACCTATGGGACAACTTTAAGTGCTCTAACATCAGAATCAGAGGGGTGCCAGAAGGAGCAAGAAATTGATGATTTGAAAAAATAATGAAGAAAAACGTCCCCAATCTGGCAAAAGAAATAAACTTCCAGGAAGTCCAGGAAGCTCAGAGAGTCCCAAAGAAGGTGGACCCAAGAAGGAACACACCAAGGCACATCATAATTAGCCAAGACTAAAGATAAGGAGAGAATCTTGAAAGCAGCAAGGGAAAAAGAGACAGTTACCTACTAAGGAGTTCTCATAAGGCTATCAGCTGATTTCTCACAAGAAACCTTATAGGCAGGAAGGACTGGAAAGAAGTATTTGAAGTCATGAAAGGCAAAGACCTACATCCAAGATTATTCTATCCAGCAAAGCTATCATTTAGAAAGGAAGGGCTTCCCAGATAGGGTCAAGTTAAAGCAGTTCATCATCACCAAGCCCTTATTACATGAAATATTAAAGGGATTTATCTAAGAAATAGAAGAAGATCAAAAACTCTGAATAGTAAAATGACAACAAAGTCATAACTACCAACAACTGAATCTAAAAAAAAAAAAAAAACAGAAACAAATACAAACTAAGCAAACAACTAGAACAGGAACAGAACCAGAGAAATGGAGTTCACATGGAGGGTTTTCAGTGGTGTGAGGGGAGGGAAATAACAGGGTGGAGGGGAAGGTACAGGGAATACAAAGCATAATTGGTAGGCATAAAATAGACAGGGGGAGGTTAAGAATAGTGAAGGAAACAGAGAAGCCAAAGAACTTATATGTATGACCCATGGACAGGAAATAAAGGGGAAGGGAAACTGGAGGACAGGGTGGATGGAGGGGGGATAAAGGGGAGGAAAAATAGGACAAGCTTAACAATATAGTTAATCAATAAAATATATTTTTAAATAATAAATAAATATTACAACTAAAATATACAATACTAATCACTCAGAACCATCAGAAATCAAGTTCAGTGGAAGTCTGACAACTACGGAATTAAAGAAACCACATCCATCTAAACTGAGCCAGCAGACTGGTGCTGTATCTGAGACTCAATCAACCTTGCTAACACTATTTGACCCACTTTAGAGATACCCAGAGACTCTGTCCCATCCAACTTAACAGCCAACCCAAGCTGCTTTTCTATATGAATGGCTGGTCTTAGTTCTAGCTTCACATCTCCCGAAATCCTCTCAAACAAGGGGCAACTGGCCTCAGTGAGCCCTAGCCTGGGCACTAGCAACAGCCAGCCTAGATTCACAGCTTGGCTTTGCCTGCAAATCTCCAAGCCCAGCCCAAGTAGCAGCCTTCTCAGATTGCTTTACTTCTCAGGCAGGGTGCCCCAGGCAAAACGGAGATGGAGACTGATCTTGGCCTATTCCACCTGGTAAACTCCAAGGGCCAGCACAACCAGTGGGCAGCTACAGACCATGTTGGAGCACCACTACCCTGCCCCTGCAGAGCTGATCCTCTGTGGAGGAGGGAGGTTGGTGGTATGCGGTCATAGCCAATCCTTACAGCTGACTGGTCTGGGTAAATCCCTCCCATTGATCTGCTAACAGCAACTAAGGCTCAACTATGCAAGGAGGGTATGCTCAACCCACACGAAAGGTGCACTTTGAGTACCCAGCCTGGGTAATAGAGGAGGCTGTGCCACTGGACCCTACATTAGGCCATGTTACCAAGACACATAATCAGAGCAGCTTTCCCTAATACTTAGTAACAAACACAGGGAGGCTGCCAAAACAAGAAGACAAAGAAACATAACCCAAATGAAGAACAAATCAAAACTCCAGAAAAAGAGCTAAACAAAATGGAGATAAGCAAGCTATCAGATGTAGAGTTCAAAACACTGGTTATAAGGATGCTCAAGGAACTTAGTGAGGACTTCAATAGCATAAAAAAGACCCAGTCAGAAACAAAGGATATACTAACTGAACTAAGGAACAATTTACAGGGAAACAACACTAGAACAGATGAAGCCGAGAATCAAATCAATGATTTGGAACATAAGGAAGCAAAAAACAACCAATCAGAATGACAAGAAGAAAACAGAGTCCCCAAAAATGAGGCTGGTGTAAGCAGTGTGTGGAATGACTTTAAGCAATCCACCATGTGTTTTTATAGGGGTGCCAAAGGAGAAGAGAAAGAACAAGAAATTGGCAATCTATTTGAAAAAATAATGAAAGAAAACATCCTTAATTTGACTCAGGAAATAGACATGAAAATCCAGGAAGCACAGAGAGTACCAAACAAGATGGATGCAAAGAGGCCCATCCCAAGACACATCATAATTAAAATGCCCAAGCTCGAAGATAAAGAGAGAATCTTAAGCAAGGGGAAAGAAGTTAGTTACCTACAGGGGAGTTCCCATAAGACTGTCAGCTGAATTCTCAAAAGAAACTTTGCAGGCGAGAAGGGGCTGGAAGGAAGTATCAAAGTCACAAAAAGCGAGGACCTACAGCCAAGATTGCTCTACCCAGCAAAGCCATCATTTAGCACTGAAAGGCAGACAAAGAGGTTCCCAGAGAAGAAATAACTTAGAGGAGTTCATCACCACCAGACCATCATTACAAGAAATGTTAAAGAGATTTATTTAAGAAAAATAAGAAGATCAAAATTATGAACAATGAAATAGTAATAAATACATACCTATCAACAATTGAATCTAACAAACAAAGCAAACAAGAACAGAGATAGAATCATGGATATAGAAAGCATTTTGATGGTTTCCAGATGGAGGGAAAGAGGAGAATGGGTGAAGAGGTGAGAGGATTAAGTACAAATTGCCAGTTACAGAATAGCCATGGGGATGGGAAGTACAGTATAGGAAATGGAGCAGGCAAGGAGCTTACACACATGACTCTCAGACATGAACAATAGTGTGGGGATTGCCTCAGGGAGTGGGGCTTGGGAGTGGAGGATGGGGCAAAGGGGGGAAAATCAGGACAACTGTAAAAGCATAATCGATAAAATATAATTTAGATTAAAAAAGAAAAGAATAAAAGTCTCAGTAGGTGTATTGCATCAAATGCATAGTACCTTGAAGGTGACTGAAGTTGAAACATGTAAGAATAAACACACAATTTTTATACATAAATTCCAGGACTTTTTGCTGGTGAGAGTATAAAATGGTGTTATTTTGGAAAACAGTTTGGCAGCTACTCATAAAATGAACAAACACTAGATGCCCCAGCAACCCCACTCCCAGGTGTCTGTACTCATGAGAAATGAAAACAGACACCCACATACAAAAAACTCATATGCAAATATTTAGAGTAGTTTTATCCGTAACTTCCCAAAATTAGAAACAACACAGATGTCCATCAACTAGTGAATGGATAAACACACTATAGGACATCCAGCCAATGAAGACAGGCATGCCTTAATTTCACTGCATTTTGTATAAATTGTATAAATTGAAGGTTTGTGACAACCCTGCATTGAGCGAATCTACTGACCATTTGCCCAACAGACTCATATAATGGTTAGCATTTTGAAATTAAGGTATGTACATTGTTCTTTAGACACATGTTATTGAACACTTAATAGACTACAGTATTGTGTGAACATAACTTTTCTATACACTGGGAAACCAAAAAAAATCATGTGACTTGTTTTATTGCAATACATGCTTTATTGAGATGATCTGGATCCTAGCCTGTACTGTTTAAACAAAAAAGAACAAATTACTAACATATGCATTGGCATGGATGAATCTGAAAAGCATGACACTGAGTGAAGGCCAGGCTCACAAAGCTACATACTGTATGATCTGATTTATAAGGTACTGCAGAAAAGGCAAAACTGTTGGGAAAGAAAACAAAGGAATGATGGGCTGGGGAGCTGACGACAAAGACAAGGAGGCAGAGACAACTGCTTAGAGTAATGGACACATTCTCTATGTTGCCTGTGGTGGTAGTTACATGACTGTATACATTTGTTAAAACTCAAAGGGGAATTGTAAACTAAAAGGAATAAACTAAATTATACCTCAGCGCTAGAGCATTAAAAACTTCTCACCCTGACCAGTGTGACTCAGACGGACATTGTTCCACAAAGCAAAAGGTTGCCGGTTCAATTCCTGATTAGGGGACATGCCTGGGTTGCATGTTTGGTCCCTGAGCAGGGCACGTGCGAGAGGCAACCTATCGATTTTTTCCTCTCACATCCATATTTCTCTCCTGATCTTTCTCCATCCCTTCCCTGGTCTAAATAAATAAAATCTTTTTTAAAAAATGTTCTCTGAAGATAAGCTCACGGATTGGTAAAGCCACTTAGCCAGAAGTTTTCTACACTGTTTCCAACCAAATCCATCCTTTGTGCTAACTAGTAAGTAGAAGAGTAAGCTAATCTGCCCTGACTAGTGTGGCTCAGTAGGTTGGATGTTGTACCTCAAACCAAAAGGTCACATGTTCGATTCCTGGTCAGGGAACTTGCCTGGGTTGTGGCCCAGGTCCCCAGTTGGGGGGGTGTGAGAGGCAACTGATCAATGTTTCCCTCCCTCTCATTTGCCCTTCCTTCCCCTCTCTCTAAAAATAAATGAATAGAATCTTTAAAAAAAAAGAGTAAGGTAATCTGAACTTTAATACTACGTACACTGGTGAGTACCCATATAGAATTTTATGTGTTGTTAAAATTACATAGGTTTAAGAGTGTAGAAAGTGTTTAAGAGCATATGAAGTGTTTATGAGAGTGTGGGAAAGGTTAGTAAGAGAGTGGGAAAGGTTTATAGGAGTGTGGGAAGGGTTTATAAAGCCTTAAAATATATATAAATAATAAAATAAATACAACGCCACTACTTCACAGATTTTCATCTATCGTGGGGGTCTCTGGAACATAACTCCCACAATACTTAAGGGATCACTGTATTCCATTTTCCTTTCCCTACTGGTCTTTGGCAGACGAGTTAATGAGGAAATATAACCAACAACAGATCGCCACGTGGGAGGAAAAGCTGAAAGCAGAGATGGTCTCACACACTGCATCCCCCAGACAGGTAGGAGCTGTACCAACCTCAGTAGGTCTCTTGATCTTCTGTTCAAAGACCTCAGTTTTACTAGAAGCTGCGGCTGCCTCCTCATTGTCATCATCTGATAGAAAACACTCCCATGTGCTTAAAAAAGGTAATAAGTGTAAAAAGTTTTCAGTGCTTGGGACAGTGTGCATAACAAAACAAAGTATTTTCATTTTAATTAAAAAATACCCAAAGTATTATAATACAATAAAGTATTTCGGCACCAGTACCTGCCCCTGAAAGTTACATTGTTGTTGCTGGATTACAGAGAAAAAGGGGTAGTTTAAAAAGCATGTCTGACTTTAGGTCAAACCGCCTGCATCCCAGGCCCCCAACTCCTTCCTGTCCCAAGAAGGGGAGACTGGCACGGCCAGGACAGCAGCAGTGTCCTGAGTCATGAAACAAGGTGAGCAGGTCTAAGCACGGAACAGGGAGTTTCAGCACTGCTGGGCTCTGAGCCGCACAAGGCAAGGACCACATGGGTCGGACTCTCCACTCCCACGGTCTGGGACTGTTGCCTGGTCAGTGAACACATTAAATGAAGGTGCTCAATATTTCTGGAGGGCAGCTTGGCATATACAACCCAACTTCCAATGTCTACACAATTTGACTAGCAATAGGCAATCTCTGAGTTAGCCTGCTTATTAACGTAGCTGAGTGTTCAATGAAAAGGAGCAAATGAGGGTCCTCATACTTCCTCATTACCTACAGCAGTCTCCTGTGTGCTACCAAGAATATAGGCACATGGATAAAATAACCAAGATTTTACTGTTGAATGACATTTTTAATGCAGATTTACTATTTACATTATTAGAATACCGCTATCTTCTCGGATGCCTCTTGTGTTTCTTGATCTCAAAGGAAAGGAAGGAAAGTGACCAAGAAGAGCTGTACCTCTTCTGGATACTGACGGGTCCACTTCTACACCTTTTTCAGCAGGGGTACCACCATTCAGGAAGAGCTCGTAAGTCCTAAAAAGAGTGGTAGGCTGTGACGGACACTTTGAAACACTGAAGTCACGAGTCAATTATTTTTTAGCACAGACACACTCATAGATATTTCATTTCTTTCATTGATCATCGAGAATTAAAGTTAATCCTTCTGTGGGGCATCATCTCAGTAAATAAAGTCTCTTTCTTTCTTAACTATTAACAGTAGAAATACATCTTTCCACATTAACATGAGAAAGATTATTTATGTCATTAAAGTACTTTGCCTCCAATGACTTATTTTAAATGGCTTTAAAATATTTTAAATCATCATTTGAATAAGCCATTATGATTTTATACTATTTTTAAAATATAAAAGTTACATGTAGCCCTGGCCAGTGTGGTTCAGTGGACTGAGTGCCAGCCTGCAAGCCAAAAGGTTGCCAGTTTGATTCCCAGGCAGGGCATATGCCTGGGTTTCAGGCCATGTCCCCAGTTGGGTGCCTACAAGAGGCAACCAATCGATGTACCTTTTGCATATTGATGTTTCTCTCTCTCTCCTGTCTCCCTTCCCCTCTCTCTAAAAGTGAATACATAAAATATTTTATTTGTTTGTTTATTTTTAGAGAGTGGGGAAGAGGGAGAGAGGGAGAGAAACATCAATGTATGGTTGCCTCTCCTGCGCCCTCTACTGGGGACCTGGCCCACAACCCAGGCATGTGCCCTGACTGGGAATCAAATCAGTGACCCTTTGGTTCACAGGTCAGCACTCAATCCACTGAGCCACACCAGCCAAGGTTGAATAAATAAAATCTTTTAAAACAAGTTACATGTAGATTGTTGTAAAAAGTTTGAATGACATAGAAATAGTAAGTAAAAAATGAAAGCTACCTCCCTCCCATCCTCTCTAGCTTGGTAGCCCCTGGCCCTATCTTTTTCTTATGCAAATGCAAACAAATACATACAGCAGTTAATCTCAAACTGAACACCCTCTCTTTTCAAGTTGCAAACTGCTGAAGTGTAGAAAACAGAAGGCAAAAGGCCTGTTTAACCCCACTCCTTGCTGCTCAGGGGCAGCCTCTGGGACCTATTCACACAAACCCACCACATATGCACAGTTTTTCATGAACTGAAGTGGAGTCACAGCGTACATACTATTCTGCTACTCACTTTTTTCATATAATATACACTGGAAATATTTCTGTATCAACACACAGGCCTCTACCTCATTTAAGAAAATAGCTGTGACTTCACTTTAGAAAATGTTGAGTAGACATACCTTTCCCTCCAACTAAGTACAACTAAAACTCTGAACATTATTCAAACCCCAAACCCAAAATCAAAATTAGGTTGGGCTTCTACATCTTCTGGGGGGCTACGGAATAGGGCTGATAAATGCCCCACCCCCTTCTGCTGGGTGACATTGGAGGACTAGTGGAGTCAGGAATTCCACCTCTGCCCTGTAGTAAAGGTGTCCTGTCCACGCTGTGGCTTCAGTAGAGGTGGAGGAGGAAGCATTACCTGAATTAAACCTTTTGGGTTAGAAACTATGACAACCCCCCATCCTAATACTGGAGGAAACCCCGGCTTGGAGTCTTAATTACAAAAACACAGGGGAACTAGAGCCCCGAAATTTGTGCAAATCTGGGCCTTCATCCTCCTCCTCCTGAGTGCCCAGCTGTATCTCTGTGTGAATTTCCTGCTCATATCCTAGGCTTGGATTTCTGTGTGTATGCCCACTTTAAAATTTTAACTGTCTTCTCAGTTTAGAGTTCTCTTTATATTAGGGATAGTAATCCCCTGTTACATATACACCAAGTATGGCAAAAGTAGGTTTACAGTTGTTCATACATAAAATAATACAGTAATAAATAATACGAGAATAAGTTCTGTTTCACACACTCACACTGTAAACTAATTTGCCCACCCTCCGGTTTGCCTTTGGTCCTGAGTTTGAAGCCTGCCTGCCATGGCTGCCCTGCCAGTCCCACTGCGCCTCCTGTGGAGGGAGGCGGAACCACACAGGGCCGGGGACCAGGACTCTGCTGTCTCTCCATGGAGGGAACTGGGCTCTGTGTCACCTCTGTGAAAACTGCTAATTTCAGAGGAAACTACTGAAGATCATTCTCATCAGACAGCAGGTACAACACACTTTAACATCCCTTTGCTACATGTCACTTCTCTTCCGTAGCATGAGACTGCATGTACTGTTTTCACATGCTGCCTAAAGGAACATTAAAATCAACATTAAATCCCTCTCCCCACAAGTTCATGAAATGCTAATAGATACATTCCACAAGCCTGATGTATCTAGATTCTAAAAAATGAATTTCTACAAAATTACCCATTTGGAAGGAACATATAGCCAACTTACTTTGCTGGAATAGGAATTCCACTGGCATCAAAAAGTTTAAGAAACACCCAGCCACAACTTAATTCTCCTCTTTCACCAGTTGACTAGGAAATAAAAAAGGCAGATGAAACAATGTCAGAAGCAGTCAAATTTATAAGCACATACCAGGTCCTTTTAAAGGAAAAACATAGTATTCGCTTTAGACTAAAAGTTCTCCACAAGAAAATGAAGTGAAGCACAGCAGAGCCCCTGTACCTGCAGCCCACCTGGTGATGCGCACGGCCCGTCAAGTTAAATTACTCGTGAAAACCCCTAGACCTGACGGGCGATGTGGCAGTTGCTCCTCAAGTCTCTTGGGTGATGTGTGTGACAGAAGGTGCTCAGATCACATCGACACCATATGAGACCACGAAGCCTTGTTTCCCTGACAGATAAAGTCAAATCATTCAACTGTCTTTCTGCTCAGAACTTTGCCCAGCTGCCAACTGTCAGAGGCCACTGAGGTCACACAGGGGACACACTCTCACCAGTCTACCCACACAACAGATACAGAGGAATCTGCCTTAGAGAAATGCAAGGATGGTGCAGCACCATCAGTGTGAGAAGAGTGGGCTCTCCGGGTTACCCCAAGGACCAGTGTACATGGAACACCTGTCAAGCTATTAGACTACAGGGGCAAATAATTAATATTACAGACCCACACTCACTGGTTCAATGGTTTATATGATAAGTTTATTCAAGTTTCTGGAGTTCCCTTTAAAAACCACCACTCTCCCAGACCCCTTAGTTTGAACCCACATGCACAAGGATAAATGGTCCATTAAGACAGAAACCGCTGTGGTGGAACGCCACCCAAAATTTTCTACCACTTCCTGCAAAGTCCCATCCTTTCTATATTTTCATTCTTTTTAAAGCACTGGAGTTCACTCAAGCTATAAATATAAACAAATATACTCTTATTTATTTTTATTTTCCCCTGCTCAATATTCCCCCCCCCTTTTTCCACTACTATGAGAACAGTAATTTTTTTCCAAGGATGAAAGGGCAATATGCCCAGTTAAAAAATACTTCCTTTCCACATATTTTTCAGCTAGAGATGGCCATACGTCCCACCCAGCTATTCAGATACTGATGAAAATTTCTGAGTGGGGCCTCAGGAAAATCTTTTTAATGGGAATACATTGGTTTGTTTTACCTTTTTCACCTTCTAAGCTCTTAGTCATGTTTAGGATTATAGGTACAGCTGCTGAATTGTGGCATACTTCATCTAGGTATAAATTATCTATTATTTGACAGATGACCTCTAAAACTTGAGCTATGGCTTTGTTGCTACTGTTTCTTTCAGTAAATATTGAGGGTATTTGGCTTCTTTGAAAGGGTTCTTTCTTTTGGCCACAAATCATTGGACAGTAAGCCTTTCTGGTGTTGCTCAGTAATGACATTACTTTTTTTCCCTTTTACGTTCTCACACACCACACCTGGCAACCACCGATCTGTTTGTTATCTGTATCTATGACATTGGTTTTTGTTATTTTTAGATTCCACATATAAGTGAAATCATATGGCATTTGCCTTTCTCTGTGCTATTTCACTTAGCATAATGCCCCTGAGGACAATCTATGTTTTTGCAAATATGAAGATTTAATTCTTCTTTATGGCTAAATAACATTCTATTGTATATACAGGGTCTAACACAAATAACACCTCTTTTTTGTTTCAAAATCTTTTATTACAAAATCATAAGCATGAAATTCTGTAATATAACAATATCCTCCTCAAACACACCATGTGACATTTTAGGTGCAATGTTCAAGTTAAAGTGATAAATTATTACACCCATATTACTACCCTACCAACCACACTCAGGCAGGCGCTACTTCTGCCAGACCCTGTATGTACCATATCTTCTTTATCTGCTTGTCTATTGATGAACACCCAAGTTGTTTCCATATCTTAACTATTGTAAATAATGCTGCAATAGACCTAGGGATGCATTCATCTTTTCAAATTAGTGTTTTGGATTTCTTCAGATTAAATGCCCAGAAGTTAAACTGCTGGGTTCCATGGTAATTCGATTTTTAATTTTCTGAGGACCTTCCACATTGTTTTCCACAGAGGCTGCACCAATTTACAATCCCACCAACGACAACTACATGAGGGTTCCCTTTTCTCCACACCCTCGCCAACACTTCTTACTTCTTGTCTTTTTTATAACAGCCACTCTGACAGCGTGAGGTGATAGTTTGTGGTTCTGATTTGCATTTCCCCAGTGATTAGTGATGATTAGCATCTTCTATATTTTAATATTAAATGCTACCACACAAGCAGCACATTTATAAAATTTAAATCACTACCATTCCCATTCCTCAAGGACTAAAATTCTATCACACACAAAAATATCAATCAGTTTACTTGTAAATACAGGCTTTAAAAAACCCTTTTTAACTGATGTAATACATTAGAAAGCTTTTTCTTTCAACTGACATACATTGCGAATATAAGAAATTCCAAGTTCAAATAATATTCCAAGATCTGGAGATGAAGAATTGGACCTGATAAAACAATCACCATCAAGCAAGCATGGCAAGGTGCCAGTAACCTGAAACAATAAGAAAACCAATGTTACCAACAAAAATTAAAACTGGGAGGGAGGTCTTGGCCCCATTCACCTGTACGTGGCTTATGCTTTCGCACCACCATAAAAGTCTTTTGAAGGAAACAAAAAGCAGATGGACTAGACTTATCCACACCAATGATTTGAAACTTAAAACTTTAACTTTGTTTTAAAGGGAAATATTTTTAACTTCACTTACCCTCTCCCTAGAGAGGTTAAGAAAAACAAGTACTATGCCTAGGTCCTTGGAGGTATGACAAAAATCATCTGCATATGTAAGACCTTTATACTAACTAACCATAGTTCTTTGTAAACAGAACTAACATTGACGACTTCACACACACCTTGGTCACCTTTCCTGAAGCGTGCCCTGTAAATTCCCCTTTCCCTCACCTTATGCTCATTCTATTCCCTCTCCCAGAACAACCACATCCCTCTTTCCTGCCTATAATAGCCCACCCATCCTTCAAGGTCTCGTTTCTCGTCTACAAAACCTTCCTGCGCCTATAAATTAAGTTCACCCTCTTCTGTGCTTCCACAGCACCTGGAATCCCATAACTGTTACATGCTGTCATTGAGACGGTTATCAACAGCACCTACCCCATGGGGTACCCCAAGGATTACATGAGATAATGCACACGGTTAGAGCTCCATAAATAAAGGCACTGTGACTATATGTGTATGTATAGGTTTCTTCTCTAGTACCATTTAAGTTCCCACAATACCTAGAAAGAGTGCCTCTCACCTAATAACAGATGCTTAATTTCACTCAACAAAGTAATATGTACTTACTATTTATCCTTCCAAAAAGTTCAACTTTAAGGCCAAAAAAACATTAGAAAATTCTACCCTAACACTTCACACAGAGATGTCATACCAGAATGGTGAAGTGTTGTGCCAAAATATAAGCAGTAGGGTGCTCAGAGGAAAATGGGGTTTCAGGAGCTGTGTGCTAGGTGTATGTGGACACACGGCCCCTAAGCACGGTGGCCACGCCTCCTCTACGCCCAGTGCCCTCTCACTGAACCTCTGTCTTGTTTTATGATCTTTTGATATTTTTTTATTTTTAGTCTTCACCCTAGGATATGTTTATTGATTTTAGAGAGGGGGTGCAGAGAGAGAGAGAAACATTGATCAGCTGTCTCCTGTACACATCCCAGCTGGAGATCAAACCCGCAGCCAAGGTATGTGTCCTGACAATGGATCAAACCCACAGTTTTTGGTGAGTGGGACAATGCCCCAACCAACTGAGCCACCCAGACAAGGCTTGGTTTACAATCTTTTGATACCACAAGTAGTTAATAACCATTCTTAGGTGCAGTGACACACAGGAACTAGTGTGGCAAGGGAGTAAACACTAAAGCAATGATAACTTGGAGAAAAAAATGAAGTAAAATAAACTACGGATAACTAATCAAAAGAACACAGACATTATAGAGATTCAACATGACAGTAATGCAACAGATGATCCTAAATATGGTTACAGATACATGAAAAAAGGGGAAAAGGAGGCCTGACAGCTGTCTGCTGGGAGCTGGGTTGACCCCAGAGCTAGGCCATGGCTTCTCCTACTGAATAGAAACCATTTCACAGAACACCAGCATCAGAAAAGACTTCTCTACAACTAGGATGGAGCAAGACAGAGACAGGATCACTTTATAACCGTGTCTGAGCACAGATAAAACAGACACACACAGAAAACAAACCACAAAAATGATCAAATATGGCACTCTCCCAGCTAACATCACGACTCTGTTCCTTTACCAGAGTTTTAAGCTCACTTGTTCCTTCTGCATCCCAGATAAACTTATTAAGATATCAAATTACAGAATTGCTCCACTTTCTGAGAGCACGCAATTCAAAGCTTCCCTAGACACTCAAAATTCTAACACAGCCCTAGCTGGTGTAGCTCAGTGGATTGAGCACCAGCCTGCTAACCAAAGGGTCACAGGTTCAATTCCCAGTCAGGGCACATGCCTGGGCTGCAGGCCAGGTCCCCAGTAGGGGGGGTGCAAGAAGCAACCCCACACTCCTATTTCTCTCCCTTTCTTTCACCCTCCCTTCCCCTCTCTCTAAAAATAAGTAAATAGCCCTGGCTCATGTGGCTCAGTGAACTGAGTGCCAACCTGCAAATCAGGGAGTCACTGTTCCATCCTCAGTCTGGGGCACATGCCTGGGTTTTGGGCCAGATCCCCGGTGGTGGGGGGACGCATGGGAGGCGATTGCACATTGATGTTTTCTTCCTCTCTTTCTCTCTCCCTTCCTCTCTCTAAAAACAAGTAAAATCTTTAAAAAATAAAAATAACTAAATAAAACCTTTTTTAAAAAACCCTAACACAAGGTCTAATCCCATAACGAGCCATTCCTAACACCTCTTTCCTGATTCCCCACGTCGAATAGTCTCTCTTGCTGTAAGAAGCAGCAATAAACACAACTTGAACTACAAGAAAAAAAAAAAGAACATAAGACATCTTTGTCTTCACTGGCCCCTGTGCGTTGACTCAGTGGTCTGAAGCCACCCAGCCTCGCCCTGGGCCTGTCCGTCCTAGTCTGGACCGTCTCTGGGTACGACAATCCCTAGGTGTTGCCCTTGACTTTATCTCCAAAAAGCACAGCTCTCATTAACACAGTGGGAGACTTCATTTTTTAAAAAACGTTTCCTAAATGTTATCCTATTTTTATTCTTCATCAGAGGACATTTTTTAGAAAGGAACCCTGAAATCCACTGAATGAGATGATTCATAGGAATTATAACTTTGCTGAGCCAGGAATTTAAGTAACTTTTCTTCAAATTTCAAAGAACATTAAATAACTTAATAATTCAAAGTGATAACATACCACATTTTTTGGACTACAAGATACACTTTTCCTCTCCAAAATCTGGGAGGAATAATGGTTGTTAATGCTGCTGTTGAGTTCTGTTTACATTTACATTGGTGAAATATTATGTTATTTTTGTTATTAAATATTAAATATTAAATGTTACTAAACACATTTGTTGCTTCAAAATTTTTTCCTATTTTGCTTCTCTAAAACCTATGTGCATCATATGGTCTGAAAAACATAGTATATTCTGTGCTAAACATAACTATGTCATTTCACAAATACTCTTTGACAACCTCACCTTAGAAATTAATTATATAACATTTAACAGGAAAATTCATGTTTCATTCCATTCACTCAGCAGATGACTCACCTGGGGAGAAAAGGTCCATGTTTTGGGCTTTTTAGGTTGCCATGTGGCTCTGACTGTATGAATGTTGCTTAGAACCTGAAATGAGAGTTTGCCATTTGAAAGCACGAAGAAAGCTCTCTGAAACATCACCTCTTCCACACCCTGAACACTTACCTGTGGCTGTGCTGTGTGGAGCAGGGGTGGAGGGGATCTTTCACCTCTTACTTTGTGGAATTCTGCCATTTTTTTTAACATCAAGTACATCCATAACTTTTTCAATGATTAACAAAAAGTCTTAAAGCACTTGTTTATAAAACAAAGTAGGAACTAATAAAATAAATTCAGACTCTGATCTTTGTACTTACAACAAATTGTATTACATGAAATAACTGATATATGAGCTAGAAAAGTAGCTTTCACCAGAAAAGTATGAAATTTCAGGTACCAATGACCTTTTAAGAAACATGACTGTAACATTTCATGTGTAGTCTACCCCCTTGCCCCTAACACAGACAGGGTGAATAACTCTCACACACATTTCTGTCTTCTTCAAGATCTCTAGGCCCATAAATTATAATCTTCCTGCAATTTATCTCACAAAATGCTACTGCAGAAGTTAATCCCACAATATACATAAAACAATGAAACACGAAAGAGCCAAAACTATAAAGAAGAGTTTAAATCTGTAAAGGTATGGCCAAAATCAACATCTTCAAAGGGACAGGTGATAATTATTATTTTCAATAAAAATAATTTAGTACAGCACTTCTAAAACTAAGCATTAAAACTAATTAGAAATCATCCCAAACATATTATCTTAGGTCAAATTTAATTCACTGCCCTTAAGTCCCTAGCTGTAGGCAGTTAGCAGTATCTTACGGTCAGCCGAGTGGTTTTTCCACATTAGAAAGTCCCCATTTCTCTCAACACCTAATATATATATGAATTTATTTAAACTATCCTCAAAATAACATTCTTTTCAAACTGGACTCCTAGAATACAAACTCTAGATTATTACCTAGTTTTCAACATGAGACTGCATTTTATTTGCTATAATGTCCCAGAAGGAGGGAGAGTGTGAAGCTGAAAGGTATCAGAGAAAATAATGACTGAAAAATCCCCAAATCTGTCAAAACATATAAACTACAGATTTAAGAAGAGGAATAAAGCCCAAAGAAGGTAAACCCAAGAAATTTGTGCCATGGTTTATTCATCACAAACTTTTGAAAACTAACCACAAATATCTCAAAAGCAGCAAGAGAGAAACACCAGCTTAATTAACCAATGAGGGAACAATTCTAATGACAGTGGATTCTTGTCAGAAATCACAGAAACCAGAAGAAAATGGTACAATATTTGTCAAGTGCCAAAGAAAAGAATCGCCAACCCAGAATTCCATCTCCAGTGACAAAATCCTTCAGAGATGAGGGGTAAACAGAAACATTCTCAGATAAAGGAAAACCGGGATAGTAAGCGGCCAGAAGGCCTGCCCAAAAAAGATAGTTAAAGGAAGTTCTCTAAGCAGGAAAGACTCGTTAATAGAAGGAATCTTCGTTTATTAGGAAGGAAGAGCAACAGAAAGAGTAAAAATAAGAGTACAGCAGATTTTCTCTTGAGGTTTCTAAGTTATGCTTGATCGTTGAAGCAAAACTTATTTGTGTGATGTGATTCTCAAGGTATGGAAGGGAAAGGAGACAGCAACGACGATTAAAGGGAGGTGAGGGTTCTATTCATGACTCACACTGGAACGGAGACACCAGGAGACTGTGATGAGTCACTTGTGTACAGCTAACACCCGGAGCAACCCCTAAAACGCTGCATAGAGGGATCCGCTCCACAGCACTACAGATAATTCAGAAGAGACTGAGAAAGTATGTCCAAGAAACACGCATCAAGGCAGGAAAAAGACACAGATGAATGAAAAAGAGAGGAGTTAAAGAGAGAAAATCCCAGCAGACTAACAACCGCAGACTCCTCTATAGCATCTGCCTTCTTTTAGATGCTTTTTGGTGACTTCACATAGTTGCTTTCTGTATATTGCCCAGAATTTACCCTTGTCACCACTGAGCAAGTTGTTTTGAGAGGAGATTACTCAGCCATTGTTATAAGCAAGCAGTGTCTTGTTAATTAGTTTTACAAAAATGCTTTTTGTTTGTAACTAGGCTTAGGTTTTACTAAAGAAGTACTCTTTTAAGTCAATAGCATCAGTATTTGTTCTAACTTCTCAATTTGGAAAGTTGACATAAATTAATTTCATAAATTCTATTATTTGGGGGTAAAATAACTTCTGTTATTCTGAATAAAATTCCAATCTTCATTTTAGGTTTCATAGAGGAGAACAGAGAAAGGTATAGTGAAAAGTATGGAACCACACCCAAGGACAAGAAGGCAGTTACATCTTTTCTTGGTCACTGATGACACCTACTGGCTCATTTAATGGCAGCGGTAAGAACTGTGCAGAGTCTGGAAGTGAGGCGGGTCCCTGTAACACAAGTTCACTTATTTACTCCAGGTTCAGGTGAAAGAAAGGACGGCACTTTTCTCATGCCACCAGTTAGAAGTATACTCAGGGTAAGCAAACGAAACCCACAAACTCCTCCAGACCCGATGTGCTTTCAGTGTTCCCGACCTGACTGAATGTCACCACCACAGAGACCCCACTCTCCCTCCCCTGCCATATCCGATCCATCCTCACCAAATAGTGTTGGTTTTGCCTCTCTCATCTCTACCTCCACTTCCCTAGAGTCATCATCATCATCTCTCACACACCTACCATGCTCACTCAGTAAATCACACTCACGCTGACCCTGGGTGTGTGCCAGATGAAGAAAATGAGAGCAAGGTCAAGAACTTTGGTCAGCATTCCACACTTCGCAGCCAGTGGAGACAAGGTTAATCCCAGGCAGGCTGGCTCTGGTTTTGTTTTCCTGAAGGTGACACTTGCTGCCCATTCACCACCACACCGTGCCATAGCCCCCAAATGGTCTACTCATGTCCCTTCTGCCCTTCAAATCCAGCTGGAGAGGAGCCAGACATCTTACCAAAATATAAATACAAATACTATCACTTCTCCTAGTAATTCTCCTGTTTTAGCATAAAGACAAAACTCCTGCCCCACGGCCTACAATGTTTTACATGATACTCCTTCCTGCCCTCTCCCATTTCACCCCAGTCTGTACTTCCCCTCACTCTCCACTCAGGCACAGCGGGACACCCACTTCCCAAGTCCTTTCCCACTGCGACCTTCACCTGCGCTGCTCCTTCCGCCAGGTGCACGCTTCCCTTTCATTGTGCCTTGTTAAGGCCCGTTCACCCCTCAGATCTCAACTCAAGCACCATCTCCTCAGGGGAGCCCGGCCATTCATTTGGGAATTGTCTCAGTGCGATCAGCACAGCTTCAGCCAACATCCCACAGATTATATGCTTCATTTTCATGTTTTGCTCAGTTCAAAATCTCTTCTAATTTCCCTTAAAACTTCCTTTTAAACCTTTGATTATTTAGAATCATTTTGTTGTTTCATTTCCAAATATTTAAGAATTTTTCCAGTTATCTTTCTGTTCCTGATTTCTAATTTAATTTTATAGGATCAAAGACCACACACTGCACGACTTGAATCCTTTTAATTGTTCAGAGTCATCTCTCTTGCTGAATGTTCCATATGCACTTAAGAGATGTGTATTTCACTGTTTTAGGGTGCAGTGTTGTACAAGTGCCAGAGTCAGTTCATTGATGGTGTTATTTAGTACTTTCAAGTGCTTACTAAATTTCTGTCTGATTGTTGCATAGATTACTGAGAGAGAAGTGTTCAAGTTTCCAACTATAACTGTGGCTCTGCCCACTTCTCCTTTCAATTCGATCAATTTTACTTCACATATTTTGAAGCTCTTGATATTAGGTGAACATACATTTAAGGCCATAGCATCTTCTTGAATTGTCCTTTATCATGCACTGTAAATCTTTATTCCTTGTAATTGTCCTTGTTCTAAAGTCTACTTTGTCTGATATTAATATATTTTGAGTGGTACATCTTTTACCAACCTTCTACTTTTAGCCTGCCTATATTATCATATTTAAGGTAGGTTTCTTGCACATAGCCGATGTTGGATCTCTCTCACTGTGGTTTCACTTGTTTCCCTGATGAATATTATATGTTGAATATCTCTTAAATGCCTCTTGGTTTATCACATATTTTCTTTTTTTAAGTGATTTTGCCCTTTCATTTTTAATTATACTTTATTGATTATGCTTTTACAGTTGTCCTGAATTTTCCCCTTCTGCCCCCTCACCTGCACCCCCCACTCCCTCAGGTAACCCTTGTTCATGTACAGGGCATGAGTATAAGTTCTTTGGCTACTTCCTTTCCTATATTGTACTTAACATTCCCATCGATATCCTGTAATTACCTATTTGTACTTCTTAATTCCCTTACCTCTCACCCATTCTCTCACATCCACCCTCCCATCTCTTTATCTTTAAACTCTGGCATTTTAATTATGAGTCTTGGGATGGGACTCTTTGCATCCATCTTGTTTGGTACTCTCTGTGCTTCCTGGACTTGCATGTCTATTTCCTGAGTCAAATTAAGGACATTTTTCCCATTATTTTTCAAATAGACTGCCAATTTCTTGTTCTTTCTCTTCTCCTTTGGCACCCCTATGAAGCGGATGATAGATTGCTTAAAATCATCCCACATGCTGCTTACACCAGCCTCATTTTGTGGGGGACTCTGTTTTCTTCTTGTCATTCTGATTGGTTGTTTTTTGCTTCCTTATGTTCCAAATCATTGATTTGATTCTCGGCTTCATCTGTTCTAGTGTTGTTTCCCTGTAAATTGTTCTTTAGTTCAGTTAGTATATCCTTTGTTTCTGACTGGGTCTTTTTTATGCTATTGAAGTCTTCACTAAGTTCCTTGAGCATCCTTATAACCAGTGTTTTGAACTCTACATCTGATAGCTTGCTTGTCTCCATTTTGGTTAGCTCTTTTTCTGGAGTTTTGATCTGTTCTTCATTTGGGTCATGTTTCTTTGTATTCTTGTTTTGGCAGCCTCCCTGTGATTGTTTCTACGTATTAGGTAGAGCTGCTATGACTCCCTGTGTTGGTAGCATGGCCTAATGTTGTAGGTGTCCTATCGGGTCCAGTGGCACAGCCTCCCCTATCACCCAAGCTGGGTACTCAAGGTGTGCCCTTCATGTGGGCTGAGTATACTCTTTTCTTGTAGTTGAGCCTTGATTGCTGTTGGCAGATCAATGGGAAGAATTCATCTAGGCCAGTCAGCTGCAAGGATTGGCTGTGACCACTTACCACCAACCTCCCTCCTGCACAGAGGATCAGCTCTGCAGGGGCAGTGTAGTGGTGCTCCAACATGGTCTGTAGCTGTCCACTGGGTGTGCTGGCCCCTAGAGTTTATCAGATGGTGCGGGCTAAAATCAACTCCCACCTGTGTTTTCCCCAGGGCTACCCTGAGTTATAAGGCAATCTGAGATGGCTGCTACTGGTGCTGGGCTTAGAGATTTCCAGGCAAAGCCAAGCTGTGAATCTAGATTGCTAGTTCCAGGCCTGGGGCTCACAAGCCAGCTGCTCCTTATTTGAGAGGATTTAGGACATTGTAAAGCATGAGCCAAGACCATTCATATGGAAGAGCAGCTTGGGTGGGACCCATACGTTGGGTGGGACAAAGTCTCTAGGGATCTCCAAGACCAATCAAAAAGTGTTAGCCAGGTTGATAGAATCTGAGCCTTGGTACCAGTGTGCAGGCTCTGTGGGAGGAGGGCCCAGAAAAGGGACAATGGCCTCTGTTCACCTTGATACCAGGCACCTCAGCGCCTCCCAGTATGCCATTGGAGCCCCTCAAGTCACCACCCTGTTGCCAGAGCCCAGAAAGAGTGAGCATGAATAGGTGAGTCCATGTGTGGGTTCTTTTAAGAGTAACTGCTTGGGGCTCCAGAAGTTTCTTCCACCAACTCAATCCTTACTGCTTTTTGCAGCCTGAAGTTGTGGGGACTTATTTTCCTGGCACTGAAACCCTGGGCTGGGGGGCCTGGTGTGGAGCTGTGTCTCCTCACTCCCAATATATCCCTCTCAAATTTTTATCCACCACAAATGGGTGTTGTACCAGCCAGTTCCACATTTGCACCCCTCTTACCAGAGTGGATGGATGTGGTTTCTTTAATTCCATAGTTGTCAGACAGACTTCCATTCAACTTGATTTCTGTTGGTTCTGAGTGATGGTTATTTAATATCTTTGTTGTAATTTTGTTGTGGTTGTGCAGAGAAGTGAGCCATGTCTGCCTGTGCCGCCATCTTGACAGGAAGTCTGCTTTTGCCCTTTTACAAAACTGAGTTATAATTTTTATTTCTTGGACATCATTGACTTCTTCCTGATTTTAGGGGACAAGTGCTCAATATTTCACCATTAAGTATGATTATGCTAGTTTTAGTTTTCTCTTGTTGACCTTTACCAATTTAAGGACATTCTCTTTTGTTCTTAGTGTGTTGAGACTTTTTTTTATTCATGAATGGTCAAATACTTTTTCTACATTTATTGAGATAACCACACAGTTTTTCTTCTTCTTCTTTAGCTCTGTTAATATGGCAAATTACAATGATCTATTTTCAAAAGTTAAATGTTGGTTACACAAGTGTGTGCATTAGAATTCCTGGAATTCAAATCCAATATTCCCCAATTAATCATGATATTCAATCTGCTAATATTTTATTAAGGATTTTAGTTTCAATATTCACGAGGGATACCAGTCTTATAATTTTTTGTCTTGTAATATCTTGTCATATTTTGGCATCATGTTTTTCCTGACCTTATAAAGTGGGTGGGAAGCATTTCTTCCTCATGTTTGGAAGAATTTGTCTACTGTTCATATTAATTCTCATTAAATGTTTGGAGGAACACACCAGTGAAGCCATCTGGGCCTAGAGTTTTCTTCATTGGAAGGTTTGTAATTAAAGTTTCAATATTTTTAACAAAGGTTATTTAAATTTTATTTTTTATGTCAGCTTCAGTAAATTGTGGTTTTCAAGGGATTTTCATGGTGTCAAATTTATTGGCGTAAAGAGGTTTACAATATCCCCTCACTGTCCTTTTAATGTCTGCTGGATCTGGTGAGGTTCCATATCCAACAAATGATATTAATCATTTGTTTTCTTTCTCTCTCCCTTTTGAAAACGCCTTCATCAGTTTTACTAGGTAGACATCTCTCAATTGTACCAACCTCTTCAAAGAATGAACTTTTGCTTCCCTAATTTTCTCTTTTGTTCATTTTCTACCTTATTTTTCGGACCATAAGACACACCTAGGTTTCAGAGGAGGAAAATAGGGAAAAAATTTTGAAGTAAAAAATGTGGTAGAATATTTAGTAACATAAATAACATAACATTTCACCAATGTAAATATAAACAGAACTCAAGAGCAGCATTAACAACCATTATTCCTCCCAAATTTGGGGGGGGGGAAGTGCATCTTATAGTCCAAAAAATATGGTATTTCATTAATTTCTACTCTTACCTTTATTATTTTCTCCATTCTACTTTCTTCTGATTTAACTCACTCTTCCTTTTCTAGCCTCTTCATTTGGTAGCTTATATCACTAGTTTTAAATCTTTCTTTTTATCTAGTACTATATGCAATTAAAGCTATAAATTTCCATCTAAGCACTATTTAAGCTATTATTTCACAAGAAATCAATTCATTTTTTAGAAGTCATTCAAATTCTTTGGTACTGGGTATAAAATACTCTCTTAGGAATCAGGGAGGAGTCAAGTGGAGAAGGAAACAAGGAAACTTTGTGAGGATAATGTTCCACATCCTGACTGGGGTGTTGGCTATACAGGAATATAAATTTGTCAGAAATGCCACTCTGTGCACTGAAGACCTGAGCTCTGTAATAGTAGAAGACAGGCATCAGTACCTTTTGTGGGTAAAAATCTAAGGCTCAGAGTAGTTAACTATGATATACAAGTGAACATCACATTCCTAGCAATGGATAGAGCCAGAAGTTAAGCCTATGTCATCAGAACTCATGTGGTTTGTGCTTTACCATGTATTATTTTATATGTACATACACATACACACACGTTCATATATACACATATACATACAGAGAAAAAGACACAGAGGCAGACAGACCCTATGCAGTATGTTTCATACACAGCATTAACAAACTGTTTTCCATCCTGACATGAACCAACGTGTTCCTCAGCAAGCTCACCTTACTACCATCAAACAGACAGAGGCGCACGTGTCTGCTGAGAACCTGGATGCTCCCTCCAGGAACAGGAATCATTTTGCAGCTCCAGAGGGTCAGAATCAATGAAACACGGCTTGGTCTTGACCTAATCTGAGAGAAAAATTAGCTGTAAAATAGGTTTACCTTTGTGACTTATAAAACAAATTTATTTTCAAAGTATCTTTTATAAATACTTAAGAAAATGTACATAAAAGAAAAAGAATAAAAGAAAAAACTAAACATAAATATACACCCATAAGTGTCAACAGTATAATTAATTTAAGTCAAATTAAATTAATTTAAATTTAATTTTTCAGGTACACTTTTAGGTAAATTTTTCAGGTACATTTTAAATAAATATTTATATTTAAAATATTTGCATTTGGGGGTAAATGCATAAGAATTATGATTTTTAAAAAAAAACAGTCCATACAGTCAGATAAAAAGTGTGACCTGACCGGGGAATCACGTACTCCAGGTTCCGTCACACAGTCCCTCCTCCACAGTGTGCGTTAGAGTAGATGGTCACAGCAACATTCACAGTATCCAGCTCCTCCTTCCTTTGACTTCAAGCACTTATCTACATTGTCCCTTGGCTTCTCATACAAATGTTTTGACAGAGCGAATGTAAGAACGCACCAACCACTGGATGTGACTGTTCAGTTCTACCTCACAAGTCTAGTTCAGAATGTCAATAAATAAATTGGCATTTCTGTTTCTAATATCATAACACCTTCAATTTTTAAAAAGATTTTATTTATTTTATTTTTTAAAATATTTTATTTATTTACTTTTAGAGAAGGGGGAAGGGAGGGAGAAAGAGAGAGAGAGAAACGGCCCACAACCCAGACATGTGCCCTGACTGGGAATTGAACCCACTTCCTTTTGATTTGTAGGCCAGTGCTCAATCCACTGAGCCACACCAGCCAGGGTTACATTTATTTTTAGAGAAAGAGGAAAGAAGGGAGCAAGAAAGGGGAAAAAACATGGATGTGCAAGAGAAACATCAACTGGTTGCCTCTCACATATCCCCAACCAAGCACCTAGCCTGCAACCCAGGTATGTGTCCCAACTGGGAATCGAACAAGAGACCTTTTGGTCTCTGGCAATGCCCAACCCATTGACCCACACCAGTCACAGCAAACATCTTCAACTCTTGACATTCTGCTTTATGGTCATGGGTACTTCCTTTTAAATGGCTTATAAGATTAAAAATAAGACAAAAATTAAAAGCCTGTTACCTTTTCAGCTTAAGATATGAGAGATGAATAATCAGCTCTCTGGGTACAAGTTCATAAAATTAAATGCCATTTATTCTAGTACTAGCACACTAAACAGATCAAATACACCATCTTTGTTGACTTGCAACAAAAGACATTTAATACAAAAAGGTTCTAGGCAATGTTTAGCTTGAGAGGAAAAAGGGCACAGCAATTCTAATTCTGTACATACCTTCAATACAAAACCTGACCACACTGGGTCCTTTTATTCTTCCCCTGAAGTTCTGGGGGAGAAGGGAAGAAAAAGTGGAAGGTAAACAGGAAAGGGCATGATGTGTACCAATGCAGTGCAGATCTGCTAAAAAGTCTGAATGTAGACTTAAATATCAAGAGTATTTCCTACTTCAAATAGTGGGAATACAGCAATCCTTTACTCCAAGCTGTCCCCAAAAAGTATATTCAGAAAGTATTCATTCCTACATAATTAAAATAATATTATTTCTACTACTACTACTAATGATGATGATACTGGCTAATATTTTCTGAGTTATTATCGTGAGCCAAGCACTGTTATCTGCTCTTCACACATATAATTCTCACAATAACACGATGTGGGAAGTAGTAATATAATTCGCTTTTCACAGATGAAGAAATTGAGACAAATACAGATTCTGATAAGTACAGTTTCCTTTGTAACAATGGGAGAAGAGAGCAGTGGAGAAGAGGAACAAAGTCACAAACCCAAGTTTTGTCTTATTGATGAAACTATCACTGAGTATTTCAAAATCACAAACAGAAACCATTATTTCTTTGTTTTCCATAATGCATTAATCAATTTATATGCATTATAGGTCCTTATACCAATTAGGTATACTTGCAATCATGACACAATCTGGAAAAGTTATAACTAGAGGGCACTTCCGACCAAGATGGAGGAATAGGGAGACACACTTTGCCTCCTTGCACAGCCAAAAGAAAGACAACAACAAGCCCTGGCTGGCGTAGCTCTGTGGATTGAGCGCGGGCCTGCGAACCAGACGATCGCGGTTCGATTCCCAGTCAGGGCACATGCCTGGGTTGCAGGCCCGTTCCTTGCAGGCTAACTACCAGCAGGGGACGCACAAAAGGCAACCATACATTGATGTTTCTTTCCCTCTCTCCTTCCCCTCTATAAATAAACAAATAAATAAATAAAATCTTAAAAAAAAAAAAAAAGAAAGACAACAACAAACTTAAAAACAAAAAATAATGAGAACTGCCAGAAAACCAAACTGTATGAAAGTCCAACAACCAAGGAGTCAAAGAAGAAACATTCATCCAGACAGGTAGGAGGGGTGGAGAGGACTTGCAGTGGGCAAAGCGGCAGCTGGCAGACTGGGCAGTGCCACATTTGTGTGCGTATAAACTGGAAGGAACAACTGGGGAGTGAGACAGACTGCACAACCCACAGTTCCAGAAAAATAAAGCCTCAAAACCTCTGACTCTAAAAACCTGTGCAGGTTGCAGCAGTGGGAGAAAATCCCAGCCTCGCAGGAGAGTTCATTGGAGAGACCCACAGGGACCTAGAACGTACACAAGCCCACCCAAAAGGAATCAGCACCAGAAAGGCCCAATTTGCTTGTGGGTTGTGGGAGAAGTGATTGAAAGCCAGTGATTGCTGAGCAAGTAACATTGTTCCCTCTTTGACCCAACCCCCACATACAGGACCACAACACAGCAAAGTGAATTGCCCTGCCCTGGTGAATACGTAAGGCTCCGCCACTTACTACATGAAAGGCACCAAGATTTGGGCCATATTTTTCTATATGGCCCAAATGAAAGAGAAGATCAAAGCTCCAAAAACAGACCTAAGCAATGAAGATAGCCATCCTATCATCAGATGCAGAGTTCAAAACACTAGTAATCAGGATGCTCACAGAAATGGTTGAGTATGGTTGCAAAATAGAGGAAAAAGTGAAGGCTATGAAAAGTAAAATAAAGGAAACTCTACAGAGAATCAGCAATAACAGGAAGGAAACTGGGACTCAAATCAATGATTTGGACCAGAAGGAAGAAATAAACATTCGACCAGAACAGAATGAAGAAACAAGAATTCAAAAAAATGAGGAGAGGATTAGGAACCTCCAGGACAACTTTAAGCACTCTAACATCTGAATCATAGGGGTACCAGAAGAAGAACAAAAGTAACAAATTGAAAAATTATTTGAAAAAATAATGAAGAAGAACCTCCCCAATCTGGGAAAAGAAAGAGATTTCTAGGAAACCCAGGAAGCTCAAAGAGTCCCAAAGAAATTGGACCCAAGAAGGAACACACCAAGGCACATCATCATTAAGTTATCCAAGATTAAAGATAAAAAGAATGTAATTTTAACTCCTTAACAGTTAAGGAGTAGTTACATTTATACAGTCCTAAAATTATTTCGGCCCTTTGAAGGCAACAGTGAGGCTGATGTGGCCCCCAGTGAAAATGAGTTTGACACCCCTGCCCTATTATATGAAATGTTAACGGGATTTATCAAAGAAAAAGAAGATGATCAAAACTACAAACAGTAAAATGACAACAAGTACGCAACTATCAACAACTGAACCTAAAAAAACAAAAAAACAAAAACAAAAACAAAAACAAACTAAGCAAACAACTAGAACAGGAACAGAATCACAAAAATAGAGATCACATGGAGGGTTATCAATGGGGAGGGGAAGGAGGAGGGGAATGAATGGGGGAAAAGGTACAGGGAATAAGAAGCATAAATGGTAGGTAGAAAATAGGGGGAGATTAAGAATAGTGTGGGAAATGGAGAAGCCAAAGAACTTATATATATAACCCATAGAGATGAACTAAGGTGGGGGAATGCTGGTGAGAAGGGGTTGCATGGCAGAGGGAAATAAAGGGGAGAAATAAAATGGGACAACTGTAATAGCATAATCAATAAAATATATATTTTTTAAAAAGTTGTAACTTAGTTCTGGTACTTACTGTGCCTGTCTTAGCATCCCACATGAGATCCTTGAAGGCCAGCTGTGAAGGAGTGAGCTCTGGCTGTAAGAAGTAACGTGCTTGAAATTGATTCCCTGTAAAAATAATTTTCCTTTACTTTCTTACAAAAAAGGGGGGGTAATAAAACTGAAAACCAAAAATCCATGATGTTATGCTATAAACTTAGGAAATCGAAATCTAAAAAGCTGGATGCTTCCTGGGAATAGACTTCCTAAGACAGAGGCACCAACAGAGATTTACACACAAAAACAAGACAGGAAACACAAAGATAGAAGCACATAAGAGCTGATCTCCAAGCAGCTTTAAGAAAGATCCAAAAGCGCCCAGGCTGGTGTGCTCAGTGGATTGAGCCTGAGCTGTGAACCAAAGGGTTGCCAGTTCAATTCCCAGTAGGGGCACATACCTCTGTTGTGGGCCTGGTCCCCTGTGGGGGCCACATTAAAGTCAACCACACATTGATGTTTCTCTCCCTCTCTTTTTCCCTCCTTTCCCCCTCCCTAAAAAATAAATAAATAAAACCTTTAAATTTTTTTTAAAAAAAGAAAGACCCAAAAGGCTCTTAGGTCAATAACATGGCCTGTGATAAAGATGATCCATTCAAATATTTTTGTAAAATGCAGAAAATCCGTAAACACATTTTAGAAACTAAGAAAATTATATAATTACTAATTTCACTTAACAGAAACCATTTTTATATTGTTCTCCCATACTTTAGTCATGAAGAATACTTATTAATAAATCATATATTCATTTGCAAAATCATCTCTGAGTTCCAACTCTGTGCCAGGTACTACCCCAGGACTCCACAGTACAAACATGATCTGAAAAATAAAGCCCTGACCTCCTTCATTTATGATTGAGTGGGGGATATCATTTAAAAAATAAGTAGACAGGAGGATAAGTAAGATAATCATAAGCTGACTTAGACCCACAAAGGGTGCTCAGGTGGACAGGAATAGAGGGAACCTACATTACTCAAGGAAAATGTCTATAGGTAGGTGGAATTAACCGAGACCCAAAGGAAGAGGAGGAGCAGGCTTTCAAGGGAGCTGAGAAGAGCTTCCCAGCAGAGGCACCTCAAAGCAGCCTTTCCACAGATAACGTCACAACTCAGGGCATCAGAGCAGCTTCCCACATCATCACTCTTCTTTAAAACAGGTTTATGGACAAATGTTGCCAAGTACTGGAAAGTCCAAGAACAAGTAAGAAAACAGAAAAAAAACGAATGGAGGTAAGTCTTTGGAAAAGGGAAAGGGAACCTTCACCTAGAAATGGACGGGGCTGGAGAGGCTGGTTCTTCCGAGGTAGGAGGAATTAGGCATGTCAGTACCACTAATGAGGGAAGAAACAGTGGGTGCAGGGACAAGCTGAAGATACAAGAAAAAGATGGCAAGTAAGAGCCAAGTCTTTGAAATAAAGAAAAGGGGCTGGAGCCAAAAGCACAGGAAGACAGGCCGGCCTCTGACAGGATCAGGGATCCTTCCTCCACTCTCATAGGAAAGATGAGGAAAAGATGAGCAGCAATGAGATGTAAGGTTCAACATCTTTTTGAACAACTTATTGTGTCTAAAACAAAGAAACCAGATGTAAAGATTGACTGTTTAACTAAAGGTCTGTGGTGACTGCAAACACCTGTTACCTTCCTCCAGAAGCTGGAAGAGCGTGGAAGGCCTGAACCCGGCAGGAATGGCTCCCATCGTTGTCAACACATCAACAGTGTTGATCTGCTGAACATGCTAAAAACAAATTGATTTGCTGTTTTCATTCATGTTTCCCTCACCTATTGTCTTTACCACTATAGCAACTGCAACCCAAAAAGTAAAACACAAATGTACAGATGTTAGTGGACTAACACAGCAAGTTAACCCCAAATTCCTAAGTGGAGGCCATCACTGAATCCTGGCATCTCCCAAGGACCTAAGACCCAAGCCATGCCCAGTGGGCAGAGCTCTGTGCTCCTGCACATCCCTCATCAAATGTCCCTCCTCCTGTCCTAAGCCACAGTGTACTGTCATGTAACAGATGAGTTTATATCATGAATTGATATGCACTGACGATTTAATGGATTTTTGTATACATGTTATGTGTGTGTATGTGTGTGTATACATACACACACACATACAGGTCTGTCCAGAAAAAGTCCAGACATTGTTAATATAACAAGAAAGGTTTGCATGATGTCAATGTAACCTGGCAGGTAAGGACAGTGGACTGGAATGCACATGTGTAAACACACATGAATAATGACAACTTCACTGTGCTAGTCAGTGGGGATGGTAGATGCCACTGAGCATGTGTACTGTGTGGCCCTCATATTCAAAATGACTGAGCGATTAGAGCAAGAAATTTTGTGTTAAGCTTGAAGATTCCTCTGTGGAAACTATTCAGGTGATTCAGAAGGCTGCAGCTATGTGCAACTGGTGATTAACAGCTTTATCATGACAATGCGCCAGCTCACACATCATGTCTTGTGTGGGGTTTTTTTGGCGAAACACCAAATCACCAAGACCCTTTACAGCCCAGATCTGGCACCTTGCCAACTATTGCCTTTTTCCAAAATTAAAATCACCTCTGAAAGGGAAGAGACTTCAGACATTGCTGAGATTCAGGAAAATATGATGGGGCATCTGATGGCAATTGGAAGAACTGTGTGAGGTCCCAAGGTACCTACTTTGAAGGGGACTTGGGCATCACTGTCCTGTGTATAATGTTTCATATATACATTCTGGTATATATACATACACACATACCACACACACATACACACACACACACACACACATAAGCCCCAGGATAAAAAGTCAGGAAAACAGTTACCAAACTGTTAATGGTGGTTACTTATGCAGGGAGTAAATTTCATGTTGTTACATAATTTTTTAAATGTTAGGATTATGAATAATTTCTTACTTTTTTGAGATTTCTGGAATTTTTCATATTAACTAAAATTTAACAGCAGTGTTTACACAAAAGACAGAAAATTCAGGTAGAATCAGTGAGAGATATTACCAAGCCCTCAAATCTACTCTTCTTAGAGAAAAGCCCTTGATGGGAAATGCTACTTGGAGCACAGGCTTACTAAGCCAGAAATGCATGTTTTGTGCCCTGGACATTCTGTGCACTGTACCCTGTTTAAGATTCAATGCTATCTCCCAAAGTCCCTATCTGGTTTTGAATCTGAACTCTAGCAGAACTCTTAGGTAACAAAGTAAGACATCATGGACAAGAGAGGAGATACCAACCTCCGAGAGAGCTTTTCGAACAGTACTCCACTGAGAATCAGTTCTGGGAGACAAAACGGCAAGGTGAGTGCACAGACAGGTTACGCTTATTCACCTACTTACAGAACTTCATTAATCAAAGAACAAAGTACATAAACATCAGTAAGTTTCAAAAACTTAACAGTATCCAGATGAAACCAAGACAGAACCATCACAAAATTAAAGCAGTGATGATCTTTAAGCAAATAGTTATATGAAAAGCACTGTCCACAAACTGCAAGTTGTCTCCACTGCAAAAAATTCTTGAATTATTTACAATGGTAAAAATAAAGTTCCCTAAACCTTTTATTTATTTGACTTTGATATTCCCTCGGGCCTTTGTACCTTTGTTTAACTTGTGTTCCTTCTGCTGTCTCATCCCTCAAAGCCACATCCCCGTCACTGCCTTCTTCACTTGATTCTGGGCCTTCTTTATGACAGGGCTGAAAAGTGATTGAAAGATGAGGTACTTTTTCACATATTGTAAAAATAAACCAATAAAAAAACTTTCAGAGAGACTCAAGTGTAGATGGAAATTTACATGATGGGCATATCAAAACTCAGTGGGAACCCAGACCGACATGGCACGGTTGGTTAGAGGGTCAGCCCACCAACCAAAAGGTCTTTGGTTGATTCCTGGTCAGGGCACATGCCTGGGTTTCGGATTTAGTCCCCAGTTGGGGCACGTACAAGAGGCAACCAACTGATGTTTCTCTCTTACATTGATGTCTCTCTCTCTCCTCTCTCCCTTCTCCACTCTCTAAAATTAAGTAAAAATAAGTAAAAACTTTTTTAAAAAGTCAGTAGGAAAAAAGATTTCAACACATGGTTGATCACCTCACTGTTTGAATAAAATACAGGGATAGAAATTGAGAGTAAGTTTAATCAAAATTAATTCCAGGTGGAACATACTCACATAAAAACAAAGAAGTACAGGCAGAAATAAAAGAACTCTAAAAGCATTAGAAGAAAATAATCCTGAGATGGGGAAGTCCTTTCCAATTACAGATTTTTATAGAGGTCTGTAAAGGTCTGTATATGTTGTCTACTGCTGAATCTCCACCTCTTCTTTTCTAACAGAATCCTTCATGTTAGCACGGAGCTGGTGAAAAGATTACTTTCCAATCCCTCCTTGCAGCTAGTTGTTGAAAAGAACTAATTTCTTTTTGTAAATTATATTTTATTGATTATGCTATTATAGTTGTCCCAATTTTTCCCCCTGTGCCCCCCTCCACCAACTATCCCCCAGTCACTCACAACATCCCCATACTTCTATTCATGTCCATGGGTCATGTATATAAGTTCTCTGGCTTCTCCATTTTTTATACTGTACTTTACATCCCCATGACTATTCTGTAACTACCAATTTGTGCTTCTCAAACCCTTCACCTTTTCACCTATTCTCCCAATCCTCCTCCCATCTGGCTGTCATCATCATTCTCCATATCTATGATTCTGTTTCTGTTCTGCTTGTTTGCTTAGTTTGTTTTTTAGATTCAATTATTGATGGATATGTAATTATTACCATTTTACTGTTCATCGTTTTGGTCTTCATTTTCTTAAATAAGTTCCCTTAACATTTCATATAATAATGGTTTGGTGATGATGAACTCTTTTAGCTTTTTCTTCTCTGGGAAGGTCTTTATCTGCCCTTTGATTCTACATGAAAGCTTTGCTGGATAGAGTAACCTGGGTTGTAGGCCTTTGCTTTTCATCATTTCAAATATTCCTTGCCAGTCCCTTTCTAGACTGCAAAGTTTCTTTTGAGAAATCAGCTGACAGTCTTATGGGAACTCCCTTGTGGGAAACTACCAGCTTTTCTCTTGCTGCTTTAAAAAAAATTCTCTTTTATTTCTTTTTGAGGAAGAGAAACATCGATGTGCAAGAGGTACATTGATCAGCTGCCTCTCGCACATCCCCAAATGCCCCAACTGGGAGCCTGGCCCACAACCCAGACAAGTGCCCTGACTGGGAGTCAAACCAGCAACCCCTCAGTAAGCAGGCTGGCACTTAATCCACTAAGCCATACCAGCCAGGGCTCTCTTGCTGCTTTTAAGATGCTCTCTTTATCTTTAACCTTTGGCATTTTAATGTTGATGTGACTTGGTGTGGGCCCCTTTGGTTCATCTTGTTAGGCATTCTCTGCACTTCCTGGACTTGTATATCTGTTGCCTTCACCAAGTTAGAGAAGTTTTCTGTCATTATTTTTTCAAATAGATTTCCAATTTCTTGCTCTCTCTTCTCCTTCCAGCACTGCCCTCATGCAAATGTTGGTACACATGAAGTTGCCCCAGAGGCTCCTTACACTATCCTCATTGTTTTGGATTTGTTTTTCTTCTTTTTTCTGATTAGTTATTTTTTGGTTCCTTATGTTCCAAGTCACTGATTTCATTCTCAGCTTCATCCACTCTACTGCTGATTCCCTGTAAATTGTTCTTTATTTCAATTAGTATTTCCTTCATTTGTGACTAGACATTTTTTATGCTGCTAAGGTTCTCACTAAGTTCCTTGAGCATCCTTATAACCAGTGTTTTGAACTCTGCATCTGATGGAGATTGCTTATCTCCATTTTCAGTTCTTTTTCTGGAGTTTTGTTCTGCTCTTTCATTTGGGCCATCCTTCTTTGTCTCCTCGTTTTGGCAGCCTCTCTGTATTTGTTTCTATGGATTAGATAGAGCTGCTATGACTCCCTGTCTTGGTAGTGTGGACTAATGTAGAAAGTGTCCTATAGAGTCCAGTGACACAGCCTCCCCTATCACCCAAGCTGGGTAGTTGAGGTGCGCCTTCTGTGTGGGTTGAGTACATACTCCTCTTATAGTTGAGCCTTGATTTCTGTTGGCAGGCCAATGGGAGTGATTTACCCAGGCCAATGAGCTGCATGCAAGAACTGGCTGTGACCACTGACCACCAACCTCCACCCTCTGTGGAGAATCAGTTGTGCATGGGCTCCCTCCACAGAGCAGGGCTTAATTCAGCAGGACTCACTTCAGCTGGACTCTGGTGCCCCTTGTGTTCTGTCTTGGGCCACTTGGCATAAGCTATAATGCAAGCAGCAGCTGGCTGCTTCTTGTGCTGAGCTTGGAGGTGCCCTAGCAAGGACAGGCTGTGAACCAATGCCAGCTGCCGCTAGTGCAGGGCGTGGGGCCACTTAGCAAAGTAGGGGGGGCTCGCTGAGGCCAGCTGCTGCTTGTTTGAGAGGATTTAGGAAGATCGGAATCATGTGCCAAGACAAGTCACTTGTATGAAAAGGGCACTGTTAACCACTTAGGTGGGCAGGTAAGTTGGGTGGGGTGGAGACTTAGGAAATCGCCAGGGCAACACAAACAGTGCGAACCAGGTTGATGGAGTCTCTGATATGGTGCCCACCATACTCTGTGCCTCTTTAGGGGGAGGGTTCAGACAGGAGCAATAGCCTCTGCCAGCAGTTCTGTCTTGGAGAAAACTGGCCCCCAGCTCTCACCCTGATGCCAGATACTTCAGTTCCTCCCTGTATACCACTGGTACCTTTCCATCTGCTGCCCAGGTGCTGGAGCGCAGTAGGAGTGAGTCTGAGTAACTTTGCACACAGGCCCGTTAAGAGGAACTGCCTGGGAATCCAGCAGTTACTTCTACTGACACAATCTCCACTGGTTTTCACAGCCAGAAGCCACAGGAACTTTTCTTACAGGCACTGGAACCTGGGCTATGGTGCCTCATGTGGGGCTGGGACCCCTCACTCCTGAGATATCCCTCACAATTTTTATCCACCACATGATTTTTATCTGCCACACATAGGTGTGGGACCAGCCCAATCCACATCTCTGCGTGTCTGCCCCTCCTGCCAGTGTGGATGGATGTGGTTCCTTCTTTAATTCCATGGTTGTGGGATCTCTGTTCAACTTGATTTCTGCAAGTTCTGTGTGATGGTTGTTCTGTAGTTTAGCTGTAATTTTGATGTGTTTGTGTGATGAGACCAGCCATGTTTACCTAGGTGGCCATCTTGGAGATCTAGATCTTATATCCTTTATTAATTTCAATTTTGAGAAATTTCACACTCTGACAGTAGCATCTTTCAAAGCACCTCCACCTCTGCCTCTGCCCTTGCCTCCGCTCCAGGCACCCCAGACCAAAAAGAACTAAATTCTGACCAAGATATAATTGGAAGTTTTTTGTGTAACTTCCAAGAAATGGCTTCAAAAAACATGGCAGCTCAGGCCTTTTGACTTCGTGTTTCCCTTTCCTTCTCTTTTGGTGCCTGGAGCCATTTAGAGATCTAGCAGCCAACTTAAACTACAGAGATGCCCCTGGAAGAGCTGTCCCCCACCTAACCTCAGAGTGAAACGTCACACAGGGCCTCAGCGCCCTGTGACTGCGACCTCCACACTTCCGCCTTGTGCGACAGAAATGTGCTTCTACCTTATTTAAGCCACTATCTGGGGATCTCTTGTAACTCAGAGTAGAAGCTAATCACAGCTTCTTTGCCACATAATTGGCAGCCATTATAAGTTGGAAATAACTTAAAGTCCATCTCTATGAAGCTGGAATACTGTTCTACCATCGACACAGCTGATCTAGACCTGGACTAGGCAATACAGCAGCTACTTGCCACCTGTGGCTGCTGACACTTGAAATGTGATTCCTTCAAATTGAGATGTGCCATGTAAATGTAAAATATACACTGGAATTTAAAGATATAGCATAAAAAGAGAAGTATTTTTAGCATTAATTATATGTTGAAATGACAATATTTTTGATATATTGAATAATATAAAATATATTATTAAAATCTCACCCATTTCTTTTTACTTTTTAAAAATATGTGATATAATGCAAAATATACAGTTGGTCTTTATTGCCAGTTCTTGGCAACAGTCTTAAACCTCTTGGAACTTCCTGAGCGACAGGAGTGTCTTTTGTTCTTCACAACAAGCCCTTTCAACCACATTCAAGGTTATGCTTGCTAATCAGGTGGTGAGATGCTGGTTGCCTTAAAAACCAGACCTGGGATTAAAGGTTTGAAAATTTTTCTTTCTGCTTGGGGGTGAGATGGGGGAGCCTCAAATTCCTTGTAAGGCTGCTTTAATATTTGTTTGTTTGTTTGTTACCATTTAGTCCCCTTATACCCCTCACCTCCCTCAATTACCACTCTGTTGTCCGTGTCCATGAGTCCCTTTTCCTTTTGGCTCAATCCCTCCACCCCTCAACCCTCCACTCCCACAGCTGTCAGCCTGCTCTCTATCTATGAGTCCGTCTCTGTTTTGCTTGTTAGTTCGGTTTGTTCATTAGATTCTATATATGAATGAAATCATGGTATTTGTCTTTCTCTGACTGGCTTATTTCACTTAGCATGTTCTCCAGGTCCACCTACACTGTTGCAAAAGTAACATTTTCTTCTTTTTTATAGCCAAGTAGTATTCCATTGTGTAAATATCCCATAGTTGTTTATCTGCTCATCTACTGTTAAATACTTGGGCTGCTTTCATACCTTGGCAATTGTAAGTAACACTGCAGTGAATATGGGGGTGCTTATATTCTTTCAAATTAGTGTCTTGGGTTCCTTTGGATATATTCCCAGAAGTAGAATCATTGGATTAAAAGGTGGGTCCATTTTTAATTTTTTGAAGTCTCCCCACACTGCTTTCCACATTTGCTACATCAATCTGCATTCCCACCAACAGCGCAAAGGGGTTCCCCTTTCTCCAGATCCCTGCCAGCACTTGTTGTTTGTTGATTTATTGATGATGGCCATTCTGACAGGTGTGAGATAATATCTCACTGTGGTTTTAATTTGCATTTTTCTGATGATTAGTGATGTTGAGCACCTTTTCATATGTCTGTTGGTCAGCTGTATGTCCTCTTTGGAAAGTGTTTAGTCAGGTCCTTTGTCCATTTTTTAATTGGGTAAAGCACTGGAACTTTTATCACATCCTCCCCCCACCTTCGGAGAGGGGAAAAAAAGCTGGAATTAAACTCAATCACCAATGGTCAAGAATTTAATCTCATGCCTATGTAATAAAATCTCCATAAAAACTTCAAAAACAACAGGGTTTAAGGAGCTTCCAGTCCGGTGACCACTCTGAAGTGCTGGTAGGATGGCCCCAGAGCATGAGTGCAAGACCCAAGTCCTACTCCCTCCATCTCTCAATTCCTCTCCCCACCTGCACCTATTCCATGTGGCTCTCCCTGAGTCGGGTCCTTCATAATAACATGATAAATACAAGTAAGGTGTTTTACTAGACTCTGTGAGTTCCTCTAGCAAATCAGTGAACCTGAGGAAGGGTGTGGGAACTCCTGTATCTTGCTATGGCTGGTCACTTACAAATACGAGAGGTCTCTGGGACTCGTGACTGGCATCTAAAGTAGGGCAATTCATAGGATTGCGCTTGTAACTTAAGGGCCTGCACTAACTCTAAGAGTGAGTGTCACAATTAAATTGAACTGTTGGAAACCTGGTTGGTTTTAGACATCTGGTATGGAAAACAACACATTTTTGTTATCAGGAAAAAACCCCACACAGGTGTGAGAAGTGGTGTCAGAAAAAAAGACATCTCAGTGTGGTTACTAGAAAATTTTAAATTACAATTTGTTGTTTGTATTAGAGATCTATTGGCCAGCACTGACCCAAACAGATTGATTATATATGTTGGTACAGAAAATGACCATGTTATATCATAAAATACAAAAACCAATAGATTACAAACATGAATGTATAGTATGTTCATATCCTATTACAGGATCACATATTTATAGAAATTAAGACAAAATTAACTGTAGTTTTGTTTTACAACAAATAATAAACATTGATTAATTTTTATGATCAGTACCCATCCACCAAGCATATTCATTGTGAAATAACATTCGAGGGCTTACCTGGATGACAGTAATCACAGGTCCCAGGACTATCAACACACAGTATTTTCCCCAAGCCCTACCCCTCAGAAATTAAAGCAAATTCTATACTTCAAGTCATTTACTAGTCAGTTAATCCAAGAATACAGGTTAATGTTTTAAAAAAATGAACAGATAGTGAAGAAGGAAAAGGAAAGAATAAACAACAAACACTAACCTCCAGGTAGGTTCTGGGAACGAGACCTTTGTCTCCTTTGGCATTCTTACCCATCCACCAGCCATCAGGGTTTCTTTCAATTATATGGAGAATTTCCCCTTTCTTAAAGCAAAACAAAGTAAACAAATTTTAAAATTCAGTTTTACCCCTAAAATAAGAATTATCAATATTAAAACTATTTTTAAAAATATAACGAAGGATAAAAATCATATGACATCAATAAATGCAAAAAAAAGCATTGACACCTGGCTGGTGTAGCTCAGTGGATTGAGCACGGGCCTGCGCTCAATCGTGGTTTGATTCCCAGTCAGGGCACATGCCTAGGTTTCAGGCCAGTTCCCAGCAGGGAACTCACAAGAGGCAACCTTACATTGATATTTCTCTCCTTCTCTCCTTCCCTTCCTCTCTAAAGATAAATAAATAAAATCTTTTTTAAAAAAAGCATTGACAAAATCTAACACATATTTATGACAAAAACTCTCAGAAAAATGGGAATAAAGGGAAAGCACCTCAACACAATAAAGGCCGTTCATGACAAACCCACAGTTAACATCACTCAGTGGGGAAAAGCTAAAAGCATCTCCATTAAGATCGGAAAAGAGACAAGGATTCCACTTTCACCACTCTCATTCAACATAGCACTGGAAATCCTAGCCACAGAAATCACATAAGAAGAAGAAATAAAAGGCATCCAAATTGGAAAGGAAGAAGGAAAACTGTCATTATTTGCAGATGACATGATACTTTACACAGAAAACCCAAAAGACTCCACCAAAAAACTGCTAGAACTGATAAATGAATTCAGTAAAGTACCACAGTTCAAAATAAATATTCAAAAATCAGTTGCATTTTTATAAATCAATAATGAACTATCAGAAAGTGAAACTAAGAAAACAATCCCATTCATAATTGAATCAAAAAGGACCTAGGAAAAAATTTAACCAAGGAGGTAAAAGGCCTGTACTCAGAAAAGTATAAAACACTGAAGAAAGAAAATGAAGAATAGCCCTGGCCAGGTAGCTCAGCTGGTTAGAGCATTGTCCCAGTATGCCAAGGCTGAGGGTTTAATCCCAGATCAGGGCAAATACAAGAATCAACCAATGAATGCATAAATAAGTGAAACAGCAAATTAGAGTCTCTCTCTCTCTGAATTATCCCCCTTCCTCCCTCCCCCTTCCTCTCTCTCTCTAACATCAATATATATATATATTTTTTAAGAAATTAAAGAAGATACAAATAAATAAAAGCATATACTGTGCTCAAGAATAGGCAGAATTAACATCATTAAAATATCCATACTACCCAAAGCAATCTATAGATTCACTGCAATCCCAATCAAAATGCCAATGGAGTTTTTCACAGAACTGGAAAAGATAATCCCAATATTAATATGGAAGCACAAAAGACCCCCAATACCCACAGCAATCTTAAGGAAGAAAAGCAGAGACATCTGATATAAGTTGTACTATAAAGCCATAGCAATCAAAAACAGCATGGTACTGGTATAAAAACAAACACATAGATCAAAGGGGCAGAGTAGAGAGCTCAGAAATAAACCCATGACTATGTGGTCAATTGATATACGTCAACGGAGGCAAGAACATACAGTAAGTGGTGTTGGGAAAACTAGAGATACATAAAAAAAATAGTCCACCTTCTTACACCAAACACAAGGATAAACTCAAAACAGATTAAAGACTTAAATGTAAGACTTGAAACCAGAACCTCCTAGAAAAAAACATAGGCAGTAAAATCTCTGACATTGCTCGTAGCAATATTTTTTCTGCTATATCTCCTCAAGCAAGGAAAACAAAAGAAAAGATAAACATATGGGCCTACATAAAACTAAAAGTTTTTTCACAGCAAAGGAAACCATCAATGAAAGGAAAAAACAACCGTCTGAATAGGAGAAGATAACTGCGAATGGTACATCTGATAAGGGGTTAACATTCAAAATTTATAAAGAACTCCTACAACTCAACACTAATAAAACAATCATATTAAAAATGGGCAGAGGACCTGAATAGACAATTCTCCAAAGAGACCATACAGATGGCCAAGGGACATATGAAAAGATACTCAATATCCCTAATCATAAGAGAAAAGCAAATTAACATTACAATGAGATATCACCTCACACCTGTCAGAATGACTGTCATCAATAAATCAACAAATAACAAGTGTTGGTGAGAATGTGGAGAAATGGGAGCCCTTATACACTGTTGGTGGGAATGCAGATTGGTACAGTCATTATGGAAAACAGGATGGAGGGTCCTCAAAAAATTAAAAATTTAACTGCCTTATGATCCAGTGATTCCACTTCTGGGAATATGTATTAAAAAATCCATAACACTAATTCGAAAGAATATATGCACTTTTATGTTCATTGCACCATTATTTACAATAGCTGAGATATGAAAGCAATCCAAGTGCCCATCAAAAGGTGAATGGATAAAAAAGCTGTTATACATATATTCAATGGAATAATCCTCAGGCATAAAAAAGAACAAAATCTTACTATTTGCAATAGCATGGATAGACCTAGAAGGTATTACACTAAGCGAACTAAGCCAGTAAGAGAAAGACAAATACCATATGATTTCACTTATAGGTGGAATCTAAAGAACGAAATAAATAAAACAAAATTGAAACAGATTCATACACACAGGGAACAGACTAATGATTTCCAGAGGGAAGGGGTTTGGGGGACTAGGTGAAAAAGTCAAAGGGATAAAGAAGTACAAAGTGACAGTTACAAAACAGCCATGGGGCCCTGGCCACTTTGTAAAGTATATGATTGTCTAATCACTATGCTATAGATCTCAAATAATAATACAAAATAGCCCTGGCTGCTGTGGCTCAGTAGGTTGAGTGCCAGCCTGCAAACCAAAGTGTCACCCGTTCAATTCCCAGTCAGGGCACATGCCTGGGTTGCAGGCCAGTCCCCTGGAGGGGGCATGAGAGAGGCAACCACACACTGATGTTTCTTTCCCTCTCTTTCTCTCTCCCTTCCCCTCTCGAAACATTAATTAATTAATTAATTTTAAAAATACAAAAAATACTGAATATAAACTGTAATTGAAAAATAATATTTAAAAAATAAAGTCTCAAAAGGAAATAAATAAATAAATAGAAGGGTATTGCTCTTTTACCATTTTACTACCATGTAAATTTGGTAAAAATTTCATATGACTCTTCTTATTAAATTATTACTATTTATTCTATTTAAATATGCTAAGTGTTCAAAAATTTATTATTAGGAATATGTAACATAGGTTTAAAGACAGAGTTTCCTTATTCTGTTAGATATGCAAACTGATTCTGAGGTTAAGTTCTGGTCTTGTTTCCACCTGCCTTAAATGTAAGATCCCCAGTCTGCTGAGCAGTAAAATCTCCAACAGCAATGTATTCATTTTCTTGTTTCTCTTCCTCTCCTGTTTCTTCTTCCTCCCCATCACTTTCTTCACTTTCTTCATCATCATCATCTTCTTCTTCATCTTCTTCATCTTCTTCAGCAAAATCATCATCTTCCTCTCTTTCAGTTAGTGCCTCAGTTCTACAAAAACAAATAATCCTATGACAAGGGTCATGTGAAATAACACAACAAGTATGAGTGTAACATATATATATATATATATATATATACACACACACACACACACACATACATACACACATATAGAAGAAGTAGCCTGTCTTTGGGACTGGCAAATAAAGGAAATAAGGGGAAAGCACAGCTAATGGTTCCCACTGTCTAGCTAAGAGTATGGGACTTGAGGGACTGAGTAGTGAAGGGATCATATCTGAGGAAGATGACAGGGTAGGGCATATGCTGGACTAGAGGCCAAGAGACTTGTGCACTAGCCTTGGATTCATACACTCAGCACATGCTACTTGAGCATTCCTACACAGTGCTTAGTGTGCAGGCTCTGAGTTTAAATTCTGGCTCTACCCCGCCGCATTGAGTAATACTTATGAGTTACAGGCTTCTTTTAAGCTCTCCATTTCTCATTGGTAAAATGGATATAAATAATAGCACTGCCTCAAGAGGACTAGATGAGTTACTGACTCCCAGTATTTTTGGAACAGTGTCTGCCCATTGCAAGCTTTTAAAAAAAGTCAGCTCTGATGACAATGGTCCATGTCAGACACCATGGCTACAAAGGTAAACCAGACACAATTCTCTGTCCTCACAGAGTTTACAATGAGAATCTAGAAAATGGATAATTATGCTATAGTTTAACAGGTATTAGAATGGAGGTATACACAGAATACTAAGGAACCTAACACAAGAGACCTAACCTAGACTGCATAGGTGGGGATCAGGAAAGACTTGGAATTAGGTCTTGATAGATGACTGGAAGTTAATCAGGCAAAAGGAAGTAGCAAAGAGGGGAAGGGAGCAGAGAAAGGAGGCTCAAGATCAGGAAGGAGGTCATGAATGGTAGGACAAGCCTTAAAGACAAAGAAAAAGGTGCCCTGGCTGGTGTAGCTCAGTGGATTGAGTGTGGGCCTGCAAACCAAAGGGTCACCAGTTTGATTCCCAGTCAGGGCACATGCTTGGGTTGCAAGCCAAATTGTGCCCCCAGTAGGGGGCGTGTGAGGGGCAACCACACATTAATGTTTCTCTCCCTCTCTTTCTCCTTCCCTTCCTCTCTCTCTAAAAATAAATAAAAGAAAAAGAAAAAGAAAAAGGTGAGGATGTGAAGAGGTGAGCTCTTCATATTCTGGAGCCCATTGAGCATCATCTCTAAGGTACTCACTAAGAAGGAAGTAAGGGAAGGGAAGGATCTGCTCTGTACTTAGAAAGATGACTACAATATGGGGAACAGACTTGAGGAAGTGCTAAAGGGAAGATGGCTGTGAAGAGTGACACATGACATTTTGGAAAGATATGAAGGACGTAAAATGGAAGGTGAGGGAAGAGAGACGAGTTCAAATAATACTGGCTGGGATAACTCACTAAATCTCTCTCAGCTTTATTATTCAATACTCAGCAAAGTCATCAATCACTTACAGGGCACCTACTGTGTGACAGACAGATGCACTTAGGATACAAAAACAAAAAAGAGGTCTTTGCTCTCCTACAGCTTATGTTACTGAAGCTTATCTTTTTTTTTAATTCTTTTCTCTTTTTTTTAACATTTTATTTATTTATCTTTAGAGGGGAAGGGAAGGAGAGAGGAAGGAAACATCATTGTATGGTTGCTTCTCGTGCATCCCCTGCAGGGAACTGGCCCCTGCCGGAAACTGGCCTGCAACCCAAGCACGTGCCCTGACTGGGAATCGAACTGCGATTGTATGGTTTGCAGGCCCTCGCTCAATCCACTGAGCTACACCAGCCAGGGCTGAAGCTTATCTTTAAAATGGAGTCATTTTGGCTTCTGGTCAGATGGCACCATAGGTAAATACAGTACTTGTCTCCTCCCATAATCACATCAAAATTACTACTAAACTGCAGAACCACCACTCAGAACCACCTGAAATCTGGTTAAATGGAAGTCCTACGACTAGGGAATTAAAAAAAAAAAAGCCACATCAAGACTGGTAGGAGGGGCAGAGGTGCGGAACAGGCGGGACCCACACCTGAGTGTGGCAGATAAAAACTGGAAGGGACATCTTGGCCATGGAGGTCCCCCTAAAGAATGAGGGGTCCAAGCCCCACACCACGCACTCCAGCCCAAGGTTTCAGTGGCAGGAAGAGAAGTCCCCATAACTTTTAGCTGTGGAAACCAGTGGGGATTAAGGCTGAGGGAGACAGAGGGTTTCTGGAGTCCCAGGCAGTTCCTCCTAACCCTGGAAAGGTCACAGCTGATCTGAGAGATACAAACTCTTTTCTTAAATATTACCACATATACCAGGTGCACAGGTTCAAGGTCATGACTAGCTATGCATTTGTACTTGACTAATGTTTAAGCTGTCAGTTTGGTTATAACACATGTTTCATAAGGATGTGTGATATTCTACAGTGAATTGTACTTGAGATACTGCAAACTCCAAGTCAGTGTTGATGTAGTCGGGTTTTTTCCCCATGAACTTTGAAGTCAGTGTTGTGGTATTTGTTTTTTCATCTACTACTGAAAATGGCTGGAAAAATATATCGATTCAATAATCCAAGAGATGTTGAAGAACTGCAACAAATGCTACTTGAGTCCGATGATAAGAATGATAGAGTCAAATGTGAAAATGAGAGTGATTTAGAAGATGATTATGTGGAAGTTCACTCAGGAGATTCAGATACCGAGCAAGACATTTCTAGTGAAGAAAGTGAAGATAAATTAGACATGAATGAAGAGTATTTTTTGGAAAGAGTAAAGGATGGAGGAAAAATCCAGTTAAGAAGACAAATTAGAAAACAGCCACAGAATATTTTGTGTCAACTTCCATTAGTTCAGCCAAATGCAAAAAATGCCAAGATAGAACTTGAAACTTGAACTTCTTTATCACAAAATATAATAAGATCTAATCTTATCATATACAAATAAATACATTGATTGTATATGAAGCCGGTTTTCATGAGAAAAAAATGCTAAACAGACAAAACCAGATTGAAAACATTTCTAGGCCTCTTATATCTAGCTAGTTTACACTGCAGCAATTGGTTAAATTTGCAGGATTTATGGGCTACAGATGATAGCGGGATTGAACTTGTTAGACTTATGATATCTGTACCAACATTTAGGTTTAATCAAATTGTATCAGGTTTGATGACAAACTGACCCTCTTAGAACACCTGAAAGTGGACAAATTAGTGACTGTAAAAGACATTTTCTCAGCATTTGTAGAAAATTGTAAATTATATTACTCTATGGGACAGAATGAACAACAGATGTGTTACCTCGATTTAAAGGCAAATGTGGGTTTAGACAATATATTCTATCCAAGCCCAGTATATACAGCATAAAAATTTTTGCTGTGGTTGATTCAAAAGTATATTACACAGGAAATCTTGAAATAAATGCTGGTAAGCAACCTGGAGGTCCTTACTTGATTAGCAATAAACCTGCAGACGTAATCAAGACAATTGCAGAACCCATGTACTGATCAGGTCACAAAAGTACAGCAGATAACTGATTCAGATATAAATCTTATCTCTGACTTGAAAGAGAAGTGACTTTCACTATAGGTGCTGTTTGTAAGCATGAATTCCAACTACCCCCTGAATTTGTGTCTTCTAATAACAGGCTGAAAAAATCCAATTTATTTCCTTTCAGTGTAGATTGCACACTTGTACCTCATACCCAAAAAGGGAAAAAAGTGTAATTTTTGTTTCAAGTATGCATTTTGATGAATGCATAAATTTAGATTTACAAAATCTAAATTTTGTAAATTTAGATTCACACCATAAATTTAGATTCACAAAAGCCTGATATAGTAGACTATTACAACCAAATGAAATCAGGAGTTGACACTGTGGACCCAATGATAGGTACATATAACTAGCCAGGAACACCAGAAGATGCCTATGGTTATATTCCACACAATTTTGAATACTGCAGAAATAAAGGCTCAGACTATTCATGTGCTGAACAGTAATGTAAAAATTAGGCACAGAATATTTATCAGAAATCTCATAATGCAGTGTCAGACCAAATCAATAGGCATTCAGAAATCTCTCCAGGTGTGCATAAGCCTTTACACCTGAAACTTTACCAATTTCAAACACACATGGAAATTCTAATGACAACAGAGACAAGACTCCCTCAACAGACAAAGATGTGTTAGGTGCCATGCATCCAAAATGAGTTGCTTATCAAAATATTCCTGCAAGTGTTGTGGAAAGTACTTCTTCCTTAAATATTTGAGCACAGCAGTATTGTTTGCGACGACTGTTACAAACATTTTGTACAGCCAACTATTGAAGCTTCTGATTAATTAATGTTAAAGGCATTTTTGGTTGTAATTTTTAGCAATATCCATGTTTCTGTTATTTGAGAAGAAAATTTTTTATTCTATATCTTTATATTTCTTTGATAATTTCTAGATTATAACTGCAAATAAAAATCATGTAATTTATTATATAAATAAACACAAATTTGCTGTTTTTATATTTTTCACATTTCAGCACATACTAGCAATGAATGTATCTTTCAGATACATGCGACCTACACTGTAATTTTTTTGAGCATGATCTCTGCAGGGTTTGAAGGGTCCATGCGTGGATGTACTCAGATTCACTCCCTCTGAGGTCCAGCAGCTTGAAAGACACCCACCAGGGGCAAATGGGGAAGAGCTGAATTATCTGGAATCATGGCAAGAGCTGAGGGGGCAGCTTTTTCCCAGACAGAACTGCTGGCAGAAGCCATTGTTCCTTTGATGAGCCCTCCCCACAGGAGCAGCAGGCTGGCGTCATATCTGAATCTCCATAAACCTGGCTCACACTGTTTGCCCCGCCCTGGCGATTCCCCAAGGCCCTTCCCTACCCAACTTTCAGGCCCACCCAAGCTGTTTCCAGTTGCATTTCCATATGAATGACGTGTCTTTGGCTCATGCTTTAGATTTTCTTAAAATCTCTCAAACAAGCAGCACCTAGCCTCAGTGTGCCCCATACCTCTCGCTAAATGGCCCCATGCTTGGCACTAGCAGCATGGCCTTGGTTAACATCTTGGCCCTGCCTGAGCACCTCCAAGCCCAGCACAAGTAGCACGCTCTGCAGATCACTTTGTAGTTCATGCTGGGTAGTCCCACGCAGAACACAAGTGATGGCTGACCTTGGCCTGCACCTCCCAAGAGGTCCCAGAGCCAGAACACCCATCAACAGTTTCAGACCACAGTGAAGCACCGCCCAAGCACCTCTGTAAGCAACACACTCAAGGGTACGTGTACTCAGAGGGCACCAGAGCCTCAATGAAGCATGTCTTGTTCTGTGGCGTGTGCCCCTGCACAGCTGATCCTCCACAGTGGTCAGAGGTTGGTGGTCAGTGGTCAGAGCCAGCCTTGCAGCTGGTCAGCCTAACTGACATGACAATAGTAATCAAGGCTCAACTACAACAGGGGGGTGTATACAGCCAACATGCGGTGTGGGTCCACTTCAAGGCCCAACTTGGGTAATCAGGAACCTAGTGTGTTCCTGATTACCCAACTGAATACCTTCTACATAAGACCATTCTACCGAGCCCAGAAGGCACAGCAGCTCTAATACAGTGGTACCTCGGCACCCGTCATTAGTTCACTCTGGAACTCATGACAAGTGCCAAAATCAATGAGCACCAAACGATGAAGCATTTTCTTTTGTGGGGCAGCGTCATGACTCATACAAGTTCTAGCAAGTGCAAAGAGTCCCAAGCAAGGGCCAAGTGCTAAAACATTTTTCCCTCCTCAAAATGAGATGAGAACAGGATATGATAGGTTCTGAAGCTGATGAGTACCAAGGTATGACTATACAAACAAACAAACACAGGAAGACTGCCAAAATGAGGAGACAAAGAAACATGTCCCAAATAAAAGAACAGAACAAAATCCCAGAAAAACAACTAAGCAGTGGGGAATCTGCCCCCATGCTGCCCTCGCTGGCTGGCCATTCAAGGGGCCCAGAGTGTCAGAAGCCTGGGCTGGGATGACAGGGTGCATCGTCCCATTACAGCAGTGCCCTGTGGCTATGCTGAGGGCCGGGAGTGGTCGGTGGAGCAGGGGGTCCAGAGGGAGAGAGGAAACCTTCCTGCAAGTGTTAGCCAACCAGCAGACCCAACTGAATGTTCACATTGGGAAAATGATAGGGAGGCAGCAAGGTAAAGGGCAGGTATGTCCCCCGTGCAACCACCCCCTGGTTGGAGCAGAGCAGGACATGAGTAGGCACGTGGAGCACTGCCTTTCTAAGAGAGAAGGCTCCTGCATGGCTGAGGATGATGCCGTGGACATCAAGCATGACAGCAACAACCACATGAGGAGTATGAGTGGTGCCGGCAGAGGCAGATATGGGCCACCACTCTCCTGAAAGATGGTTTCCGAGGCTCTGGCTCAGAATGTGTAGCAGCAAAGAAAATCCAGACACTGACTTGGATGGGAATGGGGATGACATTCTGGAGTATGGGAAACCACAGTACACAGAGGCTGACATCATCCCCTGCACAGGCAACGAGCCTGGTGAAGCTAGTGACAGAGAGGCGCTCTGGGGCACAGCCCTAAATGGTGGCCCTTCTAGCACACGCATCACACCTGAGTTCTCTAAATGGGCCAGTGATGAGATGCCATCTACCAGCAACAGTGAGAGCAACAAGCAGAAGGCCCTGCAGAAGACCTACAAGAACAGCAATATTGATAAAATAACTGAAGATTTAGTTATGACCACATTTGAGGCCCTGAAGGCTCAGGTCAAGGAACCTAAATGGCAGCTAACCCATGGGGACCATTACAAATGCTTCATCTACATGGACTAATTCTCAATGCCCCTAATGTCTATCCAGTGTTGGCATGTGCACTGTGAGGAATGCTGGCTGGGGAACCCTGGGTGCCAGGAAGCTCTGCCCTCAATGAAACACTATCACGCGCCCTGAGAGCTGCTGAGAATCTACTTATCAGCTAGCCACCTCAGGCAGACTTTGTCTCAAGCAGCCTCATCTGCCTGCCTCTGTGATGTGACCCTGTCCCTTGTACATATATACGTGTGTGCACACATACACACACATACAGTCCTCTGGAGCCAGAGTGGAGGCTGAGGTCCAGGCCCTGCCTGCTGGCTCCCATCAAAACTGGGGACCACAATTAACCCAGATTCTGTTCCCCAGGTGGGGCAGGCAGGTAGGTGCAGGTGAGGAGGGTAGCAGGAGGGCAAGACTCCTGAGATCCTGACCCCAGACTGACAGACAGACAGACATGCAAACACCAGACTGAAGCACATGTAATACAGACTGTGTATGTTTACAATGTTGTGTATAAATGGGATAACGTCTCACCCTCACGCTCCCTCTCCCCCTTGGTTATATGATTTTTCTTCTCCTTTTAAGAATACCTGGAAGCAGTGCCTCCTTTAGGGCTGGCTGGGAGCTCAGCCCATCAACCTCTTGGGGTCCCTTCCCTCTAACATGTGCTCAGTGTTCAGTGGTGTATAAACATACAGCCATCTTGGCTCAAGGGACAAGATCCTCTCCTTAGTCTTAGCTCCTGGGGTTCTTTATAAGGAATTAGGGAGGAAGGAGACACAGAAATGGGAACTGAGCTACAGCAGAGGCTGAGGTTGGGGTTGGATGAGAGTGCTCCTCTGCCTAGCCTTCTGCTAAGAACCATTCCTGGGATTAGAGCTGCTATTCCCAGGGAGAAGTGTTGTCTCCCTGCCCCTCCCCTGGCCCCATGGTGTGATGCTATGTCTATATATTCTATACGAAGATACTGGTTCTTTCCCTTTGTAAACTATATTTGACATGGATTAAACCAATATAAATAAACAAAAAATTAAACAAAATGGAGATAAGCAATCTACTAGATGCAGAGTTCAAAATACTAGTCATAAGGATGCTCAATGAACTTAGGGAAAGAATTAATGAACTTATTGAGAACTTCAACAAAGAGACAGGAAACATAAAAGTGGAACTAGAAAAAATAAAAATGAACCAGTCAGAAATGAAGAATACAGTAACTGAAATGAAGAATGCATTACAGGGAATCACCTATTAACAACTGAATCTAAAAATAAAATGAACAAGCAGAGCAAAAATAGGCTCATACAGAGAACATTCTGACAGTTGCCAGATGGGAGGGGTAATGGGGAGATGGGTGAAAAAGGTGAAGGGAGTAGGAAGTACAAATTGGTTGTTACAGAATAGTCATGGGGATGTAAAATACAGCTTAGGGAATAAAGTCAATAATATTCTAATAAGTAGGTATGGTGTCAAAGGGTATGAGATTCATCAGGATGATCACTTAGTAAGATACGTAATGTCTAATCACTGGGGTGTACACCTGAAACTCATATAACAATGTATGTCAACTATAATTGAAAAAAATTTTTTAATTAAAATGGAGTCATTTTTACCATTTCTTTTTATGATTTACGTAGGCTTTCTAAAGCTACTTCTTTATCTTATTTGGTAGTAATTGCTGTAGGTATTACAATATGCATCCCTTATCATAGTCTAATCTGCATTAATATTACATTACATCAAAAATGAAAGACCTTTAAGATGGGACCATTCCATGGACCCTGCCGGCCATTTTGGCTATTCCTGTGCCTCACATACCTACTTCTTCTTAGAATCAATCCTCATGATTTGCAGATTTCATATTTGTAAATTCATCTACTCGCTAAAATTTATCGGTAACCCCCAAATCAACACTTACAGTTCTTTTGTGGTCATTCATGAATGTGTGCAAAGCAGAAAAAAATTTGAGTTGCCTAATGCACATGCTCACAGCTGAGGTCGAACAAGGCGACATTCTGCCTTTTTTCCCCAGCTCTCACACGATAAACAAGCATCCTTTTTGTAGTCTATTTAGTGCCGTGGATTTTGCACTTTTGTGCTTTTTGTTGGTAAATTGGCTATTTAAAATGGCCCACAAACACACTACTGAAATGCAGTGTAGTGTCCCTACAAAGAGGTAAAGCAGAAAGTGTAACATCCAAAGAGCTATGTAAAGAAGGAAAGTCATAACTGTCATAATTTTTTCTCAGGTAATTTATCAAGAAATTGATAAATTGATAAATTTCTTGATAAATTTCTAGTTAGGGAAACAAGCAGAGATCTGAGGAGGTAAATAAACAAATGTGCAAAAATGTGTGAAAATACAGATGTTATTTAATATCAGAGTTCATATGTAAGAAGAAAATTATTTGGATCATCTACTTACATATTTCCTCCTTTCACAAGCATGCTTTAAAAACTGGAGGCAGAAACATGCCTGTCTTTCTGCTAGAACGGATGCTTTCTACTTTGCCTTTGCAAAATAGAAAAAAATACTGATGTTACACAGAAACCCAATTATGAAAAGCAGAAAGGAAAATATCAACTATTCAGACTCTTCAATGCTGTTTCCTTATTTTTATACTATATCCTGGGACAATTTTAAGAATCTAGGTGCAAGGACTCAAGAATTTTCACTGCTGAGTAGCTGGTATCAGACTTAACCTTCTAACCAGAAACAGCTATAAAATCTGGACTAATAATCAAAACAGTTGCCTGAAGTCACTGAACATCAACCAACCAGGACTGAGGTCCTTTACATCTCTCCTGGGCGCTCACACTCTACCATACTCAGTAAACCAATGCTGATTGACTATGCTGTTAGGGCCATGTGTCCGTATCCTGAGTGAAACATTAAAACTGAGGGTGACATAATATCTGAAAGAAAGCAGGGAAGAAGCATACTCAGTTCTATTTTTTCTACTTATGGACATGGCAAGTCCCTGCAGTTGGTGAGTCAGCTTATCCAAGAGACGGAGCTCCTCCTCCTTTTTCTGATGATAGTTTCCGACAGGTGCAGGTTCATCAGCCTAGGAGAGAATATAAGTCCATTTTACTGAAAAACCTGTTTCCTTTATATTTTCTAAAAGGGAAAAAACTCCAATAAGTGGTGGGAGACAAAGTAAATCTCAGTATGAGTCTAGGTCTTCCTTAGAGAAATAAGATGAAAAGAAATGCAGATGATTAGGTTGGAAAGCAAACCAAACGAAAAATGGAATCATGACTTGTTTTTTGTTGTGTTCCCTTGCTGGGCGTCACAGACCATCTAATTTTAGGTGTACTTGGTAAGGGCTACATTCCAGGCAGAGAGTGGCTTTGGTCGTAAAGACAGGCTCCACCCCAGTGCTGCTGCCACTGCTTGGGAAAACTGTGCCACCTCTGGGAGCCTGTTTGCTCACTGGTGAAACAGGGGTGGTTTCAAAATGTACCCTGCCTCCTAAATTAAAGAATTCTGTGTCACTGAAGAAATTCAGAAGTGACACTCAGGGACACTTGTCTCAGCTGCAGTCATACCTTGGACGTGACTTTCAGCCTTCTGCTTGAAACACTTGTGAGTATCTGGCCCTGGCACCTACCTGAAGCTCAGGCCCACGTTCAAAGAAATCCTGAAAAGACTGACTGCCAAGAGTAAGTTCGAGTTCCCCCTGTTTCTGCAGAGTAGAGTCACTAACATCAGAGCTGCCCTTGGCAAGCAGCTTCTTTACCACTTTCCCTTGGGTAAGTTATACCTAGTGTGTGTGTGTGTGTGTGTGTGTGTGTGTGTGTGTGTCTCCCTCCCTCCCTCCCTCCCCCCCATTCCTCTCTCCCCCAGTGTGATGCAAATTAAAACAGTCCTGAACTATCAAACTTACACAATGTGAAAATACAAATAGNTCAGGGACACTTGTCTCAGCTGCAGTCATACCTTGGACATGACTTTCAGCCTTCTGCTTGAAACACTTGTGAGTATCTGGCCCTGGCACCTACCTGAAGCTCAGGCCCATGTTCAAAGAAATCCTGAAAAGACTGACTGCCAAGAGTAAGTTCGAGTTCCCCCTGTTTCTGCAGAGTAGAGTCACTAACATCAGAGCTGCCCTTGACAAGCAGCTTCTTTACCACTTTCCCTCGGGCAAGTTATACCGCGTGTGTGTGTGTGTGTGTGTGTGTGTGTGTGTGTGTGTCTCCCTCCCTCCCTCCCTCCCTCCCCCCCATTCCTCTCTCCCCCAGTGTGATGCAAATTAAAACAGTCCTGAACTATCAAACTTACACAATGTGAAAATACAAATAGCTTCTTTCTGGACTTTCTGGGTCCTCAGTGCCGACTGCCTTCACTGCAGCTGCACTTCTATCAGCATTTGGAGCCGGGCGTCCTGCTCCCAAGCTCCCATTCAGTAAATCTGTCAGGGAGTCAGCACTGAGCGCAGTCAGACGTCATCACTGACGCAGACCCAGAATTCCCCACTCTAATGAATTCCCACTCCCTGAAAATATTTTTGCAAACAAATGTTCTCTAATATGATTAACCATAATACTTACTTTGTTTAATTTTTGAAGAGCATTTTTATTTTCATCGATTGCCTGTTTTAATTGGATGCATCTAAATTTTTAAAAAGAGAGAAAAAAACTGATTTTCCTATTGTCAAAACCAGAAAGTTATTTTGTAAAATCATATATAAGTCTTTAAGTAGGCCAGTTAGCGACTGTGTGGCTTCTGTTTAAAAATCCACATGTAAACGCTATTAGTTCAGCATCCTCACAGCCCAGCTCTAAGGTACACAGATGTAATAACCAAAGCTCAGAAAGCTTCAGTGACTCTGGGCTTCAGTGTCCTGACTCTAAAATAAAGAAATCGCTTGACTTGAAATGCTTCTCCCACTCTAAAATCCACAAAACTAAGACCTAGCCAAGAGGACACTCGGAGAATGATAATAACAGCTCAAAGATATTGAGCCCCAAGCAGAATTCTAAGTAGTTTACAGGCATAGCCTCATTAGAGCCTCAGGACCACACTCCCTCCAAATGGAGAAAAGGAGGTGGTTCTAAAAGGTGAACACATTCCTGGCCAAGATGGAGGTGTAGGTAGATATACTTTGCTTCCTCACACAACCAAAAAGACAACCACCAATTTAAAAACAAAAAACAACCAAAACTGCCAGAAAATTGAACTGTATGGAAGTCCAACAATCAAGGAGTTAAAGAAGAAACATTCATCCAGACTGGTAGGAGGGGAAGAGACAGGCAGCCAGGACAGAAAGGGCGTGTGGTGAGGCGGCTGCTGGAGGACCAGGCAGTCCCACATTTGCATGCAGATAAACCAGGGGGAAGAACTGGGAAGCAAGAGAGTTGCTTCACAACCCAGAGTTCCAGCTCAGGGAAATAAAGTCTCAAGACCTCTGGCTGTAAAAATCTGTGGAGGTTCCAACAGTGGGAATAACTTCTCAGCCTCACAGGAGAGTTTGTTGGAGAGACCCACAGGGTATTAGAATGTACACAAACCTACCCATTAGGGAATCAGCACCAGAAAGCTGCAATTCACTTGTGGGTAACAGGGGAAGTGACTGAAGCAGAGAGAAAGCTGACAAAGCAACACTGTTCCCTCTTTGACCCCTCCCCCACATACAGGACCACAAAGCTGCAAAGAGGGTTGCCCTACCCTGATGAATACTTAAGGCCCTGCCCCTTACCATGTAACAAGTGCACCAAGACAAAAAAAGATACAGCACAAATGAAAGAACAGATCAAAATTCCAGAAAAAGACCTCGGCGACAAGGAGATAGCCAACCTATCTGATGAAGAGTTCAAAATACTAGTAAGCAGGATACTCGCAGAAATTATTGAATATGGCCACAAAATAAAGGAAGAAGTAAAGGCTATACAAAGTGAAATAAAGAAAAATATACAGGGAACCAACAGTGAAGGGAAGGAAATTGGGACTCAAATCAATGATTTGAAACAAAAGAAGAAATAAACATTCAACAGATGAAGAAACAAGAATTCAAAAAATGAAGAGGCTTAGGAACCTCTGGGACAACTTTAAATGCTCTAACATTTGAATCACAGGGGTGCCAGAAGGAGAAGAGGAAGAGCAAGAAATTGAAAAATTATTTGGAAAAATAATGAAAGAAAATGTCCTCAATTTGGTGAAGGAAAGAGACTTCCTGGAAATCCAGGAAGCTCAGAAAGTCCCAAAGAAATTGGACCCAAGGAGGAATACACCAAGGCACACCATCATTAAGTTACCTAAGATTAAAGATAAAGAGAGAATCTTAAAAGCATCAAGAGGAAAGGAGACAGTTACCTACAAAGGAGTTCCCATAACACTATCAGCTGATTTCTCAAAAGAAACATTATGGGCAAGGAGGGCTGGAAAACAGTATTCCAAGTCATGAAAGGCAAGGACCTAAATCCAAGATTACTCTAACCAGCAAAGCTATCATTTAGAATGGAAGGATAGATAAAGTGCTTCCCAGATGAGGTCAAGTTAAAGGAGTTCATCATTACCAACTCCTAATTATATGAATTGTTCAAGGGACTTATCTAAGAAACAGAAGAAGATCAAAAACTCTGAACAGTAAGATGACAACAAACTCATAACTATCAACAACTGAACCTAAAAAAAATGAAAACAAAAAACAAACAAACATCTAGAACAGGAAAAGAATCATGAGAAATGGACATCACATGGAGGGTTATCAGTGGGGAGGGGGGAAGGGGAGGGGGAGAAGGTACAGGGAAGAAGAAGCATAATTGGTAGGTATAAAATACAAGGGGGAGAAGGTAAGAATGGTACAGAAAACAAAGAAATCAAAGAGCTTATATGTGCAACCCATGGACAGAACTAAGAGGGGGGCAGGGGGAAGCTGGAGGGTTGGGGGGTGCAGGGCAGAGGGAGGATAAATGGAGAAAAAATTGGGAAAACTGTAATAGCTTAATCAATAAATATACTTTAAAAAGTAAAATCTAGTAAAATCACCCACATTTTTTCATTATTGTTTAATTAATCCAACTTCACATAAATTACTTTAAAAAAATCAATCCTGCTAACAAATATAGTTAATTAAATTCCTTTAGACATTTTAAAATTCATATAAACTTAACTTTGCTTTTAAGCACTTTGAATGCCTGACTTAAGTAAATGCTTTTCAAATAATTCCAATGAATCATTTAAACTAGTAGAATGAAAGCCCTGGCTGGTGTAGCTCAGTGGATTGAGCGCGGGCCTGCGAACCAGACGATCGCGGTTTGATTCCCAATCAGGGCACATGCTTGGGTTGCAGGCCAGTTTCCAGCAGGGGCCAGTTCCCTGCAGGGGATGCATGAGAAGCAACCATACATTGATGTTTCCTTCCTCTCTCCTTCCCTTCCCCTCTAAAGACAAATAAATAAAATGTTTAAAAAAATTTTTTAAAAAATAAACTAGTAGAATGACTCTCACGTTTTTTGAATGTTATAAGCTCTTTAAATACCCCAAACACACAGATTATCTTAATGATGTCCTAAATTTAATACAAAAGTATTAATAATCTAATTCAATGTTATCCACCAGGAGCATTTGAAATCTTGGTTCTCAGCATTGTCTTCAGTTTGGTTCAAATAAACACACAAAAATTCTCAAAAAAAAATACATAGACACAAACTTATCCACCAAGAGAGTCTTCCCACCTCAGAAATTGTTAATAGACAGGTTTCTGACCAGGTCACAGGATCTGGGGCTACACAGGCCACGGAGCTACCATAATCCTGGCTAAGCCACCAATGTTCACTCTGAGCAGTTCTGTGTAGATGCTACCACAACAGCAAGTCTACAACCTTCAAGTTTAGAGTGGTTTCTCCCAGACCCAAGTTATACCGTGACGCAATTCTCCCATTGGATTCACATGGATCAAGGCCTGCATCTCCACTGCTACCTCAGTCACGTTCCTTCTCTCGCTGGACTGAACCCTGCATTCCTTAGCAAACTTAAGACATCTTTATTGCCTTCCTACTTTAATGTCTTATACAAAAGTAAAGTCAGACAAATATGTCATATAGCAAGTCATGCTAGACAAAGTAACTAACCACTGTGAACTTTAATTTTCTCATGGTGTTACGGTGAAAATTAAGAAAAAGTTTTTAGAGTGAGGACCACACTGCTTGGTTTATGAGTGAGTACAAAATAAATGGTCTCTTTTTAACATTTGTAATTCTCTATTTAACCTTATCATTCCAATATTTAGACTTGACAGATATAGTTGCAAGTAATATTTTACGGTACATTTTGAAAAATTTCATTGTTACCTCAGTATTCTTTCTCATTATTATTTATCCTTTTAGAAATTGTACTAATACAGATGACAAGAGAAATGGCCTCAAACAGTTTCTACGCTATAAACACAGCTCATCTGAAGTACAAAACAGTTCCTGGAAAACTTAGGAAATTCAGTATGCTTTACCTTTGGTAAATATCTCGTCTTTTAATGGCTTCTAGGGCTCCTTTCGATCGACTCTCAGAAAGCAAACTATCAACCTACAATAAACAGAAATTGTTTAATTTCTCGAATACATATTCTCAAATACAATACTACCTTGGAAATAAAATTGTAATCTTTTCCCACTTCTTTATGATGAACACATACAATAAAATGGAAAGAATTTCACAGTGAACATCCATATACCCACCAGTAGATTCTACCACTAACATTTTACTATACTTACACCCTTTTATGTGATCCATCTATTCATCAGTCTGTCTTATTTTTTATGCATTTCAAAGTAAACTGCAATCATCAGTACATTTCCCCCTAAATAATATACCATGGGTATCACTAACTAGAGTTTGATTTTTGATGTAAAACTTACATACAATGAAATGTACAAATCTTAAATAAGCATCTGTATACATCCATGTAACCCAATCCCATCAATGTACAGAAAAGTATCATTACCCCAGAATGTTCCCAGAAAGTATGTACTCTTTTAAAATACATATATATATATATATATTTACTTATTATTTATTAGTTATCTACATACTTATTTTTCAGAGAGAGAGGAGGGAAGAGAAAAAAGAGGGAAACATCCATACGAGAGAGAAACATCTATCAGTTTCCTCTTGTATGAGCCCACACTGGGTATGAACCCACAACCCAGGCATGTGCCCTGACCAGGAATCAAACAAGCAATCTTTCACTTTGCAAAACAAAGCCCAAACAACTGAGCCACACAGGTCAGGGCTGTGTCTTTTTGTGTAATCCTTTCACACAACATATTTTTGAGATAATTCTGTATTGTTTGTTGTGTGTCACTAGTTTGTTCCTTCTTATTGCTTAGTATTCACTGTATGAATATTAGTTTGTTTATCCTCACTCTTAGGTCTTATACCTTGACTTCGTGTTTTCCAAACACTACCTGTAACTTTGTCAATGTATCCAAAACAGAGCTATATACTTCTGTTGGGTTCTTTTCTTTAAATGATGTGAAGACACAGTAGATGAAGAGAAATAGAAGTCTACTAGCTTCTCTACTCTTGCTATTTTTCATCTGTCTGAGTGTTATTTACAACACCCATACACCTGGTGACCGTCATCATCTCAGGCATGAACCAGTTGTGCTCTTGTCTCCTGGAGAGACAAGATTTCATCAAGTTGAAATCTGTTCTGTGTTTCACTTTAGGTGTTCTCTGTGGGACAGAGAAGAATGAGCTCACAGTATTGAAGAGCCCTTCCTAGACAACAAGGGTATCCAAGGCTCCTGGGCTAATTCTCCAGGTGGAACGATCCTTGTCAATAGTTTGTTTTATTTCATCTTTGTTTTAATAACAATTTTGGTAGTTTATACCTCAAACTTTTCCAGTTCTCTCAATGTTCCCCTAAATTATAATTAGATATAGAACTATATTAAACATCTAACCAAAGCTCAGCTTAAGTCAACACCTCACCAAGTTTTAGATTTACCACAAGAGTATCATGTTTTTCTTGCACCACTATAACCCCAGTAAAGTGACTTAAGAAATATTTATTCACCAAATCTTTGGTACTCTTTAAATGAGAGTCCCAAACCAGCTCAAATATGAGCATTCAATAAATCTCGTCTGCCAAAGATTATAAAATCATCTTATTTAGTGGAAAAAACACTTGGTAACAGATGAAATGGAAAAGGTTAAATTAACAAAGTAAAATAGGAATTTCAGAAAATAACTCACTTTTTTATTTTTTAAGTAATATACATTTAGTATTCAAAATCATGACAATATCAAAATGTTTGGAGAGAAACATAATAATCATAAGCATACTACCAGTTACCATTCTAGTATGTTTCCTCCATATGTGTATATATATCTACACCTTATTGAAATACTGTCTACTCAAATTTACCTTTTTCTAAACTGACATTTTATCACAAATAGTTTCCCTAATACTGTACATTAAAATCTCTAACAAAATTTGGGACTTCCAGCCAAGATGGAAGCGTAGGGAGACACACTGTGCCTCCTAGCAAAACCAAAATAAGAAAAACAATTTAAAAACAAAAAACAACCAATACTGACAGAAAATTAAACTGTATGGAAGTCCGACAACCAAGGAGTTGAAGTAGACACATTCGTCCAGACAGGTAGGAGGGGTGGAGTCCAGAGGCCAGAGGGAGAGGGGTCCGGACAAAGTAGTGGCTGGCAGAGCCAGGCGTGCAAGGCGGCAGCAGACCCAGCAAGGTGGTGGATTGTGGAGGGGCGCGGCATGCAAGATGCTGGCAGACCAAGGGTCCCACATTAGCGCACAGATAAACCAGGTGAAACTGGGGAGCAAGACAGATGGAGCAACCCAGGGTCCCAGCACAGGGAAATAAAGCCTCAAAACACTAATTGACAACACCTGTGGGGGTTGAGGTGCAGGGAGAGACTCCCAGCCTCACAGGAGAATTTGTTGGAGAGACCCACAGGGTCCTAGAACTTACACAAGCCCACCTACCTGGGAATCAGTATCAGAAGGGCCCAGTTTGCGTTGGGGAAGTGGGGAAAGTGACTGAAATCCGGGAGACTGGAGCAAGTGCCATTGTTCCCTCTAGGGCCCCTGCCCCACATACAGTGTCACATCCCAGCTACTGGGTAGCCCCACCCTAGTGAACACCTAAGGCTCCACCTCTCACTACCATGTAACAGGAGCATCAAGACAAAAAAAAAATATATATATATATACATATGTATATATATACTTTTATATATTCTTTTATTTGGGCCACAAATATATATATATAGCCCAAATAAAAGAATAGATGAAAGCTCCAGAAAAAATACAACTAAGTGACAAGAGACAGATGACGTATCAGATGCACAGTTCAAAATACTGGTGATCAGGATGCTCAAAGAATTGGTTGAATTTGGACACAAATTAGATGAAAAAAATGAAGGCTACACTAAGTGAAATAAAGGAAAATGCACAGGGAATCAATAGTGATAGGAAGGAAACTGGGACTCAAATCAATGGAATGGACCAGAAACATTCATCGGGAAAAGAATGAAGAAACAAGAATTCAAAAAACTGAGGAGAGGCTTAGGAACCTCCAGGACATCTTTAAACGTTCCAACATCCAAATTATAGGGGTACCAGAAGGGGAAAAGAAACAGCCATGAGCGGAAAACTTATTTGAACAAATAATTAAGGAGAACTTCCCCATTCTGGCAAAGGAAATAGACTTCCAGGAAGTCCAGGAACCTGAGAGTCCCAAAGAAGTTGGACCCAAGGAGGAACACATCAAGGAACATCATAATTACATTACCCAAGATTAAAATGAAGGAGAGAATCCTAAAAGCAGCAAGAGATAAGGGGACTGTCACCTACAAAGGAGTTCCCATCAGACTGTCAGTTGATTTCTCAAAAGAGACCTTACAGGCAAGAAGGGCTGGAAAGAAGTACCCCAAGTCATGAAAGGACTGGATTCATAGAGAAATCCAAGATTACTCTAACCAGCAAAGCCATCATTTAGAATAAAAGGGCAGATAAAGTGCTTCCCAGAGAAGGTCAAATTAAAGGAATTCATCATTACCAAGCCCTTGTGGTATGAAACATTAAAGGGACTGATCTAAGAAAAAGAAGATGAAAAACATGCACAGTAAAATGACAGCAAACTTACAATTATTAACAACCACACCTAAAACAAAAACAAAAACAAACTAAGCAAACAAAAGAACAGAAACAGAACCACAGAAATGGAGATCACATGGAGGGTTAGCAACAGGGGAGTGGGAGGAGGAGAGAGAGGGAAAAGGTACAGAGAATAAGTAGCATAGATGGTAGGTTGAAAATAGGGGAAGGGTAAGAATAGTATGGAAAATGCAGAAGCCAAAGAACTTTTAAGTATGACACATGGACATGAACTAAAGGGGGGGAATGTGCATGGGAGGGGGTGTGCAGGGTGGAGGGGAGTGAAGGGGGGGAATGGGACAACTGTAATAGCATAATCAATAAAATAAATATATTTTTAAAAGTCTCTAACAAAATTTTAATCACAGTACTATAGCGCCTCCCAAGTTATGTATCCATTCTCCGTTACTGATCATTTACGTTGTATCTAGTCTTTTCTGTGATGAGTAATACTGTGATGAACACTTTTATGTATTAATATCTCCCAATTTTTAAAAACTATGTACGGTAAATTCCTGGAAATGTAATCACTCAGCCTAGGAGCATGAAAATTTGCTTCACCTCATCCACTGCTTTGCAGAGTTGCTGTACCTTACAGACCAGAGCACTGCATGCAGGTGCCTGTTCCATCAGCCTCCCCAGTACTGAGGACTGCGATTTTTAAAAGGATCGTGGTATCTTTCCTTTGCAATTGCTTACCTTTGAAGTTAACCTTTCTCATGTATCTTAATTACTTGCCTTTCTCCTTTCGTTCAAGTCCTTTGTTCTTACTGGTTACTCTTTGACCATTCCCAGTTCGCTTGAGTTCAGCGACACACTTTTAGTGTGAAAGGCTGAAGGGAAAGTAGTCTAGAAAGACTGGAGGGAAAGTAGTCTAGAGACCGCAGAGTGGTGGTGGGCGCAGAGGAGACTGGAAACAGTTACTGTTAAAAGGTTAGATTCCGAGTTGAAGTGGGTAAGGTAGGTGTCATGTTCGGAAAGGGAAATGTTAGGGTGGGGGTGCTCAGTCGAATGCCTGAGCTTCGGGAGGCTCACCGCTTCGGGAGGCTCGGTCCCTGGGGTCGGGTTGGGAGGAAGAGGAGTCAGAACCCGGGTTCGGTGAGAGATGCTGAGATGAGTGTCGCCCGTGGATCTGGGCAGCTCCCAGGATTCGGACACCGAGCTTTCGTCCTGCCAGAGCCCGGGCCGCCCCACGGCTCAGGCCTCGAGGTACAGCGAGACGTACCTGCTGCTTCAGCTCCCGATCCTGGCGCTGCAAGGACTGCAGGGAATTGCGAGGCCGCCAAGCCAGCATCTCCTCCCCTCTGCTGGAGGCGCGCACTGGTCGTCAAGGAAACCGCCTCCGTGACCCCACAGTGACGTTGGTGGGTGACGCCATCAGCGTGCGTCCTTCTCAGAGCCTCACACTCACGAGCTGGCGTAAAAATTGCCGGCCGTAGTGCTCTGTCTGGTATCCTTGCCATTGCAGGCCGGGAGCTCTCAAGAGCCCAGCGCAGATGGTCTTTTTTTCCTGGCCAACCCAAAGGCCTGGGGTGGAGGTGAGGGGATTCCCACGGTCTCCAAAACTGCACGACCCATAATACCACACTACTGTCACATGCCTGCTGGATCCCTCTGTGATACGCCACGAATTTTCTGATGCCAGTTTTGCTTAAGATACCGCGTAACCATCTTAAACTTAAATTAACTGCAAGGACAGCTTTCCTCTATGGCCCTCATGGGACACACAGTTCTGCTACATAGTCTGTTGTCAAAAGGCAGTTATTAATTCTCTGCAATTGGGGGTAGTGCTGAAGTTTCATTTCATTCTATTTGCATTTCTGTGAGGATGGTGATTCTGTCCTACAGCAAAGCTGTGAGCAAATAATTATGATCCGCATTTCACATCTCTCAGATTGTAATCACATTTTTCCCAAGTGGAACTGGATCCTATAAATCCAATTCCCAAACTCTTTCCACTACACTGAATAAGAATATTAATCTGAGCTCACTTTTCAAAGGATGAACCACCCCAATATAAATAAACGTTCTCCAGTACCACACACAACTTGATTCCACAGGCCCAACTGCCATGTTATTTATGGGTGTTTATCTTCAAGTATACTATAAAGTGACAAATGTCCACCTCACTGAATTTTCACACTGAACACACCCCCACATAACATCACCCAGATTAGGATACGAAACATTACTAGCACCCTGGCAGTCCTTTCCTCCTAGGTCCTATCCACCTCCACCCCCACCACACACACACACACACACACATCAAAACATTACCCTAAGTGCCCAAAGCAAAAACTCGTTTGCCTTTTTGAACTGTGCAATGGAATTGTAGTGTTTCCCCATGGCTTGTCAGGCTTTTCACTCAACATGCTTATGAGATACACTTGTAACACTGTGTTGTTGTAGTTTGTTCATCCTGGTATTTCACTGTGTAGTGTACTCAGACTCCTTCCTTCTGCTGTTGCTGAGCATGTGGGTAGTTTCAGTTTATGGCTATTATAACTAGTGCTGCTATTTACATATGTACATAGTGAGAACATATGTGTACAGTATTGGGCCTCAGGGCATGTTTTATGTTCAAGTTGAATAAATACTGCCTATTTTCCCAAAGTTTTACTGATAAATTAGTACTCCTAAATGACCCTGTATGAGGTAAGAAAAAAGAAAAAAGTGCACTAAAGACAATCCATCATTTATGAAACCCTTGTTTATTTTAAAGATTGTATTTATTTTTAGACAGAGGGGAAGGGAGGGAGAAAGAGAGGGAGAAACATCAATGTGTATATGCCTCTCGTGCACCTCCTGCTGGGCATGTGCTCTGACTGGGAATTGATCCATCAACCCTTTGTTTCACAGGCCAGCCTCAACCCACTGAGCCATAGCAGCCAGGGCTAAAGCCTTATTTATTTTAAATGTCTATAAATAAATTGAGGAAAAAATTTATAGAGATTTCCATATAATGGAAGTGGAAAAGTTACAGGATCATGAATATAATTTAACTCTATGTTGGGAAAAATAATGAGAAGGATGTAAAAGACTGCCTTGATTTCATATGTTCTTGTACCACACTCAGAGTTACAAGAATTTATTCCCTGTGAGTCCTAGAACATCATCAACATCAAAATGGTGGGGTTGGGGGCAGGGGTGGGAGGGGTCGTGTATTTTGATGAGTGAAGTCTGTTATTTCTAGGGTACATGACTGGCATCCGAACCCACCTCCCAACCTCTTCATTGCCAATTTTAGCTACCATGGGGAAAGTAACATCTCCAAGTGAGACAGCATTTTTAGGAGGAAAAAACAATCACATTTAAGAAGGGTATGAGGTAGAGTGCTAGAGGAGAAATGGTGACAGAGACGATATTAAGGAGAACTGCCCACCACAGAGCTGGGGACACAGAGCCACGGTGTAAAGAGGGAGCAAGCAGAAAACAAGGGGATGATTAAGAGTGGCATGGGGTGGCTGAAAACCACATAAGCAGCTAGACAGGACTTGGGGGGTAGGGAGGGAAGAGTGGCACATGCCCAGAGGGGCAGGGATGACAGAACATTGAGGTGAGACAGGAGAGGGAGATGAGTGTGTCAGCAGGCTACACATAACTAACAGGAAAGGGAGCAACACTGGAACAATCAGATCCACCAGGAACATGGCACACGAAGAGGCCCAAACAGGCTCAACTGGCCATGAACTAGATGCTTAACTGGGCATAAACCAACAGTCTGGGAGTGCCATGTGCCTCAAGAAACCTACCTCATCTCAAAGAGCCTCAACTCCTGGAGCCCCAGTGAGCAGTGGTGACTGGGATACTTCAGCAAACTGTAGCCCAGATGGAACAGAGCTGCAGAACCAGCATTTCAGTCCTTCAGTACTGCGTTCATAGAATGAACTTAAGGTTGGAAGTAACAAAGCATAGTGGCCCCAGTAAAATGGAAAAAAATAAAGCTTTCTGTGGAAACCACTTCTCTAAATTTTCTTGTTACCATGGAGCTGCCATTACACTGGCTAAGACAAAATTAATCTTTACAGGAAAGAACAAGGGTGGTGTTCTAGAAAACATGTCTTGCAGATCCAAAAATAACCAAGGACTTGGTCACTTGCTCTTGATTTTTAGATACAGTTGGGACTTATCACCAAGCTCTATCCGGGAGGGTTTCTCCTTCACATGCCTATTCCATAATGACACAAATGAAACTTTTTGCTGATAAAAACGTATACTTTGTATTTAGATTAAGTTGTCACTCCTGGAAGCGCAAATGCCTTAAATACATCGCCATTACACAGTTATTTTTACACAGCCTATTACATTCCTCATCAGGTCCAGTAAAACAACTGACCAAAAGGATTCCTAATAGTGCCCTAGACAACTCTGTTTCACAGTTGTACCAAGGAATTCGCATAGATTCCTTAAGAAACAAGGTATCTGCTCGACACTAACAGATTTTTGAAAATCCAGCTCTCCTGATGCAGGGAACTGCATGGCCAGCATATTCCTTTTCCTTTTAATAAAAAGTTCAAAGATGTTTAAATTTTTATTTTTTTAAATAAAATTGATTCATAAATGCAAGAAGTAATGTCTGTCCAGTGCTCAATATCCATCTTCCACAAGCTATTGAAAACAGAAAAGAGAAAAAATGAAAAATACATAATCATTAACTTGAAATTATCATCTTGTAGAGTTACTGAGACCCTGAACATCTGTACAGCTCCCATGAAAAAAGCCAGAACTAGATGCAAGACTGGACTTCCAGGCCACCGCCCTTTCCACTTTGCCAGGCTGCCAATAACCCAGGGGTTCAGACTGGAGTTTACAAAACACCAATGCAAAGACTACGGTGCTACCAAGGAAATTATTGGCAAGAATGAGAAGGGGATAAAAGGTGGCAGGGACACCTAGGTCAGACCTCCCTTCTCCTTTCCTTCTTTCCAGTAATGGTATTTTAAGATGAATGCGGTGACATTGCACGTGGTAATTCCCAGTAAATATACGGATTTAACTGAACTAGGACACCACCGCAAGCTACCGGAGACACAGAAATTCCTCGTTTTCCTGGCGTCTGTGGGAAGCAGCCGGCTGCTGTGAGCTGTCGCCTGAAACCCGCCCCACGCCAGAGCCTCCCCGGACGGCAGCTCTACGTGCTGCTCACCGACACTCTGGCAGGAGCCTGGCTCCGCAGGCGAGGAGCGCGTGCGCGGCCGCCTGCCTTCGGCGGCCGGACCCCGCCGGGAGAGACCGCGTGCGCCGGCGGAGCAGACGTCCGGGTCAGGCCAGATCCAGCTTCTTCTGCGTCACCGCCAGCTTGTCCTGCAGTCTCCGCTTCCTCCAGTCCAGGTAGCGCCTCCGCAGCCGGTTCGCCTGCCAGCCCACAAGCACTCCGGAGGCGAAGGCCAACAGCACGAACAGTTGCACCTTCCTCTCGGACACGTCTGCCATCACTGCTCTCCGCCCGCAGGGCCTACAAGTCCCGTGCAGCCGCGCGCTCCGGGGGCGGAGAGGAGGCGTGTCCAGCGCCCGGCACCGCCTTCCGCGGGGGGGCGGGGGAGGAGGGAGAGGGGAGGGAGGGGAGGGGGAGAGGGAGGCGGGGAAGGCCCTCCGCGAGCGGCCGGGTCTGTGGTTTGCTGGGGTGTCACTCCTGCGATCACTTTATATTACACAAAACTTCTAACAGACTGCAGACTCTCCTGTGGGTTTGATGACGTGAGCAAGCACTTCCCATGTTGGGGAAGCTCAATAGCAAAGCACTGATGTGACATCTAGGAATAGCGGTACCCTCAGCCAACAGCCAACTGAAGTTGTAGCCCTTCGCCCAGCGATGACAAGAAATTAGCTGCCTGCGATTAAGTAAGATGGGAAGCAGATTCTTCCCAGCCCATTCTCAAACTGAAGATCTAGCCTGGCTAGATCTACTGGCCTTATGAGACCCTAGTAGAGGACCAGGGTGCCTGGACTCCTGACCCATGGGAGTTGTAGCAATCTATTACACAGCAAGAGAAAATTAATCCACCGTGGGGGAGGGGAGAGGATGAAGACGGTAAAGGGAGTCAAATATATGGTGACAGGGACAGACTAGACTAAGGGAGATCAGCATATCATGCAATAAATAGATGCTGTATTATAGAATTGTATACTTGAAGTTTGTGTAATGTTAGTGTGGAATTACAAATTTCCTTTGTGGAAAAAGGGCCACACACTAAACCTGACAAGCCCAGGGGTGGGGGGTGGGGGGTGCTGCATGGTTGGTCTCACAGATTCAGCCACCGAAGTAACCATATAGGGTGGTCTGAACATAAAAATCCCTAACTAAAGCAAGTCATGGTGGGTACACATGTCCTAGGCCTGTAGCTTCCTTAACAAAAGTCCAGCTTTACACTCTGTGAGACTATTTTCTTTCACATTACCTTTGGAATGTCAGAGTAATCCTCCTTTTCCAGAACCTTCAGGGCACAGCCTCTCACCAGAACACAAGACCACAGAATCCTTAGTTGTTATCTCGTTCTCACATACCACCTCTACCTGCTGCAAAGGTTAACTATACTGTACCCACCAATATAAAAGATGTATATATTTCTCCATTTTACTCTTTTATTTTAATCCTCACCAGAGGATATCTTCATTGATTTTAGAAGCAGAAGGAGGAAGAGAGAGGAACATTGATGTGAAGGAGAAGAGTCCATCAGTCGCCTGTCATACACACCCTACTGGGATCAAACCCACAACCTTTTGGTGTACAGGACAGTGCTCCACCAACTGAGCCACCCAGCCAGGGCTTTCCATTTTACTCTCTATCCAGTCTCAGAGACTTCCCCCCACTTTGCTTTCTCTGGCTTCCCTAATCTACCACCAGTGAATTTCATGTAATACCCCAACACCACACACACTCACATCTGCTTCTTTGAGTCTAATGTATAAAATAAGCTTCTCCAGAGCATTTTCGCAATCTTTTGAGATTTTGCTCCCTGGTAATTGTCATTAGTTTGGCTCAAATAAACTTGTGAAAATTCTCTACAGATTACGAAATTTCTTTCTTTCTTTCTTTCTTTTTTGATGTTTATTATGTCAACAGTATTAAGCAATGTTACCACAATAAATTTAAATAAACAAAAGAAAGAAAACGAATTCATCCATGAAAGGGAGACCACATGTAGAGTCTGAACTCTGAGGCTGGGGCCTCACTGCTGCTCACCTTACTGCTGGCTGTTCTGCTCATCATTTGCTTTTCTCTTCACTGTTTGTTGAGCTCACCAGGCATGGCTAAGAACTTGACTGAGAACATTTGCATGTGTAGTCCTACTGCCTGGCATACTGCTCTCTCATGTACCTGCATGACTAACTTCCTCACCTCCCTTAGTTTTTATCAGTTGTCACCTTCTCCAGGAGGCCTACCTGACTATTTCAACATCACAAAGCCAGCCAACCCTGCTCTCTGGCGCTCTTTAGCTCTGTTTTCCTGCTCTATTAACCTTTTCCATAGCACTTACTGCCTCCCACGTGCTGTGAAATTTTCTTACTCATCACATTTACTGTGTGCTGCCCGCCCTCCACTGTCACATAAGCTCCTGGAGGCAGGAATTTTTTGTCTCAGTTGAATACTGGTGTGTCCCAAGTGCCTGCAGCAGAGGCTGGCACTCAACAGACGCTCGGCAACTCTTCGGTGCTGGTGACAGCGCAGCACAGGCAGCGATGGCTTCTGGGTGGGTGGCCGAATGGACTCTTGGAAGATAACTAGGATAATCAGAAGAAGACACTAAATATCCCTTGATTTCAGTTTTCTCATTTGTGAGTTTGGTATGATCCTATAGCTCTAAGACATATTTTTTTCTAAGACATGTTTAAAAGCCAGTGTTGACAGCCTCAGTATGGTCAATAGGTTCTGTGACTTTAAGCAAAACAACATGCAATGAAACCAGTTTTATCTCATGTTAACTGATGTAAACAAGAGTTAAGTTTCTATGGCATCTCCTCAATGTTATAACAAAATGACTGAATGAAACGATGCTATTTGAGGACCTGCTGTACTTGGGCCACAGGTATCACTGCAAATCTGAACTTTGCTTGAAATTCTTGTCTTATCCCTAAGTGGCCTTTGGGCTAAAAATAAAACAGATCATATACACTGGAGCCTTGGACATGGGAACACCAAGGACCCATTCAGCTGGCAGAGACCTTATTTTAGCTGGAGGAAACTCTGGCCAGAAGGGAGAATAGAGCTGCTGGGGAGGAGGCAGGTGTGTAAGATTTCAAATCCCTCTTAGAGAGCCAATGTGTCCCTGGCTTGACACTTTGGATTTTTTCCCTAGACTTTGTATTGTTTCAATGGAACATTTCAATAGAATTGATAATGGTCAGCCAGCTTTGAGATGATGTTTAAATTGGGATTAACAAGTTGAATAGTCAAGTATAATAATTGAATGGATACAACAGAGTCTTTTGAATGACTCATTAACTGCCACTGTTGAGTTTGCTGTTTGAAGTGCTTGCCGAGGGAAAAGATGTTACCATGCACAGTTCTAGATTTTTATTGGTTGTAAGTTTAATTAAGGCGTGTAATGGAATTGGTTTCCTCTGCAACTTCAGGACCTGAAGCAACAGAGCAGCCGTTTTACATTCAACAGGTATAGCTTCGCCATGATTAAAAGGGAGCACTCAACACAGCGGGCCTTGAATTTTGGCTGGGAAGAACTCTCGCGGGGCCTGTGCCCACCCCATGTCTGGGAGTCTAATCGCCACAGCCCTTGCTTTGCAGCCTCTTCCCCTGAACTGTGGGAGGTGAGAAGCCCCATGGGATCGAGTGCTGGGCTGAGCTCGCTCGCCTGCTGCTCAGGGCACACTGTGAGAGGCTGGGACTAGGGGAGGTGGGCAAGCAGTGAGAAGCAAATGTGTCTGGTTATGTGATCCACATGTGAATTGTTTCCTCCCAGGGTGTGGGCAAGAATGCAGGGGACGCTGTGGGGAGAGCTGAGCCTGGATCCTTCCCTTTGGCAGGATCCAAAAAACACTTCTCCCTCGGCCTCTCCAATCTATCATTCGGGGACGTGCGCGGTAGAATGGCCCCCTGTAAACTTCTCAGGAGAAACAGGAAAATCCTTCAGGTAAGACACCAGCCAGCCTCCTCCTAATTCTGAAGTACGTGGCCATCTATAATTCATTCATGATTTCAATAAGTACAGGTTTCCCCTCTATCCAAAAGTAGAGGTTCCTATGAAATCTTTTGTAAGCCAGCATGGTGTTAAGTGAAGAAGTGATTACTATTCATTTCTACGGAAAAACCTTTGAGCGGTCCCAGACCCGAAATTCAAAGCAGGCACAGTGGCTTTGCTTTGTTCATTATGATCAAAATGCTTGCTTTTGTCCAGTTTTGCATTGAAGTGTAACACTGTTATGAGATCTCTGAGGCTCTTCCAATACCCTAAGGACACAGCTTGCTAAGGGACGCACAGAATCAGTGCACATAAAGCCCAGACGCTCCCAGACAGGGCTCAGAGCTGGATGCTGAGGTGCTGAGGGTGGTTCTGGGGAAGGAGCTCAGTGGGGCCACTTTTGCTGCTTGGAGGCCGCTGCCCCTACCCAGACATGCTCAATGCTGTTTTTGCTCTTCCCCTTTTTGGTAAAAGTGAAAATCCTCCTCAGATTTCTTTCAGTTAGTGAAGACAGGTACTGACGTAGGTCTTTCATCAATTTTTGCCTTCCTGTATGCCTTGTTACCTTACAGGAACTAGTTTCGTTCTCATTTGGTGAGACCCCTACTCTGGAAACAGAGTCGCCTTCCCCTCACACAGTGTTTCTGCCAACTACCGTCTGCAGACTCCACAATCCCTTACCCGCCAGCGTGGTATTCCACTCCGAGTGGCTTCTAATCAAGGGACTCCCTGCTGAGGAACCCAGGGTGACAATCAGCCCAGGCTCACAGATTTTCAGGTCTTTCCCAGTTCCCCATCATCCTGAAGCAGCTGACTTGATAGAATGGAAGACTGGGCTTCGACTCTGAGATAAAGCACCACTTGGTGGCGATAGTGCAGCGTCGGGGCCCTGTTCCCAGGAGGCTGCTGAGACTCTCAGTCAGGCAGGGTCCATTACATCACACTGATCTCCCCATGGCCTGGATTCACAAGTCCACGAGTCAAGATTGGACATGGTTGTGGCCCCACCCACTACCATCAGTGTTACTCCTAGGGATTTACTAGCATAATTTATACTTTGTGTCCATGTGACCTCATGGGCAGGGGGTCTTCATTCCAAGGGGAGAACTTCATTCCAGGAAACACACTGATTTCACTGGGCTGAAAACCAAGACAGTTGCCTAGCTGCCGAAGGCTCCTCATATTTCTGCACCAACTAGCAAAGAAGGGAGAGGCTGTGGGCTGGGTGAGCGATCCTCACGACCAGGGCAAACTGGAGGGCTGCTCTATAGTGAGGGTAAAAGTACAGGAGGTTCCTGAGGGCTTTCTTGGTGTTACCAGGCCCTGGGGTCAAAGTCAATTGAAAATGATAAGAAACCAATCCAGGCATGACTAGTGATGGCCCTGACCCTTCAAGAATGAAGCTTAGGGTCATCCACCAGGCAAGAGCCTCGAATGGCTGAGGTGCTCACTGAGAATGAAGGGAATATGAAATGGGCAATGGAAGAAGGTAAATTTAAATCTCAGCTCTGAAGAGTGGCCAACTGCAAAAGCATGGATTTGATTGCCACGTTTGTTTCATATTCAGTTGTGAATAAGTTGGAATGCTTGTATATATTGTATATGTTAGTTAAATTTACATAAATGTAAAAAATATAGATTGAGTGATATGTGACCCTCCTGGCAAACATGGGTCTCTTCAGGGTGACAGGCAGGGTATTTGGACACTGGATGCCCAAGGATGTGATAAATTGTCCCTCCTCTGCTATATACCACAAGGCACAAGAGCTATTAAATATTTTGACCTGCGGGATCGGCTCTCAGGAGCTTCCCAGCCCTGCAGCGGAACCCAATGGGGCACCCTTGCCTTCCCCCTGGCCTCTATTAGCCCTGAACCTGGCACACCTCTCTCCCTTTGGGGGTGTAGTCCCACCTGTCTTCCCTTCAGCAGGTCATGTTCCTGGAGGGCTGTGTCGTGTCAGGAAGGGCCCGGGCTGCTGGGAATCAGCACCGATGGTCACTCCCCAACTGTACGGCAAAGGCCTCCCTGGCAGAGCCAGCCTGCTGCCTCTGAGTGCCACTTGCACAATTCCGATGGAGGGGGAGACCACGGAGCTGGGGAGCTGTCATGTTCAAAACACCGGGTGGTGACCCCTGGCTCCCAACCATGGACTGGGTCCTCTGGGTGAGCTCAGAGCAGTGTCTGTTACCCACCAAGATGGGAGCATTTTGGTATGTTATTGTAGTAGGTATGGCCATGTGCATGCATGCACATAGGTCATCAGTTTAGTGGGATCTCCCACTGCCCTGTGTCTCATCTTCGAAAGCTCACCAAAGCAAAGGCTCAACCCCCAGCACAAGACTGTGGAAAAGAACTCAGTGGTCCCAGGGGGAACCCTGGGGGACCACAACCTTTATAGCTCAGGCCCAGCTGCCCCTTTCAGAAAGTCAGTAACAACACAGCGAGTGTGTCACCTGGTGATTGTCCAAGACCATGGACTTCAGAACCACTTGGCCCAGAAGTCACCTTGGCCAGCAAGGAAGAGTATGGGGGGTTTTCTTGGCCAAATACACAGAGCCCTGTCCTGGCAAAGGAGAACCTGTCCCTGATCCATCAGGTCCCAGCCAGGGAGGAGTGACCATGATGTAGCTGACAGAGAGGCTGATGGCCTCTAGAGAGTGTTTGCCTTAAACAGAATCATATAAGGAAGGGCAGGGCTGCTGGACATCCTAGTTCGCATGCAGCATAAATGTTCACAGAAGAGGCCCAGCTATAGTCTTAAAAGCTGCATTACAAACCTGTTCCCTGCAGAAGAAACCCACAGGGAAAGGAATTTGGAGGTCATGGGCCAGGGCACCACTAGGATTCAAATCTCACTAAAGGGCAAACACAGAGCCTCTCAGGGGCCTGAGGAGGGAAAGTCCTGCCTGCTCTCAGTCCACTTGCACATGATCTTCCTTGTCTTTCCATATCCATGGGTTGATCCTTTACTTGTTTTTCCCCATATAGTGCTGATGCAATTCCTGCAGTTGAACTAGAAAACTACAAGTCCCTAATATTTGGGAAAAGAAACCTTGGCAAGAGAGGCAGAAGACGGTTCCCCTTTCCCTAAATCATAGCAGGCAGCTGCTGCCCTGGGGCAGGAAGGGGCCCTGGTGGGTGCCATTCTGAGACTCCCCATTTCAGTGGCAGTTGCTATGCTGTGCAAGTACCTTCAACCTCTAAGAGCCAGGTGTTCCAAGGGTCAGAGTCTGTTCCTGACCCAGGTTGATGACTGAAATGAACCTGTCCTTTGAGGAAGAGGAACTTTGACATGCCCTTCAGTAGCCACAGAGGCAGGACCAGCCCTTCTGCCTTCTCACATACCAAATAAGCTGATGGTACTGCAAGACTTCATAGTCCAAGGAGCGATGTGAGAGACTGTACCTTATTGAAAGAAGCATGGGAAGTGAATGAACCAAACCTCAATGCCTGGGTTGTAATGGAACCGGGACTTTATAATAGTATTAAATCTGGCCTTTACTATTATCAACACAAGGTCATTGGCACTAATTCAACACCATCAAGAATCCCCATTTTGGGATGCAGTGAAGAATAAAACTTTATTTGGTGCAAATAGCTCAGTTGTGATACAGTACAGCTGTGAAACAGCTTGAAAGCGTTTCAGCTCAGTTATGAAGCCGCACAGCAAGCCTGTGAGGCGGCCTTTGGGCCACGACCCTCTCTGGCTAGACAGCCGTGCTGTGCTCTGGTCTGTCCCACCTGTTCTGGTCCAGTCCTGTCTCTTCCACTCTGCTCCAGCGAGACATCTTCAGTGTTTCAGCTCCAGCTGGGGAAATTCAGACTTCAGTCCCTGGTGGAAAGGGGAAGTGTGTTCTCCTAGCAGTGCGAGGCTGACTTATCTAGACAGAAGTCCCCATCTGTGGTCCCTGATTGTCCTCATGCAAATGAAGACTCCCAATTCTTGCAGTCTGGTCCAAAAAGCACTGTCCTGATTGGTCAGAATGGAGCCTCTGATTGGTTGGTGAAGATGCTGATGGGCTATAGCAGCACAGCTCCAACCGAGCAGGGAAACCCTCAATTTTATTGATTGAAACACTATTCCAGGAACTCATTCATAGAAGCTGGCTCAGATGGCAGGAACACAGTGCAAGCAGGAAGTTCAGTGTAGGAGACAGGCAGCTCAATGCAGGCTTCTCCCTGAGGTGTGGTTTGCAAGAGAGACTTCGTGTCAGAATGACTGTTAGGCTCTACTCTTAAACTTGAGCCCGGTTAGCCACCAGGAGTCCTTTTGTGAAGGTATGTCTTCTTTCTCAGGATCTACATTTTCCTCATTTGATCAGACCCTGTCAACAGTCAGCACTCATCAGCACTCACATAGGTCATTTTGTCCTGTGTCGGTGCCAGAGTGGCTTGGCTCCCTTCTCTGCTCCCATCTAGTCCTTGGGTGGGACTCCTGTGGCAGGACAGTAGCCACCAAAGCAATCAGAGCCATGGCTTCCAAGAGATCTCTCAGGCAGCTGCCAAACTTGAAAAAAAATTACAGTCTCATAAAAGCAGCCAGAACAACCTGGGAAAAGTTAAAGAACAAAGGCATTTAGTTCATAAGAGACATTAGGGGTAGCTGACAGAAGGTATTTGGCATCAATAGTAAAGGTTTTAACCATCACGCATTACAAATGGAAGAGATACCGTGGCTTAATGAACCACTTATGTTGTCCATACAACCACTACTCAAGTTTTCATAGAAAGTCGTAAGCATTCAATTACACAGAACATCAATAGCTTGACAATGAAATATATTGGACAAATTAGAATAACAATAAGCAAAATAATTTGCAACTCAGACTTTAAAATAACCCCGAGGAGCCAACTGAAAATGTAAAAAAATTTAACTCACCATTGACACTTAGGAGCAAAACTGGGATGCCTCTTGAAGGATTTGGCGAGGTTAAAGAGTTCGGTTGTTTTTAATTTCACCTGGGAAGAAGTATTCATCCAGGCATGGCAGGAGGTATTGGCTGTGGCACAAACCCCTCCTTGGACTGTGGGCACAGTCAGGGTGAGCGCTGTCAGGGCTGCTCATGCTAAGGAGTCTGAAGTTGTTTACTGGACTCGGATGGCTCTGGCAGTTGAGCAAGCAACTTGGTGGACAGTTCTAGTTAAGTTTTACATTATTATGTCTAGTTGAGCTATACCAAGGACCCCGTGAAAATATAATTCTGGAACAGTGATTACCCCTTATCTCCAGAAAAACCTGCTGGGAATCATATCCTACAGAAAGGCCACCTGAGTTAGGTTCATAAACGGAGGGCTTCTCACCAAAGCAGTAATCTACTATTGACCAGGCCTTCTTTTCCGGGTGATGAGAACTGGGAGGGGTGGCTGTTACCATGTTGAGGATTATAAAAAAGGATGTCAAGTGACCCGAAAGGCATTGTCCAGCTAGCTACACAATCAAATGCCCAAGGCTGATTTTGTACCACAGACAAAAATATCACCTGTGGGGGCACAAACAGTGCCTGCAAGGATTTATTCATTTATGAATTCATTACCAGGAAGGGAGGTAAGAATATTTTCCAACCAGGGCTCTGTCTGTTTTGAACATGCCTCTAAAAGTCCTTCCCAGTATGTCTGAACATCGTGGGTTGAATATTTAGGTTCTAGACAGTGTGGCTGTTTCCACTTACAATGGTATTACAAAGGGCAGTTTCCATAGCCATCAGGACTGATACAGGTGTAACCAGATTGAAGACATTTACAACTTCAGCTGTGAAAGATAGTTGGGTCTTACCTGGGCTGGGTATGACTGATACATAGGGTGCTTTTGGGCATTCACAGGGGAAAGCTAAAACTCATTTTTGCAATTTAACTCAGTTAGTTACAGCATGGGGATGTTTGGTACAATCAGTAAAATTAGGGACAGTTGAAAAATCAGCTAACAAAAAAAAAATTCAGTTTTACCAGAGGTAGAGGCAAGCGTCGAATGGCAATCCAGGATTCGACGGTCCCATGAGGAAGCTAAGGTCCCATGAGGAAGCTAAGGTCCCATGGGGAAGGTAAGGTTTGAAAGCATCATGTCATAATACTGTTATGCGAAGGTTTCCCATTTACTAGGATTACAACAACAAAAATCAGAAAGGACTGTATAGTTGAGGGTTAGTGATATGGAATAACGAAATATGCAACCTAAAACATAGCGAAGGTGACTGGCTTGTTACAAGACACTTAAGATCACTAATTTATCCAGAAAAAATGACAAATATGAAATAAATATGAGCATTATTTACAGCAGGAATTGACTTCATTGGCTCGGTCCCAGATTCTGGGCAAAGTCATTAGCTTCAATTACCATCTGCTTTTTGTTTGAGTGTTTCTCTGCTCTGGATAACTTTCGCCTGAGGTCTTCCATAGGCTGGGGCATTCAATCAGGTGAATGAGGTGCAAGTGCAGGAGCCTTTTTAAATAAAAAACATAGGTTCATGTATCAATTCCTATTAACCTTGCAACTCAGGCCAGAGAAAGTTCTTGTGGAGATATCCTTTGTGAACAAACAATATCTTCAGATTATAAATGGTGTTCAATGCATTTGTCTCCTGGAGGTATGTCTCCACGAGATTGCATTAATTTTGAGAGCCTTTGTAAGTCCTTTGCAATTAGTTAGAATGTCTCCTTAATAAGGCAGTTTCATACATTCTTTGATCTAGTCTCATAGGCTTCCAGTAACAATTTTAGGAGGGGCAACTGACATTTACCGAATGATGTTAAGTTAAGCAATAACAAGAAAAGGTCTTTAGGGCAAGGCAAATGAAAATATTCAACAAGTTTCACCAACTGAATTTTAATCATCTTGTCAGTATGTTCTATAAGAAGAGGATAAATGCAATGGAAATGGTATATCAGCCAAGTTTTGCACACCTGGTATAGGATTTGTCTAGTAAAATTTCTCTGATCCCTATGGGACTCGGGGATTTTCCAAGCAGAAAAAAAAAACCTTTCTAGAAGTATTTTAGTAACTATTGCAGCTGTTGCCCTTTGACATGGGAATGTTTCCACTCAATGAGAATGATATGGATAGACAACCTGTCCAGACCACAGGGAGCAGGCTGAGGTCAGAGAACAGGAGGGGCCGCTGGGAGAGGTAGAGCTAGGTGATGGGAATGGGACCTGGGAGCCATTTGTGCACTGAGCCAAGCTCCTCAGAGGAAAGAGGTGAAATGTTCAAATACTGAGGGCATGAGCTGGTCAACGCTTTTGCGAACCATCCAGGGCCATGGCAAGCACATTAAGTTGGCAGCCAGCACCAGATGAACTTCCACAGGACTGTGAGGCGGAGTTGTCTGAAAAACTGAATACATGCCTGCAGATGGCCTGCCCCGCCCCTGGCTGCAGATGCCTTGCCCTTCCTGCTGAGGTCACCCTTGGTACTGCCTGAGAGGCTGTGCAGGATCCCAGGATTCCTTCCTCTGCCAGTGGGCCCAAGTGCAGGTAACTCGCTGCATGTGGGAACTAGGGCATGGGAGGCACAAAGTTGATAGAGCACCATAGAGTCTCCCTCCAGGCCATGATGGCAGCAGGGGGAAGGTTTTACTCTGAACATGCAAAAGGCTAGCAAGGTAACTGAATAAGGGGTTTTGTCCAACCCCTTACCCCTACCCTTTCAGTACCAGATTGGAGGTAGGACCAGGGGAAGGCAGGCATGTGCCATAGAAGTCAAAATGGCAGGAGGGAAGGGGTTGGACAAAAGAGGTGAAAGCTTGGAAAGCTGATTGGTCATTTTGGAAAAGCACCTGGTCTGTCCCACACACAAAACTAATATAGTACCAAGAGAACAAAGAAATGTACTTGTCACTGGTTTGATTCCCAGTCAGGGCACATGCCTGGGTTTGGGGCTAGGTCCCCAGTAGAGAAGCAAGCCCACGAGGATGTTTCTCTCCCTCTCTTTCTCCCTCCCTTCCTTTCTCTAAAAATAAATAAATAAAATATTTTAACAAAATAAAAATAAAAATAAAAACTTCACAAGCAAATATAGAAAGTTAAATGGTTAGAAGCAAAAAATAACTTTTTAAATATTAATTTTTTGTTCACCTAAGCAATTAAAGGCCTCATGATGCAGATGGAGCACATAAAATCTTTACTTTCCCTTTGTAATTTCCTATTAAGAGCACAACCAATAATATATATATTTTTCCTTTTAACAGAAAGATAAATCAAAAATCCAATTCTGTGTCAGTTCCTTTAGAAAGTAAATAAATTCATTCCAATTTTAGTTTGAGTGTACACCAGATTTTTAAAAATATTCCTTTCCCATAAGCCTTCTGCAACATACACAAACTTTCTGCAACTTTTAAAACCTTTCAGCTTTTCTCCTATTTTTTTCCTTTCTTATTCTAGAACAATTATTTACTTTACAACAAAATTACTTTCTTTTCCTTCAATAAAAATGTATTTCTGAGTTTCCAGGCAAGATGGAGGCATAAGTAGATACACTTTGCCTCCTTGTATAACCAAAAGAAGGACCACAATAAATTTAAAAACTTAACCAGAACTTCCATAAAATTGAACAGTATGGAAATCCGACAGCCAAGGAGTTAAAGAAGAAACATTCATCCAAACCAGTAGGAGGGGCAGAGACAGGAAGCCAAGGAGGAGAGGACATGTGGCAAGGTGGCAGCTGGTGGACAGACTGGAATTGGCAAAGCAGCAACTGGAGGACCAGGTGGTCCCACATTTGCACATAGATAACCAAGAAGAACAACTGGGGAGCGAGACAGATCACCCAAGCCAAGGTTCTGGTACAAGGAAATAAAGTCTCAAAATCTCTGCCTGTAAAAATCTGTGGGGATTGTGGTAACAAGAGAAACCAGCCTCACAGGAGAGTTCATTGGAAAGACTCACAGGGTCCTAAAACATTCACAAACCCACCCTCTTGGGAATCAGCACAAGAGGAGCCCAAATTGTTTGTGGGTATCAGGGAAGTGACTGAAAACCCACAGAGAGCCAAGGAAGTGTCATTGTTCCCTCTCAGACCCCTCCCCCACATATAGCTCCAGGGTGGGTTGCCCCGCCCTGGTGAATACCTCAGGCTCTGCCCTTACAACATAACAGCTGCACCAAGACAAATATATATATATATCCCTAATGAAAGAACACAACAAAGCTGCAAAAATAGAACTAAGTGATGAAGGGATAGCCAAGATATCAGATGCACAGTTCAAAACACTTGTAATCAGGATGCTCCCAGAAATAGTTGAATATGGCCACAAAATAATGGAAGAAGTGAAGGCTATACAAAGCAAAATAAAAAAATATATACAGGGAACAAACAGTGAAAGGAAGGAAATGGACTCAAATCATTGATTTGGAACAAAAGGAAGAAGTAAACATTCAACCAGAACAGAATGAAGAAACAAGAATTTTTTTAAAATGAGGTGAGGACTTCCAGGCAAGATGGAGGCATACGTGGAAACACTGTACCTCCCTCCTCACACAACCAAATTTAAGGACAACAAAGATTTAGAAACAAAAACACAAATAAAACAGACAGAAAATTGAACTGTACCGAAGTTCGACAACAACGAACCATTCATCCTGACTGGTAAGAGGGGCAGAGTCAGTGGCCGGCGGAGAGGGGTTGTGGCAGCGAAAAGCAGTGGCTGCCAGCTGACCCAGGTACGTAGGCGGTGGTTGGCAGATCCCAGGTGTGGGGTGGCAATGGGCAGACCCAGTGAGGGCACAAGGCGGCTGGCTGACCACAGTCACACATTCATGCTCAGATAAACCAGGTGAAAAAATAAAACAATGAGACAGACCACACAATGCAGGGTCCCAGCGACTGGAATTAAAGTCTAAAAGCACTTATTGGAAAACCTTTTGGGGGTTGAGGTGCTGGGAGAGGCTCCCAGACTCACAGGAGAATTTGTTGGAGAGACCCACAGGGTCCTAGAAGGTACACAAGCCCACACACCCAGGAACCAGCACCAGAAGGGCCCAATTTCCTTGTGGGAAGTGGCAGAGAGAACCAAAATCTGAAAGAAAGTGGAACAAATGCCATTGCTCCCTCTCTGACCCTGCCCCCACATATAGCGTCACAACCCAGTGACTGGGTAGCCCCACCCTGGCGAACACCTAGAGCTCCGCCCCTCATACATAACAGGCGCGAACAGACCAAAACATTATGGCTCAAGCAGAAGGACAGCTCAAAGCCCCAGAGCCAATACTTCTAAGCGACAAAGAGATAGCCAACCTATCAGATGCACAGTTCAAAATACTGGTGATCAGGATGCTCACAGAACTGGTTGATTTTAGTCACCAATTAGATGAAAAAATGAAGGCTACACTAAGTGAAATCAAAGAAAACGTACAGGGAAACAATGGTAATGGACAGAAAACTGGGACTCAGATCAATGGAGTGGACCAGAAGGAAGAAAGAAACAACCAAACAGAAAAGAATGAAGAAATAAGAATTCAAAAAAAATGAGGAGAAGCTTAGAAACCTTCAGGATATGTTTAAACGTTCCAACATCCAAATTATAGGGGTATCAGAAGAGGAAGAGCAACAAGTGGAAACGTTATTTGAAAAAATAATAAGAGAAAACTTCCCCATTCTGGCAAAGGAAATAGACTTCCAGGAAATCCAGGAAGCTGAGAGAGTCCCAAAGAAGTTGTTGGACCCAAGGAGGAACACACCAAGGCACATCATAATTACATTAGCCAAGACCAAAATGAAGGAGAGAATCCTAGAAGCAGCAAAAGATAAGGGGACAGTCACCTACAAAGGAGTGCCCATCAGACTGTCAGCTGATTTCTCAAAAGAGACCTTCCAACAAGAAGGGGCTGGAAAGAAGTATTCCAAGTCATGAAAGGCAAGGACCTACATCCAAGATTGCTCTATTCAGCAAAGCTTTCATTAAGAATGGAAGGGCAGATAAAGTGCTTCTCAGATAAGGTCAAGTTCAAGGAGTTCATCATCACCAAGCCCTTATTATATGAAATGTTAAAGGGACTTACCTAAGAAAAAGAAGTTAAAAATATGAACAGTGAAAGGACAGCAAACTCACGGTTATTAACAACCACACCTAAAACAAAAGCAAATTAAGTGGACAACTAGATCAGGAACAAAACAACAGAAATGGAGATCACATGGTGGGTTAGCAACAGGGGAGTGGGAGGAGGAGAAGGGGGGAAAGGTACAGAGAATAAATAGCATAGATGGTAAGTAGAAAATAGATGGGGGGAGGGTAAGAATAGGGAAATGTAGAAGCTAAAGAACTTATAAGTATGACACATGGACATGAACTAAAGGGGGGGAATGTTGTTGGGAGAGGATGTGTGGGGTAGACGAGAGTGAAGGGGGAAAATGGGACAAGTGTAATAGCATAATCAATAAAATAATTTTTAAAAGATAAAAATATTGGTAAAGGAATTTGGACAACATGCAGAACTTGGGCTATCTGAGTGAAACCTTAACCTGGTCCATCTGCCAGAAAATATTTGGATTCATAATTTTTTTGAGTTTCATATAATCATCCTGTCTGTGTGTTTATATGTGGCAATGTATGTCTGTTATACATATGTTTTATTTCTACTGCTAGATAGTATTGCCAAAATTGATTTGTAAATTCAAATTTAGGTTGTAAAGTGGCCCTATTCAACTGGCTTAAAATAAATCAATGCTCATACAAATTGGAGAAAAAGCAGAAACTAATACAAATGTATTTCAAGTGCGTGTGATTTGGGATTAATCTTTAGTAAATAAAAATTAGCTAAAGGCTGTTGGTTTAATAAAGACATGGAGTTGTCCACTGCTCTCTAGCTTTGGAGCTTGCAGACCAGATGGGAAACCAGCTAATAAGTTTGGAGACTTAACATATCATTTCACAAGACTAGAAGGGTGCAAGATGCCTCAGTTTAAGGTCCAAACACTTGTGATAAAGTGTGAAAATGATTGCATATAGAGAATAAGATGTGTGTTTGGTAAAATATATGAGACATGGAAATACATTTTTGAATATATTTTGTTTTTAAATATATTTTATTAATTATGCTGTTACAGTTGTCCCATTCCCCCCTCCTTTATTCCCCTCTGCCCTGCAACCTGCTACCACCCTCATTCCCCCCATCCCCCCTTCCCACCCCACTGAGTTCATGTCCATGGGTCATACATACAAGTTCTTGGGCTTCTCCATTTCCTATAGTATTCTTAATCTCCCCCTGTCTATTTTATACTTAGCATTTATGCTTCTTATTCCCTGAATCTTTTTCCCCATTCTCCCCTCTCCCCCTCCCTTCTGATAACCCCCCCCCCCCACCATGTGATCTCCATTTCTGTGATTCTGTTTCTGTTCTGGTTGTTTGCTTAGTTTGTTTTGTTTTTGTTTCTGTTTTTTTTTAGGTTCAGTTATTGATAGTTTTGAGTTTGTTGTCATTTTACTGTTCATATTTTTGATAATCTTCTTTTTTGTAGATAAGTCCCTTTAACATTTCCTATAATAAGGGCTTGGTGATGATGAACTCCTTTAACTTGACCTTATCTGGGAAGCACTTTCTCTGCCCTTCCATTCTAAATGATGGCTTTGCTGGTTAGAGTGATCTTGGATTTCTCTATGAATCCAGTCTTTTCATGACTTGGAATACTTCTTTCCAGCCCCTTCTTGCCTGTGAGGTCTCCTTTGAGAAATCAGCTGACAGTCTGATGGGAACTCCTTTGTAGGTGACCGTCCCTTTATCTCTTGTTGCTTCTAGAATTCTCTCCTTCATTTTGGTCTTGGCTAATGTAATTATGATGTGCCTTGGTGTGTTCCTTCTTGGGTCCAACTTCTTCGGGACTCTCTGAGCTTCCTGGATTTCCTGGAAGTCCATTTCTTTGCCAGACTGGGGAAGTTCTCCTTCATTATTTGATCAAATACCTTTTCTACTTGTTGCTCTTCCTCTTCTCCTTCTGGTACCCCTATAATTCAGATGTTGGAAACATCTGATTTATAAAGATGTCCTAAGCCTCTCCTCATTTTTTTGAATTCTTATTTCTTCATTCTTTTCTGTTTGGTTGTTTCTTTCTTCCTTCTTGTTCACACCATTGATCTGAATTCCAGCTTCCTTCCCATCACTATAGGTTTTCTGTACATTCTCCTTTATTTCACTTAGAGTAACCTTCATTTTTTCATCTAATTTGCGATCAAATTTAACCAATTCTGTGAGCATCCTGATCACCAGTGCTTTGATCTGTCCATCTGATAGGTCATCTATTTCTTCTTCACTTAGTTATATTTTTTCTGGAGCTTTGATCTGCTCTTCCATTTGGGCCATTTATTTTTAATCTTGATGCACAAGTTACATAGTGATGGGTGGAGTCTTAGGTGTTCACCAGGATAGGGTAACCCACATTGCTGTGTTGTGACGCTGTGAGTAGGGCAGGGGTCTGAAAGGGAACAATGGCGTTTGCTCCATCTCTGCCAGATTTCAGTCACTTCCCCCACTTCCCCCAAGCAAACTGGGCCCTTCTGGTGATGATTCCTGTGTGGATGGGTTTGTGCACATTTTAGGACCTTGTGGGTCTCTCCAGAAAACTCTCCTGTGAGGCTGGGAGTCTCTCCTGGCACCTCAACCCACACAGGTGTTTTCAATTAGTGTTTTGAGGCTTTATTTTCCCACACTGAAGCCCTGGGTTGCTCCGTCTGTCTTGCTCCCCAGTTTTGCCTGGTTTATCTGCGCGCTAATGTGGGACCACCGGGTTTGCCAGTGGTCTTTCAAGCCAAGCCCCTCCTCAATCTGCCACCTCCTGGGTCCACCTGCCACCTCTTGCATGCTGTGGTCTTCCAGCTATTTTTCCCCCCAACCCTTCTCCACCCAACTCCGCCCCTCTTACCAGTCTGGATGAATGTGCCTACTTTCACTCCTTGGTTGTGGGACATTCATACAGTTCAATTTTCTGTCAGTACTGGTTGGTATTTTGTTTTAAATTTTTGTTGTCCTTATTTTGGTTGTGGGAGGAGGCACAGTGTGTCTACCGACGCCTCCATCTTGGCTGGAAGTCCCCTTTACAGATGTTTTTAAAATCAAAGAACGCATTCTGTTGTCTCTGAGAGGTTTCAGTATCTTTTTTTAAAAGTTGCTCCCCAAGGGGGACTTACCAACAAACACAAACATGAAATAGAAGGCAAGCATGTTCTATAAAGTTGGAAAGATCAAAAAGTAAAGGCCTGAGTTTTGAAAGGAGATTTTCCTGGAGAGGAAGATTGAAAGATGGCTCCCAAAGTGAAACCTGAGACTCAGATGGTGACTGCCCGCCTAGAGACAAAAATGGGGCGGGAAAGGAAGTGTGCAGAGGACAGGCAGTTGTGGTGAGCCAGGGGGCCCTGGTAAGGGACCTTCTGAGGTCTTCATTAGCAAACCCGGCTTCAGAGTTGCAAATCCACCAGTCAGAGAGCAAGTTTTCCTGTGACCCCCTTTTGTTCCAGTTTCCTTGGCACCAGGGTTGTTTTTAATTTATCAAGGCATTTACCCAATTTTAGAATTATTTTTTTCTAGGGGAGGCAATAGTAGTCTCTTGATTTTATTTATAGCGCTCAAATCACTAGTTTAAAATGAAAAGCTCCCACTGTTTCTAGGAGGTATGGTGTTTCCTTTGTTTTAATTGAGCATGCAAGTGAACAAGCTTTGGAGTTTCAAAGAAACCCTATTCGGGGCCGAAAAGAAAAAACACCCTTGAGATCATCTTGTGTGATTATTGTCCACAGGCCTAGTTAATTAAATTCTCTGGACCACAATTATGGTTCATATAATCAACCAAAGTCCCAGACACTCGCTGATTAGCACGTGAAAATTTAGAGCATGGCTTACCCATTTTGTACTCCTCTTTATGAAAGCATCCTTTTGAGTGCCTGTTAGCATGGTTTGTCCTCACAAATCTTATGGGCGAGGCGTAGTCCCCGGCCTAGACCTGGAGGATAGCTTTGCTGGTACCAAAAGCAACCAGGCAATAACCTTCCTAGGTACCAAGTGCTACTGAGAAAAGCCTTCCCTGGGGGATGCTCTCTCAGTGCCAAGCACGACTGAGGGATACCTCTCCTCAGCACCAAAGCCAAATCATATGGAGGGGCCCTCTCAGTTTAAACTCATGAACCAAGCTCACCAAATGAGGGTCCCTTACCTTAACTGAATAAAGTCTTGGACCTCAACCACAAGTAAGAGAAGCCATAGATCCCAGGGACTTACCCAAGACACTCAGGTACAGCTGGGAAGACAACCGGAGCACAAGGGACGTGTGCAAGTGCCAGGTACGTTGGTTTTAGGACAGTGGCAGGAAATCGAGTGATCACTTGAGAGCCCCACTCTGGGTGTCCTGGACTGTCAGCTGATGTTCACTGGCACCAACTCAACACTGACAGGAATGCCCAGTTGGGTGCAGTGAAGAAAACTTTCTTTTCTTTTTTTCTTGTTTTTTATTTTTAATATATTTTATTGATTATACCATTACAGTTGTTCTATTCCCCGCCTTCATTCCCCTCCACCTGCACACTCCCTCCCCCACCATTCCCCCCCCCTTAGTTTATAACCATATGTCTCAACTTCTTTAGATTCTATATTTCCCCCACTATTCTCGCCCTCCCCCCTACCTATTTTCTGCCTACCATCTATGCTATTTTCTGTGCCTTCTCCCCCCTTCTCCTCCTCCCACTCCCCTGTTGCTAACCCTCCATGTGTTCTTCATTTCTATGGTTCCACTCCTGATCTAGCTGTCCTCTTGGTTTGCTTTTGTTTTAGGTGTGGTTGTTAATAACTGTGTGTTTGCTGTCCTTTCACTGTTCATATTTTTCATCTTCTTTTTCTTATATAAGTCCCTTTAGCATTTCATATAATAAGGGCTTGGTGATGATGAACTCCTTGAACTTGACCTTATCTGAGAAGCACTTTATCTGTCCTTCCATTCTAAATGAAAGTTTTGCTGGATAAAGCAATCTTGGCTGTAGGTCTTTGGATTTCATGACTTGGAATACTTCTTTCCAGCCCCTTCTTGCCTGTAAGGTCTCTTTTGAGAAATCCGCTGACAGTCTGATGGGTACTCCTTTGTAGGTGACTGTCCCCTTATCCCTTGCTGCTTCTAGGATTCTCTCCTTCATTTTAGTCTTGGCTAATGTAATTATGATGTGCCTTGGTGTGTTCCTTCTTGGGTCCAACTTCTTTGGCACTCTCTGAGCTTCCTGGATTTCCTGGAAGTCTATTTCCTTTGCCAGACTGGGGAAGTTCTCCTTTATTATTTGTTCAAATAAGTGTTCCACTCGTGGCTGTTTCTTTCCCCCTTCTGGTACCCCTATAATCCGGATGTTGGAACGTTTAAAGATGTCCTGGAGGTTCCTAAGCCTCTCCTCATTTTTTTGAATTCTCATTTCTTCATTCCTTTCTGGTCAGATGTTTTGTTCTTCCTTCTGGTCCATTCCATTGATTTGAGTCCCAGTTTCCTTTCCATCACTATTGGTTTCCTGGACATCTCCCTTCATTTCAATTAGTTTAGCCTTCATATGTTCCTCTAATTTATGACTATAATCTACCAGTTCTGTGAGCATCCTGATCACCAGTGTTTTGAACTGTGCATCTGAGAGACTGGCAATCTCTTGGTCACTTAGAGTTATTGGCTCTGGGACTTTGAGTTCTTCTTGCGCCATCTTTTGGGCTGTTCGTGCCTGTTCCGTAGCAGAATCGGAGCCCTGAAGTGTTCACCAGATCAGGGCAACTAAGTCGCTGGGTTGTGACGTTGTATGTGGGGGTGGGGTCAAAGAGGGACAATGGCTTCCCTCTGCTGCCTGCCGCCGTGGCCCCCACTGGCACTGCAGCCACCACCGTCACCAGGTCCACGCGTTTCGTTCCACTGCACGCGAGTGTGCCACCGCCATCAGCCCTCCACCACTGGGTTCGCCCCCTGGGGCCTGCGTGGTCGTCTCACTGTGCGCGAATGTGCGACCGCAGTCAGTCTGCCCCGCACCCTGACTGGTTCCGGGCTGCCTGCGCGCCTAGGTCAGAGGATCTGTCCTGCCTGACCCAGCTCCGCTGCTGGCTCCACCTCTCTTACCGTCCCAGTTGAACGGTTCGTAGTTGTCGGACTTCCGTATAATTCCGTTTTCTGGTCTTTGGGTGTGTCCTTGTTCTCCAAACCTTTGTTGTATTCAAACCTGGTTGTGGGAGAAGGCACAGTGTTTCCACCTATGCCTCCATCTTGGCGGAAGTCAGAAAACTTTCTTCAGTTTAGTTTTGCTGAGCTGCTCCAGGGCCCAGAACCAGGTCCGGAATTGCTCTTCGGGCTCTATGCTGTACAGTTGAGCAGCCTGCTGCAGGAGCACTATCTCCTCCAATACTCTGAGTTCCTGGGGCCCAGGGGAGGGGAGGATGCAGACACCGTCAGAGCAGGGGGTGAGGGTGGGGCAGGGGACTGGTCCTGGGCCTTTGCACACACAGCGCAATTCTCCCCCTAATTGCACCCAGGCCCCACCTGTGCTCACAGATGGGCATTGCCAGTCCCTCCTGCTGGAAGTTATCCTTCATGCCCTCCTCCTACCCACAGCCACCAACTGGAGGGGTCTCCCACTTCCATTATTCAATTCTCCCAGGAAATGTCAGATGTGGGGGATGGAGCTTAGCAGTGTGCCGACCAGAGTGGCTCTGACTGCCTCTTCCCTCCCCTGCCCCCCAGGGAGTGTCATAGCTACTCACCTTCCTCTTCTTTGCTAGGTTTTTCACATGTCCCGGGAAGGCAGACAGCCAAAGTCCATCAGAAAGAGTCCCCAAGCCATGACCGCCCCCATGCCCACACTTTCCCAGGTGAAACTGAGACCTCAGGTCAGGTTCCAGGAGGGCCAGGGATACACACAAACACAGGACTAAGACTCAGGACAGGCTCTGGACTCCAGAGGGGGGACATGGATCCCTATGATGGGCTTTCCAACCCACACCCAGGGGTGGCTGTGCTGTGCACTCAGGGCTCAGGACTGAGGCAGGGCACTCTCCTCCCCAAATATCTCTCCTGGTCACCCCAGACCGGGCCCCGGGGCACAAACCTCAGGGTAGTCTTGTATGGCAGAGTGCAGCATCCCAAGGTCACTGACATATATTCCGAGGAAGGGAACACACTGGGCAATGGGGGTGAGGGGGCATGAGCTCCTGCTGTCAGGTGCCCCCACAGACCTTCCCTGACAGGTTCCCCACATTAGCCTCCTGGCCCACCCCCAGGTTCCCACAGGCAACAGCCCAGGACCCTTCCAGCCTCCCCTCAATCCCCCTTCCCTCACTCTCCAAAAACAGCAGACTGCTCTTAATCCAATCTCAGGACCCACTTTGGGCAAATCACAGGGTCTGAGGGCCCAGGCCCACCCCCAGGGCCACCCTGCACCCATCTCTTCCAGACCCTCCTTCTGGTCACTGCCAATGGAAGGTTTCAGCGTCTGTGGGAGCAGGAGGCGGGGCTGCAGGAGGAAGGCCTCCTTCTTTGACCTGGGGGTCTCCAGCTGGGAAGGCAGAGCCCCTCTCCTCTGACCCCTTGGTGTCCCCCAGATGGGCTCACTCACTTTCTTCTGCGGCCTCTTCAGAGCTCCCCGGAGGTTCATCAGCAGAGTGGCAAACCTGGAGGGCCGCTTCTGCCAAGGTTCAGGACAGCATCACTGGGGCCATATTGCCCCCACCCGATGGCACCTCAAAACTCTTGACCTCAGACCCTGAACAACTGACTCGAGTTGACTGGTACTGATGCTACTCTTACTCCAGCACGCTCTGATTCCAGAACAATCCCAGCCACAACACTCACTCCTTGTGGAACCTGGGGCCTGGCCTCCCTGAGCCCATTCCAACCTCTGCAAAGTGTGGAAGCTCCACCTAGCTCAGGGGCTCTCTTGAGGACTCAGGGTCATGCTCCTGTCGGTGTTATTCTTGCCCTCTGCCCTCTGGGCGGAATGGGGCAGAGAGCTCTGCACAGTCCTTTTCTGCCCTGACCCTAATGACCGTCCTGTGGGGCCTGCAGCACAGGACGGTCACCCCCATTTCACTGCCTAGGACACAGGGACCAACAGGGGGCGTTGACTGCCTCAGAAGTCCACAGAGGAGCGGCCTCCTGTCCCACCTGCCCCACCTCACCCCCAGCCTCCCCACCAACCACAGCCCTGTCCTCAGGGCTCTCAGGTTGTGCCCACCTCATCTGGACCAACCCTGGGATGCACAGGGCTCTCAGGAGCCTGGGTGAGCACATCCTGCCTGCCCCGAGCCATGGGTTCTATGCCCACCAGGCTGCAACCAAGGTCACACTGGCCTCCACCTCCCCAGAGAGCCCAGGACTTTCCCCTGCACAGATGTCTTTCTGCATCCACTCAGGAATGGCACCCTGAAGGTTTCCCACGTGTTTGGCAGGGTAGGGGGTTATGGGACACCTTGACTAGTCCTTGACAGGAAGCTTCTGAGGTCTGTTGAGGAAGGAGCCACTGAGAAGCCATCAGTGCCCCAGACACCAGTCAGACACCATCTGGCCCATGTTGCCGCCGAACCCTGACTGACTGACTAGCAGTGAGAGCTCTAGGGGCAGAACAGGGAGTCACCGAGGACACTCCTCTCCATCTCTGGTCCTGCAGACGGGACCAAGGCTGAGCAGCCCTTTGGTTCACTTGGCGGGTTGGAATCCCCCACAGTACCCGTCCCCAGGGGCAGGCAGGAGCCCTCCTCTTGGAGATGTTGTGAGGACTGGAGGAGCACCAGGGGTTTGGCTTCCTGAGGACGTGCTGGGCTGCTTTAGGGAAGCAGCTACCCCATCCACCCATTCACCCAACAGCCTGGAAAAACCTAAGTGGCAGCAGATGGGCCAGCATGGAAGCCAGAGACCTGCTCAATCTGCCGAGTCACCCCCCTGTGCTGGAGCTGCCCAGCGACGACTCATTTATGCTGTGACAGGGTCTCCTGTCTCTGAACTGCCCCCACCTGCCCACGGACCAAACAGCTCCCTCTTCTTGCTAATCAGACACATAGGGTGACCATTTTCAGAGAATCTTGAAGTGAGAAAGTAGCAAAGCCTCACCCCACACAGCCCACCCCCCTCACACCCTGCTCTCTTCCCACACCTCCAGCCTGGGCTCTATGTCCCTGAGCTGCTTGGTGGTCATTCCATCCACGTCTTGAAAACGATTTCTCAACACAACTGAGCTCCTCCTGAGGGTGTGGGAGAGGGAAAGGCACGATTAGGAAGACTGAGGAGGGGAGTTACAGGCAAACTCCTTTGGACAATGGAGGTTTCGAACTGCTCTGGTGAGGGTCCTGTGAGCAGGGAGGTCTTTGTGGGACTGGGGCGGGCCTCACATTGGCCATCTGGGCCTCCCTTCCCATTTCTATTGAGCAGCTCAGCTTTGACAAGGTTTGGGTTCAACTGGGCACAGGATCATGTTGCTAGAAGCCCTTGAAAATCTCCAGTTGGTTCATGCTGTTTCTGGCATTTAAGGAAACACATTCCTGAAACAGAGTGCTGGCCTGAGGTGCCAGAGCAGCTTAGAGACCTCACCCACTCACACAGTCCATGTCAGCAGGCTGGACTGCCTCCCAAGAGGTGCCAGCTGCTGAGGGGACACTGGGAGACACCTGGGAGACACCTCAGGGTCCACCCTCTAATGGGGAGAGGCCTACTTACTGGGAAACTTTCTCCCAGGTGTTTTTTAACCTATGGAGTGGCACGCTCCTGAAGGCCGATATTATTCCATGCAAGGAAGCCATATTTTTCAGGGTCTTGCACTCCTGGGAAGGAAGGAGATGAGCTGTGAGGTGGAGAGCTGGATTTCTCCCTTCAATGCCCTCCAGGGACAGCCCTGCTGGGTGGGCCAGGTGCTCAGGGGGGCACATTTAGGACCCAAAGGCCAACACTCACTGAGAGGAGGGTCTTAGCTCAGCCCAAGGAAGGAGCCAGCTAGGAGGTGAGCCTCCCAGCACTGGGACCTGAGACTCAAGGTCAGCGTGCCCCTGGCACAAAGGGCCCAGTAACTGTGCTGGGCCTCAACCTCAGCCCTCAATCCTGAGAGCTGATTAAGGAGGACAGGCACTCTCCTGGGCTTCCCATCACATACCTGGGCCACCTTAATCCAGTGCTCCACCACTTTGGCCCTGTCTCTGGCCTTCATGCTTGGGTCCCCAAGGCAGGTGGTGATCACACAGGTCACCAGAGAGCTGTACTGGGTGATGGTGGCACTGAGAGTGCGTGCCCAGTGCTGTCTTTCAGGCTTGTCCTTCAGGGGCCAGACAGAGCCCAGGCACTGGTGGGGCAGAACCCGCTTGAACAGCTCCTGGGGAGAAACGGGAGTGTCATCCAGCCCTGCCCCATGCTCACTCAGTGTCCCCAATCCCCTGCAGTACCAGGCAGGTATCACTGGTCAGACCTAGAGCTATGGAAGCTGAGGGTGCGGCCTGAGCCTTGTAGGAGCCTTTGCAATTTATTCTCTGTCCATCGAGGGCACCCATCGGTTGATGACCCAGGACCAAAGGCTGGTGGGAAAGGGACAGGAGCATCTTTCCCAGCCCGTCCTCAGTAACCTAAGCTCCAGGATACAGCTCAAGTCTGCTCATCCCAAGGGGGCATCTTCCAGGATCCTGATCATCTGTCTCTTCTGAATCCCCACTCAGTGCACATTCCCCTGTACCACCTACAACCACAGGCTTGGTTTGTTTGTCTTCCTTGTAATTAAGCACACATCAGGTGCCTAGTAAGTGCTGATGGAGGGGCGACCCACATACCTGGCTACCCACAGGGAGCTCCCCTCTGCACCTAATGGGCCAGGATCCACCCGGCTTTCTGTGTGATGCTACACTCTGTGCAGCGGGTCCTGCGAGTGCCCACTGCCACTGGCGATGGGGTCAGGTGAGATGGATGTGGAATAAAGCAGGCAGAGTGGGATGGGTCTGTAATGCGGATGGGGCTCTAGGGCACAACTCATCCCAGCCTCCCCTTTGGTTCTAAGAGGACTGGGACCCCATCCACAATTCTCCTTGACCCCTGACCTCTGGGAGTAGAAGCCACCAGAACTCAGCCCACCCTTGGGAATCAGCAGACGTGTAAGATCACAGTTCTGCCAGTCCCTGTCCAACTACAATCCCCACTTTGCAAGGCCAGGAGGCCCTCCTTCTGGACCCCAAGGCCACTCACTGTTTCATCTGGTCGGGTGGTGTGTCTCCCTGGTCATTATGAAAAGGTTGGCCTCCAGATGTCGAGAAGACCCGTATGCACCCAGGTCTGGAGGGTGCAAAGGACCTGTGAACGATGTCTAGTGTGACTCTCTCATTCCCTCCCTAGAACTGAGGCCTAGGGATCGTATCTGCTCCATTCATTCAGTTATGCTAAGTGTCTTCAAATACGCTTGTTGGGTGTAAGCACTTAATACACAAGACCAAGCAAATGACTTGGACCAGAACCATCCCAGAGATCTGAGTGGGCCTGAGGCCCCCTGCCCCCCAGAGAACCCTAATGTGGCTACACCAGGGACAAGGACAAAGATCAGCTGAGTGGATTCCAAACTCCTTGACAGGTTGTTTTCCATGTGCCTTCCCAAACTCAGAAATGCCACAGGCCACTGATGGGTGAGGCTGTTGACTCTTGATGGAGGTGAGAGAAATAAGTGCCGTGAACAACCACAGCGTGTCAGCTGCTGGGATCTGCCAAGGCTGGTGTCCAAAGTAGTCACTACAAACACCTGTAAGGTTTATTCTCTACCACGCCAGCTGTCAGAGGTGCACACTNATGGGCCAGGATCCACCCGGCTTTCTGTGTGATGCTACACTCTGTGCAGCGGGTCCTGCGAGTGCCCACTGCCACTGGCGATGGGGTCAGGTGAGATGGATGTGGAATAAAGCAGGCAGAGTGGGATGGGTCTGTAATGCGGATGGGGCTCTAGGGCACAACTCATCCCAGCCTCCCCTTTGGTTCTAAGAGGACTGGGACCCCATCCACAATTCTCCTTGACCCCTGACCTCTGGGAGTGGAAGCCACCAGAACTCAGCCCACCCTTGGGAATCAGCAGACGTGTAAGATCACAGTTCTGCCAGTCCCTGTCCAACTACAATCCCCACTTTGCAGAACCAGAAGGCCCACCCTCTGAACCCCAAAGCCACTCACTGTTTCATCTGCTCGGGTGGTGTGTCTCCCCGGTCATTATGGGGAGGTTGGCCTCTAGATGTCTAGAAGACACGTATGCACCCAGGTCTGGAGGTTGGAAAGGACCTGTAAACGATGTCTAGTGTGACTCTCTCATTCCCTCCCTAGAACTGAGGCCTAGGGATTGTGTCTGCTCCATTCATTCAGTTATGCTAAGTGTCTTCAAATGCGCTTGTTGGGTGTAAGCACTTAATACACATGGCCAAGCAAATGAACTTGGGGCAGAACCATCCCAGAGATCTGAGTGGGCCTGGGGCCCCCTGCCCCCCAGAGAACCCTAATGTGGCTACACCAAGGACAAGGACAAAGATCAGCTGAGTGGATTCGAAACTCCTTGACAGGTTGTTTTCCATGTGCCTTCCCAAGCTCAGAAATGCCACAGGCCACTGATGGGTGAGGCTGTTGACTCTTGATGGAGGTGAGAGAAATAAGTGCCGTGAACAACCACAGCATGTCAGCTGCTGGGATCTGCCAAGGCTGGTGTCCAAAGTAGTCACTACAAACACCTGTAAGGTTTATTCTCTACCATGTCAACTGTCAGAGGAGCACACTGAGGCTCAGACAGATGCGGTAACCTCTTCCAGACACACAGCTGGTGGTGGGCAGAGTCAGCACTGTGCCAAAGAGGGGGCGTGGGTTCACCCAGTAAGCAGCTGGTCCAGGAAGCGGTGGGCTCTGGAGAAGGCCGGGTGGATGGACACGAAGGTGGAGATGTGGTGGGTGTATCCACCCAGGAAAGCTGGTACCAGGGACGCCGTCACCTTCTCCAGTGTGCGTCCCCGGAGGGCCCGCATCCTGCAGGCTGCCTGCAGGTTAGGTGTTAACTCTGGTGAATGTTGAAGGGGACAAAGGAGGGACAGGCAGTCAGCAGCCTCACTGTGAATCACCAGGAGGATTGAAGTCTGTCTCAAGCTCACCCAGGAACTCCCAGGCCCTCAGGGATGTGAAAAGAGGAGGGACAGGAGTGCCCTCACCAAACAGTTCGAGGTTTTAATTTATTTACTTTTTAATTTTTTTTAGCTTTGAGAGAGATGGGGGAAGGGAAGGAGAAAGAAAGGGAGAGAAACACCAGTGTATGAGAGACATGTCCGTCCGTCAGCTACCTCTTTCACACCCCCAGCTTGGGGCCTGACTTGCAACCAGGCACATGCCCTGGGGGTCAAACCAGGGCCTTTGGTTCTCAGGCCCACACTCAGCCCACTCAGCCTCACTAGCAAGGGTACAGGTTCTAGATTTTAAAAGTAACATTTATGTTTCATGGGGTGTACATATTTATACAATTGTTACCTTCTAGGCATGTTTTTAGCTGAGGAGCGTCAGACCTCCCTGTATTAATACTCTGTGTCAAAAACAATGTCCCTGCAAGTCCTTGACAGACATCTCCATTATAGGGACAAGAACAGAGGCTTTGGGATGTCAAATGGCTTCTCAGTGTCATACAGGTCAGAACTGAAAATGGTCCTGGGTCACAATCCCTCCAGCTCCCTCAGACTTCTGATGTGGATGGAGAGGGACCATCCTTCCCTTCTGATGTGGAAGGAGAGTGTCTGGGGAACCTTCCCTCCCCAGTTTAGACATAGAGCACAGGATGGACACGGTCCATAAGATGGAAGGACTTCAAAACAGACCCTTATTTCTCCTCCATTGACTTGAAAGGGTGTTTGAGACCCTCACTCTGAAGATCCCAAATTCCACAAAGGGGCAAATGCCTGGGGACTCCAGACTGGAGAAAGCCCATCACAGGCAGGCATCTGAGCAGATAACTTAGGAAGGAACAAATCCACGTGGCAGGTGAAAAGCTGAGAGATGAATCAAAGTGCCTGGGAGGCAACTGCAAATCAAGGAATGCTGGGATTGCCTTAAACACCCTGACATCAGATTAATAAAAATCAAAATGAGTGAGAAATCCCTGGACCAGGCGGGGCGCAAGCAAGCAGCTATCGTCAGAAACTGCTGTTGGCAATGTCCCTGCTACAGCCTCTTTCATTTGGAATCTGTCTGTGACTGTTAAATTTTACATGTGCAGGTCCTTCCACCAGCAGTCCCATCATCCCTGACCACATATCTCCACCTGGGGACAGTGTATACTATGGCCTGAATTGTGTCACTCAAATTTGATGACTTTGTAACCCCTAGAACTTCAGACCATTACTGTTTTGGACTTACAGTCTTTAAGGAAGTAATACAGTTAAGTTCACTGGGGTGGGTCCTAATCCAATATGACTGGTGTCCTTTGAAGAGGAGGGGAGACATGTGTGGCACAGAGATGAAAAACAGCCACCTACAACCAAGTAGAGACCCCTCTGGAGAAAGCAGCACAGCCGACCCACTCATCTCCAATGTTTAGCTTCCAGAACTGTGTGAAGATGAGTGTGTGCTTCACGGCAGAGCACAAGCACATCTGCGTTTTGCTGTTCTGTTGCATTAGCTACCCGGCCCGGCGATCCTGGGGAGCGGCCAGCCAGCTCCGCCATCAGAGCTCCCCCAGGACATCATCCGGGAGCCGTCATCGGGTTCAACTGCCCCACCTCCCCGGGCAAGGGGAAGGTGCCACCTGACGTGGCCCTGTGTCACGGCAGCCTGAACAAACAGACAGTCCCCTGGGACACACTTCAGTGTTTCCTGCAGCACACTGAAATGGCACCCAAGTTGAATTACATTGAGGTCCCACAGCACTGAAAGGCTGCATCGCTGTGGCCAATCTCACAGAATATAATGTCCTCCTTCATGGAAATATTATGAACACAGGTGAGGCCACAGCTCCAGGCCTGGTAAGGCCTTGTGGTATGTTGTGTGGATGACGAGTAGCAGAGAAACATACAGAAGAGCTTCATGCCACCCTCCCCTTGTGCGTGAACAAACCGTGATGATACGTGTGAGGGTGTGTAGACTCGGAGACAGTCTGCAAGGACCGTGGAGCTGACTGCTCCCCTGGATCCCTGGGCCGGGCAGGTAAGAAAAACCCCCCAGCAAAATGCAGATGCACTTGTGCACTGCTGTGAAGTGAAACAACACACTTTTTTCTCTAATATTCCTACGCATACGTGAAGAGTGTCTCTGCCACCCGTGGAGCTGGTGGGAGCAGTGGAGGTCCAGGTTGCATGTGCATGGGACCATGGGACAGTCCAGTGGGGAAGCTCTGCAGGGCCACAGGGGGGTTCCCAGATTTGAGTCTGGGCTTTCGGCCACCCCAGTCATTTCAAGGTCATGGGTGTGGAGGACCCTTTGGGCCAGCTCTCACCTCAGTGCAGCACCAGATGATGCTGGTGGCCTGGAGCACCTTCCCCTTGCCCAGGGAGGTGGGGCAGTTGAACCTGAGGACCAGCTCCTGGGTGACGTCCTGGGGGAGCTCTAAAAGGCAGAGTCCAACACTGGTCCAGGAGGCACTGGGGACCTTCCACACAGTCTGTGGCCCCTTGTTACGGCAGACCAAACAAACTAGTGCACAGTCCGTCGAGAACAAGGCAGGGCATCCCCTGCAGCACCGCCAAAATGGCAGCCGAACTGAATCCTGTCGAGGTCCGATTCAGTGAAAGGCTGAATCACTGAGGAAAATGAGCTCCTTCATGGGATATTATGGAGATGAGTAAGGCCACCGCTCCTTGCCTGGCCGGCCTACAACGGTTTGCTGTGCTCTGTTAGATGGCAAGTTGCAGAGAAATATATCCAACAACTTAATCCCACCCCTTTTTTTGTACAAACCACCCTATCAAGTATGAAGATGCGTAAGCCTTGGAGAAAGTCTGCAAGGACGTGGATCTGGCGGGTCCACAGCACACCTGGGGCATGTTAAACAGTCTAAACTAGCAAAATGCAAAGGAACGTAAAGGTTTTTCTCTTCTATTCCAACAAATATGCGAAGAGTCTATATCTCGACCCTGCCAGGAACCATGTTATGGATGATGTATTTCTGCTTCCCACAGATTTTTAATTACAACCAATTTCCTGGAGCTGCCCAAATGTTGTAGTCACCCTGACACCCATCTGGAAGGACATGTCCTGGACATACCTTGGGGGCTGGAACTCAGGCAGCCAGATCTCACCTGTTGCCCTCCAGGCCACGGGAACTTGCCTATCTGCTCCAGGAGCCTGGGGTGGACTACGCTGTGGCTGGGTCTGCACCTGAGGACAGGGGAAAGGGTGGAAGTCCATGACGGCCCTGGTAGGCACGGTTATTTTCCGTGTTAGAAGTGTGATCTGGAGAAAGCCCAGACCTGGCATCAACCAGCTATAGGACCTCTGCCCCCAAGAATCAAAGATGCAGCCCCAGATCTCAGGAGAGTGCACCTTTTCTTGGTGGTCTGATGGAGTGTGACCCAGCTGAGGGATCCACGCTGAGGTCTTTGGGGAAAAAAGCCCAGTAAGTGACTCACCTCTTCTGGGATCCTGCCCCACTTGCTAACTTTCAGGGCAGTGGATCAGAGGACACTTAGGCTGCAGAACAGAGACAAACCTGGTCAGAACATCCCAATGCTTATCAGGTGGCCCCTCCTCCCAAGCTTCAAAGCACACAGGCACCTTGGGCCCACACACCCCTCACACACACTGTCACTGAACCCCAGATGGTGGCTGCTTCTAAGATAACCTAGCACCATGAACACATCTGAAGACAGCAGGACAGCACGTGTCTACTGTGATGGGACAGATGTGATGACGGGATTCCTCACACAGACTGCAGTGCCCACTTGGCTGGAGTCGCTGGCCCTCTCTTTTGTGGGCTGTACAGTAGCAAGTAAGTGGTGATGCTGGGGAGCCCACAGGGCAAGGAGATACCTGTGGCCTTTTGGAGCTGAGGGTGGCCTGCAGCCCACAGCCAGCAAGATATCCAGCTGGTCAGTCCTACAGCTGCAGGGAACTGAATTCTGCCCATAACCAGAGGGTCATATCTCCTTCCCTCACAGACCCTCAGAGGCCACAACCTCAGCCAAACCCTTGTGAGACCTGACTCAGAGGAACTGCTTATGCCACGGCTTGTCCTGGCCTGTAGATGCTGTCCAATAGTCACGAATGTGTATGGTCACCAGGTTAGTGATAGTAGTGCTCCACAGTGAGAAACGACCAACACACATCCTTCATGAAACCAGCTTCTGAGTCTTTAGTTGACTTTTACAGAGGAAACTTAGTATCGGAGAGGAATGCTCGATTGTAATACAATTATCTGAAAATGAAAGGGTATGCATTTCCATGATGGGAGACGGTTCTCCAGGGGCCCCTCACGGTTCTGCTGCCTTAAAGTGGGGCACTGCCTGCCCCTGTTCCTTTGTGCGTAGGCAGCATCCTTGAACGACAGTGTCTGCCTCTGCAGCAAAGGGCAGGCTGGCTTGTGGCCTCAAAAGATAGGGATGGTTTCTCCATTTCAGCAAAGAGCAGACATTCTTACTGCGCGTTACTAAAGAGGTGAGTTTCCTAAGCTGCCTGCTCCTTTGCTGTGATGCCACCCGGCATGTATGCAGATGGCATCTGGCCTTCTTCACATCACCCTGTGAGAATCGGGGCTCAGAGAACTGGCACCAAAATGGTGACACTCCATTCTACGGCATGAGAAATAAATTCTCCTTTCTCTCTGACTGGAATGGGGCAGGAAGAATGGAGCAAGCAAAGGAAAGAAAGAAAAGACAATTCTGGAGGCCAGGGCAGGTATAATCAGGCAGGTTGCCTGCTTAACAGTGGGCCCGAATCCAGGGCCCAGCCCTGGTCAAAGATAAGACAGAACTTCTCAGGAAGGCAGAGCTGTCCTGTGCCCACAAGCCTTGGTATCCCAGTAAGGCAGGCTGAGGGAGAGACTATGGGCTGCTCATTTCTGCTTCATAGTTTCGTGCCAGCAAGGATCTGTTATTGGTGTAGTTTTCCCCCTTGGGCTCACATATGCCAGCTGCCATTAGTGGCTCCATCTCTGAATCCAAGATGGCACACGTAACCTTCCTCATCCTGGGCCATAGGGTGAAGCTCCAAGTCCTTGGCCACAGTGCAGGGAGAAGAGCCTGATCTAAGTTGGGCAAAAGAGACTCATCCAGTCTGTAAACAAGAGCTTAGTGTGAGCCTGGAGCTGCTGGTGACATAGAGAGAAATCACGGCTTCGCATCATTGTTTGAGTCCCTGGATCTGGCCAAGATACCTTGTCAGCTCTGGGAACCAACACATGCTGCTGAATTAAGATATTTCCATTAAGAGTTCTGTACCTTGCAGCTGTGAGCACTCTGAAAGTACTGTGGGATTCCAGGCCCTTCCAGGCAGGATCCATCCAATCCCCTCCAGGGCACATCACCTCTGCTCAAAACACCAACTCAGTGTTCCCCAAAGACTGTCCCTTTCTTTTCTGCTTTCACACCACTGATTATTCTCTCATGAAAGCCTACCCATTCCTCAATGCCAAAACTATGTCTCTCTTCCTCCAGGAAGCTTTCCCGGACCATTAGTTTCAAGGGGCATCAAGTGCCGTGTGTCAGGTTTCCCTTCTCCTGACAGTGGGATTGGAAGGCCTTGGGGGGCAAGAACTATGTACCTTAATGTCCACCTCCTCTACAAATCACATGTTCAGTATGTTTGATGAACAAACGTTGCATAAGAAAGCATGATCCCCTGGCCGTAATGAACTTATAAAGTAAAAAATAAGAAAGATATAAAGCCTGTCGACAGACTAAAAATTGTGTGTGAGTGCAAAGACACATACATGCAAATTTCCCTCACCACTCTCATTAAAGCACAGAGAGGCAAACAGGGGAAAGATAAATATAGAACATCCTATGCCTTGTCAAAACAAAATCCACCCTCCACCCCAAGTTTATTCCAGAAGGAAATTCTCCACCAACAGCAGTTGCACCAGAAAGCTAAGTGAGAGAACTCCAAGAGTAAGGTCAAACCAAGGGGGGAACTGGGTCACAGGGTGTAGCCAGACACTGCCATAAAGCGGTCCTTCACAGAGCTAGCTGCGACTTTGCTACAGAGACAAAAAGGGAGAAAGCTTCCAAAGGGGGTTGCCTGCCTGCCGCCCTGCCCCTTTGGGCCGCATTCTCATAGAGCCCTACAGGCTTGAACAAGGTGGAACCACATATCTCTTTGAAAGTTCTTTCATTAGCATTAGCAAACTCTTGAGAACATGGTTGGACTTGGGGGCCTCTGTGCCTCCTACTGCCCTTCGCATCCTGCCACTTCTCATGCCACACCCTTCTCAGGCTGAGGCACTGGCTCCACTTTCCATCTCCTGACAGGTCAGCAGGGACTGAGGCTGCTGGGTTCCTCCCTGCAACACCTGCGGAAACACCAGGCTGTGGGGCCAACTGTGACTGCTCTCTTCTTCCCCTTGTACCGGGTTCCAGGACTCCACACCCTCTCCCACCCATTCCCACTCCCCAGGCCCTCAGACTCTTTCACCAACACCAGGCTGACCCTCCTCACACTTCACCAGTCATTAGAAAAACTTAGTCCTTCCTTTTCCTTCTCAGAAAACTTCTAAGGCTCCCCTTCAAGAGGCCCCACCCCTTGCTGACCTCTGGCCACATCCTGGCCACCAGTTGTGCTTTGATCCTACTAACCCTTTGGCAAGAATTACCCCCACCCGCCTCCAAACTCTCACTTTGAGCCTGGCTCCAGCTGCCACCAGGAAACCTTTGGTACTTGCTCAGGGCAGAGTCCCTTTCCAGCGGACCACTAGACCACTCCCTTCATCCTGCCTGTCTGTGGGCAAGTCCATCTCCAGAAGTGAGAATAGGCAGCCCTCGGAAACGGGACCCTCAGTGTTGGCGTTTCCCTCACAGTGCCTCACAGGCTTTGTACAAAACACAAGGCACCTTTTATAAACATCTGGAAAGAAATTCGTTTTCCCAGGGAACACCAAATGGCGGACGATGCCAGTGCTGCGGGAGGGCCCAGAGGCCCCGGGGGCCCTGGGATGGGAGGCTGCTGCGGCTTCTACAGAGGACTTGGCAGCGGCATCCGGGGGTGACCATTGTGGCCAGTATCAGGGTCAGGGCCATGGAGCTCATGGAGCTCCTGGAGGCAAGGCTGAGGACAAGGCGTGGATCCCTGCCACCAAATTGGTCCACCTGATCAAGGACATGAAAATCAACTCCCTGGAGATTCATCTCCTGTGTTCATCAAGGAATCTGAGATCATTGACTGTTTCTTGGGAGCATCCCTCAAGGATGAGGTTCTGAAGATTTTACCCATGCAAAAGCAGACACATGCCAGACAATGGACCTGGTTCAAGGCATTTGTCGCTATTGGGGACTTACAAAGGACACACTGGTCTGGGTGTTAAGCGCTCAAAGGAAGTAGCCACTGCCATCCGTGAGGCCATCATCCTGGCCAAGCTATTATCCCTGGGCAGTGAGGCTCCTGGAGGAACACAGTCAGCAAGCCCCACACTGTCCCTTGTAAGGTGACTGGGTGCTGTGGCTCCATGCTGGTGCACCTCATCCCTGCACCCAGAGGCACTGGTACCGTCTCAATCCCTGTGCCCAAGCTGCTGCTGATGGCTGGTATTGACCTGCTACACCCCAGCCTGGGCCTGCACTGCCACCCTGGACAACTTGGCCAAGGCCACCTTTGATGCCATCTCTAAGACCCTCAGCTAGCTCACCCCCAACCTCAGAAAAAAGACCGTTCACCAAGCATCCCTATCAGGAGTTCCTGACCATCTTGTAAAGACCCACCGCAGAGTGTCTGTGCCAAGGACCCAGGCTCCAGATGTGACCACTACATAACTTTATAAAAGGAAAATAAGTGAATTAAGCCTATCAATATAAAGAGAGAGAAAACACATTCCTAGCTCCCAAGACATGTACTGTTCCAGGAATTTAAAAGAAAAGGGAAAAAAAACCCCTAGGCTGTTCCGCAAAGGGTGTCTTAAGATCTTTCACTGTGTTGCACATTTTGGGGCCCGGCATGTCTGCGGAACGTAGAAATGGATGAACGAATGAATGAAACGTGGGTAGCTATGCAAGGCACTGACAGGGAAGGCTCTCCTACAAGTTACATCCCGGATCACTGCCACTCACCTGCCTCTCCCGGTCCCTACTGGGATGTAACCACTACCTATGATTTTAAAAGTACAGTTTCTTTGGCAAGCCCTAGCTCGGGGTCTATTTCTCTCCACACAAAACAAGAGTTCTCTTCTGCGGGTCACCAGGGACTCCGACAGGAGGGTCTGCAGCCACCTGGGCTCCTCACGGGGGCCTCGCTGTGCGTGGTGTCAGCTTAGAGGCACATCTGGGTGGCAGTGCCTTCCACGGCGCAGGAACCTGCACTCCCTCTGACTTTTCTAGTTACACACTTCATGAGTTTCTCCTGCTTCTCTAAGAGGAAGGGAACAAACCAACTCAGGGAAACCGTCACGCAAAAATGACAGGGAGTCATTGCATTTATATTCTTATTTGTGGTTTCTGTTCATTTGTTTTGTCTTTGCTTTTTTATTTTTTCTTAAAAAGAAAAAAACACAACCAGGGGAATTTATACAACAGTGTCAGAATAGTAGGGGAAAGAGAAAGGTCAGAGGCATGGAAGTCTAATAAAAAAATGGGTTTTGAATCACATGGAACAGTCCACAGAATCATGTCGGGGGCCTCATGAGACTGGTCCCTTTGGCTTGCATGTTTGGTGCCTGGTATCCTGATCTTCCCTGTAGACACCCAGAATCAAGTGAGGGCTGGCCACACCCCGGATATCTGCCAAAGACAAATGAGGACTTGACAGAGAGACAAAAAAATGTGGTTCTTGGCTTTGTGTGAAGGTATCACACCGAAGTCTCTCTTGCCTAACAGAAGAGTCTAGAAGTGTGAGAGTCATGATGGGACACACTTTGGCATCACAGTGAACTCCAGGCAGCCACTCACTCATGTGCAGACACGGCCTTTCACTGCCCACACAGGCATATGTCCAGACACCCCGAGGCAGTCCGCAAGGAGACACGAGACAGATCCTTCCTCGCCACAGTTCAACAGCAGTGTCCATTCTCCAGTCTTGCTCTGTCGCCTGTAGCAGGAGATTGGGATCCACCTGCTTTTCAGCTCAGCACCAGACACTGATTCCAAAGCTTGGCCATCTGGATCCACACTGAAGGTCTCTCAAGTTTCTCTGACTTTTATGTCAATCTCAGAGCAGAAGATTCAGCCTGACCCAAGGCCATGTGTGGCAAACAGAAAAGCAGAGTGATGGCTGGGCAAGAAAGAGCCAGTAAGTAGCACACTGCAAGGCCAGAGTACATTCAAGAAGGGGAGGGGGCATGCAGCAAGCTGTTGCCCCAAGTCACAGTTTAGGGGAGGCACTAAGCCTGAGGGACACAACCAGGTTGCCAGTCTGACCTCACACAATGGGGCCCACTGGTTGTGGTTCCTATATGGAGAGTGGTGGGTTTCCTGACCTGCTGTGGCCCTGTCCCTGCACAGAGGCCAGGTCAGATCTCAGTGCCACAGTCCTGAGGAGCACCACACTGGCCAGCCAGACAGGCCATAGTCCTCAGCCCCTCTGCTGATGGGGCTCTGGGTTCTACAGGAAGGCCACTAGGAGGGAGGGAACAAGGGAAGAGGGTTGCATTCTGCTGGGAGAGGTTCGGGGAGGAACTACTATGGGCTGGAAGGAGCTATGGCCCAAAACACTGCAGAAACCAAAAGAATGGGATAAATATCAGAAAAATGACAGACGTCTTTTCACTAGTTTAAAAACAGGTTATTGTTGCTATTGTTTTGTTTTGTGTTTTTTTCCCTTTAAAACCACTCAATTTTAAAAGCTGAAGGGGCTGGAAATTCAGACCCCTTCACTCTGATCCTTTCTGGGCACCAGGAGGCCTCAGGCCCACATCCCGTGGTCTCTCCTTGCCGGGGCTCCTGCCACCCAAGCCAGCGGGAGGTGGAGAAAAGACTGGTTCTGCTTCCCAACAGTAATTCCTTCTCCCTGTCAAACCAGAACCAGGGCATGGGAAGTCCAAAGACTAAAGTGCAGAGAAATCCGCAGAGTGGAAGGTCTGGCACTGAGCACTCTGGGAAGGAATGGGGGCAGGGTCAGCTCACAGCTGCAGCTGCGGGGAAAACACGACCATCGTGAAGGAAGCCCGCAGGGCACAGTCCCCTTTCCTTTGGGTCCTGCTGACACTGTCAGCAGCTTCCCAAAGAAAGTTCTGGTCTGAAAGGTATGGCCCATGGAGAAAACTTGTTATGACAATCCCTGGTTGGTAATGACTAGTGACCTCAGGGACAGGAAGGTGGCAAGAGGGGGAAAGTGCATGATATAAAATCTGTGAATCCCAGGTTTCAAGAGCAGGGATACGTGAATAACCCAAAATGAAGAGTCTCTCCTGGGGAAGGTTTGGTGAAGAGGGTCAGGATCCTACCAGCGATGCCTGCTGTGGGAAGGCATTCCTCTGGGTGTGGGAGGAGCTGTGGAGGAGAAGCAGGAGGAAGAAAGCCTGGGCTGGCATTAGGGTGTGTAGGCTGGGGGTGGCTGGAATTGGTTGATGACCTCATATTCCGAGGGGTAGGGCTCGGTCTCCTCCATCTCAGAGAGCAGCTCCAGGGCCTGCTCCTCCTCCTCCGTGGGGTAGTGGCGCAAGAGGTTGGCTGCCGTGGCCAGGATTGAAGCTCCGCCAGCTCCTGCCACCAGGTAGAAACTAACAGCAAAGGTGACATACACTTGGGAACCATGATACTTCTTATGTTGCTGCTGCAGGGCCAGGATGAGTTCGGAAGCCCAGTAGGAAAAGCCAATGACGGTAGCACACTGCAGGACTGGGGGACAGACGGAGAGCACAGAAAGGGGGTTAGCAGGTACACTGAAACTGGGATGCTTGAGGAACCAGCTGCAGCCTCTACCCAAACCCCAAACCTCTCTACCCAACTGCTGCCTCTCTACCCAAACCCACATCTGTCAGAGAACCTGCAAGCCCTGGGAGACTGCAAGGGGGGCTCTCCATGGTCATGGGGTTCTTAGGCTGAGGCTGGGGACAGATGCCTGACCCCACCTGGGCCAGGCAGAGTCTCTAAGTCTTAAGAACCTGGAACTGGAATACGAGGGCTGCTAGAAATCAGTGAGTGCTTGAAAGGAGCAGACAAGGTCATGCAGTTTGGGAGCTGAGTTGGCACCACCACCAATCAAATCAACACCCAGCCTGGTCATGGCAGAGGCTAGTCTGTGGGAAAGCAAAGGGAGAGGAAAGAATCTGATGAGACCATGCTCTCCAGGGAGACACAGTGAGACACTCTGCTCCGTTCCTTGCTCATTCCAGGTCCTGGGAGCCTGGCTAAACTTTAAGCCCATGGAGATCTATGAGATTTCTTCAGGAATTCTAACACTATTCCCTCCCAACAGCTGAGCCAGGAATATAGGCAAATGATGAAAGCAAGCTGCCAGCACACCCTAGTGCTCTAGGAAAGGCTAGAGTTGAAATAAGCATCTGGACTGGTATCTTCTCAGAGAACCTGCCACCCCCACCTGCAACTCCACACAGTTGCCCCCACCCTGTGGCAGTTCCTCCCCCACTGGGAGCAGGCCTGGGCTTACCTGTGAGTATGTGGGCAAAGGCATAGCGACGGGTAATTTTCAGGGCTGGATGCTTGGGCCCAAAGACATCCAGAAGGAACGCAGAGAGACTGCACAGGATGCCCAGGAAGCAGAAGGCGGCAATGACCCGCAGGAGCAGCACTGTCTGGAGATTCATGCAAAAGTCTGTAGGGGAAGAACCAAATTTTAGGACCCCAAGCAGCACCCTGGAGCAGAAGTCCCAACCTGGTAGTTTGTCCCTCTCAGTCACAGTCATGGAGAGCCGGGGAATCCTGGAGAGAGCAGCCATAACTCCTGCTCCCAGCTGGCCCAAAGAGGAGGCTGAACAGCACCTGAATTAACAGATAGGAACCCTGCTCACTGTTCCCACGCACTCCCTTTCTCCCCTTCCAACAAAGCCAATCTAAGTGCACACCTCCATTTCGTTGTACTTGCCACAGTCTTCTAAACATTTTTAAAGTCCCTGACAACCCTACACATCAGCCCATTCGGCTAAAGCATGCTCCCCGCTGCAGGAACTGCTTACTAACTACAGAGCTGACAGCCAGAGAGGCAAGGCTAGAGGTCAATCAATGTCAGTTTTCTATCCAGCCACTCATTCATCCCCTTTTGGTTAGTCATTTAGAAAAATGTACCCTTATAAGAAAGTACTAAATAAGTTAGGAAAGATGGTAGTCTGGACCTCAACATTTATCTTTGTTCACTCCCTGAACCCTACCTAAAACAAAACAAAACAAAAAAATTTAAAGGCATAAACCCACACAAAGGGGAGAGGGGCAAAACACAATTCTGGAAACTGGAAAGTAAAGGGACTTAGAACTGACTTAGAAGACTGGGTAAGCTGAAATACCAGCTCAAAGTGGGAAAGCTAAAACATGACTAGATTTACACCACAAATGCCTGAAAGACTCAGAAACTGACAGCACCAAATACCTTTTAAAATGAGGGCAAAGCTATTGAGGGGCACACACTCAACCAAAAGAGGGAGTAAACCAAGGAAGAAGATGATGCTGAAAAAGGAGGCCCCGCATTCAGAGTCCCTGGGGTCACGGTGAAGAGAGAGCCCAGGACAACTGAACACCAGACATGTAGAGCAAGCCAGATTTCCCCCTAGGAGCACAATACCATTCTTATTTCGTTTCAGTGTCATCCAGACAACACCCTCAGGCCCCTCTGATATCTGTGCAAACTGCCACAGCTCCCAGAATCACACAGACAGAATAAAGGCTAATCTAAAAAGAAGCCATTTGAAGCTTCAATAAAAAGCAGGAAACGTGCTTTAACCTCCTCTCCCTCCTCTATTCCAGCCACCGACAAGCTCTTCTTTCACTTAGGTCATGGGCCATCAAATGACTCAGTAAAATCTGAAAAGCGCTGGCAGGACTTAGCTTTTAGGCTACTTCCCTGAGTCCTGTCCACAGGATGAGGCTGGGAGACGGCGGTCATCACTCTCCAGTGCCCATCACAGTCACCAGGGTCCTCACTGAAAGCATGTTCCCAGGCCTCAGGAATTCTGAGCTCTCTGTCTAGAGCAAGGCCTAGGAATCTGGATTTTAACAAGCAGCCTATAGAATTCACACTCAGGTGGCCTAAGACTTACACTCCCAGAAACACAAATCCTGGGCCTAGAAGAAGAGGGAGCGAGAAGAAAAGTCCAAGAACCCAAGTAGGAGACATGAAGCCAACAAAGCAGACTCAAACCAAGGGACATTGGCATCATGGGGTCTCAGACAGATCCCAGACCCAAAGCAGATACCAAGAGACCCTCGGCCTTTGTGACAGCACACACACCTGCCTCAGGCCCAGACTTCGCTAGGCAGACGGTGGCTGAGCCCACACCAGACTGATGCCCCCATGGTATGGCTGTAGGTCATCCACTAGGCTGCCCTCAGAGGTATCTGTCACTCTGGTCAGCTGACCATCTGTTTTGGGCCCAATCACCCAGTCTGGTGTTTGCTTACTCCCAGAAGGCTTGCCTGTGCGATAGCGCTGCCTCCACTTCGTTCAGCTCTGTAGTTAGCTTAGAGGTCATGCTGTGGGCCTGCAGGAGGCTTCGGTGAAAGAAAAGCTCCTGCAGACAGGGACTGTCTCCTGGCTTCACTCTGAATATTGTTAAAAGCTCCCCGAGGTAGTTCTTCTTGGTCCACATGGCATGAGGCAGAGATGGGGCAGGACAAAAGTGTGAGTAGCAGGGTGCAAGGGATTACAGCACACTCTGCAGCAGGCTGTGTTCAGATTGCTGAATGTGGCTAGGCACTTGGAGCAGGGCTTTAACTGTGGTTCTTATAAAGACCCACTAAGTTTTAAGTTAACCACCAGTCTTAACTAAAAAAAAAGTAATGCTGAGTGACTTCAAAGATACTTTCTTAGACTGAATACTAAGTACAGGAGGTTCATTTTATTATTGTCCTTAAAAATGTATATCTAGCCCTGGCTGTTGTGGCTCAGTGGATTGAGCATGGGCCTAGGAACCAAAAGGTAGCAGGTTCAATTCCCAGTCAAGGCACATGCCTGGGTTACGAGCCGGGTCCCCAGTTGAGGGCACGCAAGAGGCAACCAGTTGGTGTTATCCTCTCTTTCTCCCTCCCTTCTCTCTCTCTAAAAATAAATAAATAAATAAATAAATAAAAATAAAATCTTTTTTTAAAAAGCTTTTTAAAAATGTACATCTATTATATGAGGGGGGAACCCTAAAAATCCCGGAATTTATTTATTTAAAAGCATGTATTTATTCTTACATTATTTATATTTCAGTCACCTTCGAAATACTGAAGTACATTTGATGCAATACACCTGCTGACACTTCCACTGCTCAATACAGTTTTTGAACTCGTCAACTTTAATGCCTTTTAGTGCTTCTGCCATTTTTGTTTCACCTCTTCCAAATCAGCAAAACATTTCCCTTTGAGGACTCTTCACACAGGGAAACAAAAAAAAGAAAGTCACTCAGGGTGAGATTGGGTAGACAGGGAGTGTGGGGCACAAGGATAATACAGTTTTTGGTCAAAGACTGCTGAACACTCAGCACAGTGTGGGCAGGTACACTCATAAATCACCCATCATGAAATGGGTAAACACACTGAAAGTCTTCAAAATAATTTCACTGAAGCCCAACACAGCCTCTCACAACAATGCCAGCTGGTACATTGATATAGATAGGTTCCTAGAACACTCACTTCCTGGGGAAAGCCTGTACTACAAGGGGCCCATCCTCCAGAACATAATTCCAGTTTTGGGGGGGCCCCCCTCAAATACTCTCCCATGTTTCTTGTGTTTCATAATACACTTATTTTAATAATAAGGAAGAATAGCACATGATAAAAAGTTTCAGAGAAGACATCCCTCTCTTCCAGATGTCGAACTGCCCTTCCCAAGAGACAAATATTGTTGGCAGTTTCTACTGTCTCCTCCAGGAACAGCCTATGCACACTGACAGGTCAAACGTTATCTTTTAAGATTTTATTTATTTACTTTTTTAGAGAGGTGGGAAGGGAGGGAGAAAAAGAGAGAAACACCAATGTGAGAGAGAAACATCGATTGGTTGACTCTCGTACATGCCCTGACTGAGGACGCAACCCACAATCCAGGCATGTGCCCTGACCAGGCTGTGGCCTTTCGCCTTGCAGAATGACACCCAACCAACTGAGCCACATGGGTCAGTTATCACTCTGTGCAGCTCAGATGAGGGATTAGAGGCTAGGGGAAATTAAGTGACTTCTTTCAGGTCTCATATTACAGAGCTAGTCTCCAAACTAAAGCTAGACTCCAAACCCAGGGCAGGCTCCCTGGCACTGTGATGCTCAGAATCACCAAGTCCCGGACGTTTTATCTTTCCCTGATGGGGATAATCCATAAATCCTAAAGCATTTGGGACAAAAGTTAGTATAAATGCTCTCAGAGCTACCCACAAAGCTAACAGCTGCTAAGTGAGAGAGGGGAATAGCTGGAAGCACAAAATCCCTTCCAGGCAAAATAGGTTTGGGCTGTTAAAGAATGAAAAGTGTTCATACTGGGGATTATTGAGCAAAAACTGGTTGGTGCGATCGATCTAAGCCTCTGTAGCCATCAGAGTCTGGCTCTGGGAAGCAGTAGGGAAATCACAAAGGCACTGGACTTGGCACCAAATCCTAGACCTACCACAGACCATATGTTACCTACAGCGTGTCACTTAACTGCATTTAACTGCCCTTGGTCTCTGCTCTCTCATCTGTCATATAAAGGCTCAGCATTGTTAACTGCCCTGGCCCCTCCTCACTGGCCACAGCAGTGTCAGTCCTAGTGTGTTCTTCCTGTTTACAGCCAGTGTGAGCCACAGAAAGAACCCCTAAAAGCCAGAGTAAGGATATGCCCCATCAGAAGGTGATGGGGTACAAAAAAGGGGCTTTTGACCCAAATTCAAACAAGGTTTTTTTTTAAATCCCCACCTGAGGACAATTTTTTTCATTCCTTTATAGAGTGGGAGAAAGGGAGAAAGAGAGGGAGGGAGGGAGGAAAGGAAAGATAGCAATGTGAGACAGAAGCATGGATTGGTTGTCTCCCAGACAGGGAACCGTATGTGCAGGGACCGGGGACTGTATCTGCAACATGGACATGTGTCCCGACTGGGAACTGAACCCACAAGCTTTCTGTTACTGCAATGACGCTCCAATGAACTCAGCCACACTGGCCAGGGCCAAACAGGTTTTGTCTCAATGTGACTGACTGTCTTACCCCACTCCAAAACTGTGAATAAACCCTTGGGCTTGATGCAGAAACCAAGTGTGAACTTCTCTATAGTGATGCTAATAGATACCCTGGGAGCCTGTCCCACAGCCCAGGTGGTCTGTCATGAGACAAAGGAGCTTAGTGCACAGAGAAGACAGACAGAGGATCCTGGACATGCTTAGAACTGAGCTCATCCTTTCCTGCCAGACATCAGCATGGCAGAGAGGACCACAAATATCTGCTCCCTTGAGAAGACAGAATCCCTCAGTGTTGTGTAGGTATTATTTCACTTGTGGGGAGAAAAGGCACATGGGGCAAGGTCCTCCTTTTAAATTCAAACCATGTAGGGGCTTCTGGCCAAGATGGAGGAGTAGGCAGATAGGCTTCACTTCCTGGCACAACCAAAAGAAGGCTAACAGACATTTAAAAAACAAAAACCAACCAGAACTGCCAGAAAATTGAACTCTATAGAAGTCTGACAACCAAGGAGTTAAAGAAGAAACATTCATCCAGACCAGTAGGAAGGGTGGAGACAGGCAGCCAGGGCAGAGAAGATGCTGGGCAAGGCAGTGGCTGGTGGAGCAGGCTGCTGAGGCAGCAGCTAAAGGACGGGGCAGTCCCGTATTCAGGTGTGGATAAGCCAAGAGGAACAACTGGGGAACAAGACAGACCATGCAGCCCAGGGTTCCTGCACTAGGCAAAATAAAGCCTCAGAACCTCTGGCTGTAGAAACCTGGGGGATTGCAGTGGCAAGAAACTTGTCTCACAAGAGAGTCTGCTGGAAGGATCCATGAGGTCCTAGAACATACACAAGCCCACCCACCCGGGAATCAGCACCTGAAAGCACACAATCTGCTTGTGGGTAGCAGGGGGAGTAACTGAAAACAGGGCAAGAGAGAAGATAGCAGCACTGGTCTATTACGGCCCTTCTCCCATACACAGTATCACAATGCAGTGAAGTGGGTTGCCCCACCCTGGTGAATACCTAAGGCTCGGCCCCTAACCACATAACAGGTGTGCCAAGATTCAAAAAAAAAGGCCCAAATGAAGGACAGATCAAAGCTCCACAAAACATACAAATAAATGACAAAGAGATAGCTAACCTATCAGATGCAGAGTTCAAAACATTGGGAATCAGGATGCTCCCAGAAATGGTTGAGTATGGCCGCAAAATAAAGGAAGAAGTGAAGGCTATACAAAGCAAAATAAAGAAAAATATACAGGGAACAAACAGTGAAGGGAAGGAAATGGACTAAAATCAATGATTTGGAACAAAAGGAAACAATAAATGTTCGATTAGAACAGAATAAAGAAACAAGAATTAAAAAAAATGAGGAGAAGCTTAGGAACCTCTGGGCAACTTTAAACATTCCAACATCCAAATCATAGGGGTGGCAGAAGGAGAAGAGGAAGAGCAAGAAATTGAAAACTTATTTGAAAAAATAATGAAGGAAAATTTCCCCAATCTGGCAAAGGAAATAGACATGCAAGTCCAGGAAGCTCAGAGAGTCCCATATAAGCTGGACCCAAGGAACCACATGCCAAGACACATCATAATTAAATTACCCAAGATTAAACATAAGGAGAGAATCTTAAAAGCAGAAAGAGGAAAGGAGAATTACCTAAAAAGGAGTTCGTATAAGCTATCAGCTGATTTCTCAAAAAAAAAAAACACCCCAAAAACCCTACAAGTAAGAAGTATTCAAAGCCATGAACTACACTATGCAGCAAAGCTATCATTTAGAATGGAAGGGCAAATCAAGTGCTTCCCAGATAAGGTCAAGTTAAAGGAGTTCATCACCACCAAGCCCTTACTGTATGAAATGTTAAAGGGACTTATCTAAGAAAAAGAAGATCAAAACTATGAACAGTAAAATGACAACAAACTCACAACTATCAACAACTGAACCTAAAAAACAAAAACCAACCAAGCAAACTACTAGAAGAGGAACAGAATCACAGAAATGGAGAGCACAAGGAGGGTTATCAGTGGTTAGGGGGACGGGGAGAATGGGTGTAAAAGGTACAGGAATAAGAAGCATGAGACACGGGGATGTTAAGAATAGTATAGGAAATAGAGAAGCCCAAGAACTTATATGTACGACCCATGGACATGAACTAAGGGCAGGGGAGGGAGGTGCTGGAGGAAAGGTGGGTACAGGGTGGAATGGGATAAAGAGGAAAAATGGGACAATTGTAGTAGCATAATAAAATATACTTTTAAAAGTTAATGGATTAATTAATTTGAACCAGTGGCGTAGTCCACTACACTGCGTTAAGAGAGGCCACACATCCTACCTTCCAGTTGTGCTGTTTATTTTCCTAACTACTGCTTGGCTGCCCCCTCCAGTCAAGAGGGAAAAAGGAAGCTGTTGTGTAATAAGATCCCAAGACACTGACTTTGCCCAAGGTCATTAGTGAGTCATGGGGCAGGATTTGTTTTGAAGGCCTGGCTCTTCCTGTCTACCTGCCCATTGCTCTCACCCCTTCCCAACCCAAACAGGCTGCAGGCAGGAAGATTAAAGATGCTCCTGGCCAGGTTCCTTTTTTTGTCCCATCTCCCTTCTCTTCCCCTCACTTGAGTCCTTGTGAGTTAGAGGCACTTCCCCACCACCCAGGACTTCTCAGCACTCATCCACCCCACCTGCATAGCCTCTCCCTACTGTGACTTCAGCTTTTAGGCGGGCTTCTGACATACAACTCCAACAGGGTCCCCTAGTGCCTGGCTGGCCCATCACCACAGATACCAATGGTCCTAGGCAAGCTGCCTCAAAGGACAGGCCCCACAAGACTCGGGAGTACCAGCTGCATCAGTCACCACTCCTCCGGCATACCGGTCCTCTGGTTGGCCTTTGAACTTCCAGTGGCCTGTTGTCAATCATGATTCTCCTGACCTCAAATCCCAGACTTCCTCATTCCCCAAAGGTGCTTTCCAAGGCTGCTGTCAGTGCTGCCCTTCACTGGCCACACTTAAGAGGCCAAGAGGGAATAATGTGCAGAAGGAACGATTATCTGGGGTCCCATGATCTGGGGCTACTGGAGGTCTGGGTATATCTCTGCACCTGAGCCCAGGTGTGAGAAGCAGGAACCCCTTGGGAGTGGGAGAATTCAGGACACAATTATTTGAGCCAGTCTGCATTTGCTAAAGCCTACAGGGCTCTGCAGGAGGGTGAGTGGCTTTGCCTCCAGATCACCAACCTGAGCTGAACGCTGAGGTGATGAAGGACTTGCACGGCTCTGATAAAAGGAAAAGATGCTGGAGATCACTAAGGTGTGCAGGTAAGAGTAGAGGCCACACCACACTGATCAGCTGTGTGGCCTTAAGCAAGTCACCTGGCCTCCCTGAGCCTAAGACCACTGTGAAGTGGTGGTCATGACAGCACCTACCAAATGAAGGTGTCATTTAGGAGAAACTGAAGAGGGGAGGAAATGTATTGAACACAATGCCTGGTACTCAGGCAGGGGGAAGAGAAACAGGAAGGTACTGCTCCAAAGCCTGCTGGCCCGGCACGCTTCTGATCACCTGCAGAGACCTGATAGGGTCTGTTCTCCCTCTGGAAGCATCTGTAGGCACCAGAAATGGCTATCATTCTAAGACATCTGTTAGGCCCTGAGGATCAGCATCATCACACAGGAGAGCATGTCTAAAAGCCCACTGGGTACCCAAAACTCAACCATTACAGAGCAAAAGAAGAGAAGCAATCAAGACCTCCTGATCCCTTGCCACCTTCTGTGATAGCTCATGAGGTGCCACTGTCAACTCTCTTATGAATGGACACCAAGTATTCCTAGCTTGCAATGCCCAAACAGATGGCCACAGGTCAAAACTGTCCATGGGTTAAGATCTCTAAATAGATGAGCAAACATAAAGGTTAAGGCAACATGCTTTATGTACATATAAAAAGATGTATGTGGGCCCCAACTGGGTAGCTCAGTTGGTGGAGCATCATCCCAATACACTAAGGTTGCATGTTCAATCATCGGTCAGGGCACTTAAAGTAGAAAAAAGTTCCAAAAAAATACACGTGAACAAAGAAGAACCTACACCATGAACTTATTTTGTTACATGGTTTTGAGAAGGATATACACCAAAGCAGAATAACCCTGAGATCATTCCTATGACAGCTGAAGTAAAACTAAGGATAAAAAAAATCATTTTCTACTGGGTCAGTAGATGAGGCAGATGCAGCTATGCCACCCCCAGGTGTGTGGCCCTTGAGAGATGTGACTTCACTTCTCTGAGACGCGGTTTCCCGGATTTCTGAAATACGGAGCAGGGATCACACTGCCTCTCCCCGCGTAGGATGAATTTCATGAGCCTCCTGGAAATTATCTGAATGGGAGAAACATCAGGAACTCTCTCCTGGTTTGGAGGTGCAACAAGCCCTTGAAACACTGAAATACCAAGGGGTCTAGATGAAGTGATGGTGGCAGCTGTGCCTCAAAGAAGGCAAGTAAGGGGACTGTGCTAAGAGAAAAGCCATCCAGACTCAACTCCAGCTTGATGGCCTTTCTGCCCTCACCTACGTGCCAGAGAAAAAACTGCAGGTCACAAAGCCTTCTGTCTTAATGAATCAGGGAACAGACTGGGAACAAACCAGAAGTCCCCATCCTGTTCTCTAAATCATCCTAATCCTAATCCCTCAAAAACTCAAAAGAGTTGCAAGTCAGAGAACTCTCCGAAAAATACAACATTAGGCCACAAGGATACAGCTTTTCAGCCTAGACCTGTAGAAGTGGTATAAGATCCAAGGCACAGAGGAGAACTTGACCTTTTCACCAAAACCCAATGTCTGAATCCTTAAAGAGGCGACATGAAGGTATCTAACATTATAGCTTTTGAGACATGGGGCAGCAAACACCTGAAACACATCACAGCCAGAGAGTGGCACAGGGAGAAAATTCAAAATGGTTCAAAGGACCAGGGGGTGAAATCAGTCAGTGAGAAAAAGGTAAGAACTATGTGATTGCATTCATATGTCGGATAGCAAACAAACTCATGGACACAGACAGCAATGTGGTGGTTACCAGAGAGAAAGGGATGGGGACTGGAGGTGGCCTAATATATGGTGACAAAAGATGGTTTGACTTTAGGTGGTGGGCACACAGTGCAATATACAGATCATGTATCACAGAAATGTACACTTGAAACCTATATGACCCTAGTAGCCAAAGTCACCTCAATAATTTTTTAAAAAGACAATAGGGGTGATGAACTGTGCTGGTACTAAGGGCTATGGTGGGTCCACTGACCATTTTTCGGGTAAAAGCCAGGTAGCACAATCCTGCACTCACAATCCTGTACCTTCACTGCTGGAGAAGTGGTGGGCAGGAGCAACTATGGGGCTCCCTGGGACTGCAGCCACTGCCCCCCTGCCCTGGGTAGCCTCCCCTGTGTCCAGTAAGTTGACCAGTCCCTAGTTCCTTTCCCCTTTCTCTGCCCACCAGGCTGGAAAACACGAAGAACAAAGAAACCTCGCCTCAGTAGGGCACAGATGTAGGGTTCCAAGAGCCAAACTCCAATTGCTTTACTGTGGCTGGAACTGAATCCAGATTAGCTAAAATGCCACAGACTCCCCTTTTCTATAATAAAAATCCAACTACTGTAGAAATAAAGCTATTTTAAAATCTAGCTTTATTAAAAGTTCATGAATCAGCTGCCCTAAAGAAATCTTCCTACATCCCAGGTTTCTTAAAAAGAGACGGCTAATTGTAATGCCCAGCACCCTTGTCTTCTCTTGGTATACAGCGCCCTTCCTCAGGCAGAATCCTAAAATAGCAGCAGTCCCGATTACTGTGGCATGAAGAGTAGGTGCTTGGTTGAATAACATCTAATTAATGAGAAGCCGGACCCCCAAGAGCCACCTGGTGGGCACGAACGCCAGGCAACAATGGGGCTGTTTCCTTCAACCGAATCTTGCCCTAGTTACCACAGCTCCAGTCCGCACTACATTCTACCCCCCACCAAGGAGCCCTAGTTGCCCAAGCGGAAGAGGGCCGGCGAGCGGTGGTCTCACCTTTCAGCAGGTCCGCCTGCACGTAGCCCAGCACATCGGAAACCCCCAGCTCCTGGCGGGAACAGGTACCACCGTGAATGTGCAGCCAGGCAGGCTCGGCGAGGGCAGTGCACAGCGCTGTGATGGACAAGGCGCCGGGCAAGGCCGAGGCCAGGCTACGCTCCGGCTGCTTGGGCAGAGCGCTGCCTCCCGGGCTCCTCCGCCGGCGCCCACCGGGCACCCCTGCGCCTCCGGGGGCGTACATGCCCGGGGCCGCCCGCCGTCGCTCCGGAGTCGCTGATGCTCGCCGCCGATCTCCGCGGAGCGCAGAGTCTGCCTGTTCCAAGGAGGAAGCAGGTAAGGAAGGCGCAGGGCTGCCAGGGCCGACACCGGAGGCTGGGCAGGTTGGGGCCAGGGGCCGGGAGGAGAAAAGAGGGCTGCAGACATTCAGGGGGCGGGGATGGTGACTGGGTCACTGGAGTGGAGATGCAGAATGACGACCCGGAGAGAGCTAGGAACTGCCTGGGAACTGGGAAGAACGGGGCGGAGATATGGGTTACTGGTGGGAGAGAGACCCAGACCCGGAGTCTCAGCCAAAGGATGTCAAGGGAAGGAGGACTAGACTGGGCCGCAGGGATCCGGGTCCCAGGATCCAGGAACGGCGCTCTGGGACGCGACCTCTGCACGGAGAAGGCCCTTCCCCCACCAATCGCTGTTCCTCACCAGTCAGCAGGCCTCGGGGATGGCGACGTTCCGGCCGGTCACAGGCTCCTCAGTAACCCGAGGTCGAGCGATCCCAGGCCCTAAAACCCAAACACCAGGACCAACCCGATCCCGACACACTTCCGCTTCCTCTTCCTCTGCCTCCGCCTCCTCCCGCTCCACGCCCAGTCTCCGCAAGCGCCACAGGCTGACGCACCACCGCCTCCCTGCGTGGGGCCTCACGGTACTAGTAGTTCCACGTCGTCCCTCTATGCTTCTCGCCCGGCTGGAGGTCGACTACAACTCCCAGGGGGGAACGCGGCGGTACTGGAGGATACTTCCCTTCCCAGGTCCACCGGGGTCCTGAGGTGTAAGTGGCCTACCTGCGGCCGGGGAGGCCAAGGGAGGTCGCGGGAATCTGCGCGTTGGGATCAGCCGCCTGCGCTCTTCCCCTCTTCGCGTCCTGCGTCACGTCGCCATGAAGGACTCGCTGGTGCTGCTGCGCCGTTTTCCGGCGCACCCAGACTCGCGCTGTTGGTTCTTGGCCTGGAACCCCGCGGGAACTCTGCTGGCTTCATGCGGGGGCGACCGCAGTGTCCGCATCTGGGGCACGGAGGGTAAGGCCCAGCCTGGGCGCGCTATCCCGCTGTCGGGAGTTCCACGTGCTTGCAGTGCGGGTGCCGGGCTAGGGGTGCACCCAGGGAGAGTGGGAAGAGACCACCTCGACGTGGTCTCGAGCCACTCCGAGAAGACTTTTTGGACAAGTACTGGAAGCAAGAACCTCAGGAGACAGCCTACAACTGTGGAGGAAATTGTGATAGTTGCTGAGGCAGGAAAACGAGGAGAGAAGAGCAGTGGAAAGTAACCTGCAGAGTAATTTGCGACGATGGCAAAGTTTAAATTTTATCCCGAGAGCAAATGGGAGCCACTGACTTTTTTAAATTAGGAGGGTGACTTCCCATAGGATGCCTCCAGAGGAAGTAGGGGCAGTTACTTCTTCCTAAAAGCATGTTGTTAAATATGCCTATTGGACTTGGCTTCCAGCTTGGCTCCATTACTAGCCTTAGTTGTCAGATGGCACTGATAGTGTTTCAGTGTCTTCTGGTGCACCCAGCCGCAATGCCTGGCCTGGCCTCTGCTTTTAGGTGACAACTGGATCTGCAAATCTGTCCTTTCTGAAGGCCACCAGCGCACTGTGCGGAAGGTGGCTTGGTCTCCCTGTGGCAATTACTTGGCCTCTGCCAGCTTTGATGCTACCACTTGTATTTGGAAGAAGAATCAGGATGACTTTGAGGTAACCAGGCTGGATGGGACCAGGGTTGTTGGCCATTTGCTCTCCAGGACTGATAAGGGAACTTGAGCCAACCTGGGTCAGTGGGCTGTCGGGGGTCTCTGTTGATTTTTGTCCCTCTTCCTTTGTCACAGTGTGTGACCACCCTGGAAGGCCATGAAAATGAAGTCAAGTCAGTGGCCTGGGCCCCATCTGGTAACCTCCTTGCTACCTGCAGTCGAGATAAGAGTGTGTGGGTCTGGGAAGGTAAGTCCAGGTCCCTCTAGGTGCAATTGGGAGCCAGTGGACAGACTATGTGACCCTGACAGGGTCAGCTCATGGGCTCCTTTCTGTTTTCTTCCCACAGTTGATGAAGAAGATGAGTACGAATGTGTCAGTGTCCTCAACTCCCATACACAGGATGTCAAGCATGTGGTCTGGCACCCAAGCCAGGAGGTAAAAGTCTGGCAGATTATCTCGCTGGGAAGGAATTCTAGTATGGAGGGTTGTCCCCAGCCCCCATTTGCCCCTCAGCCTTAACCTAGTTTTTATAGGGAACTCTATCTGTGGCCAAAAGACATTAATCCCTGTTACAAAGCTCCCTAGGACTATCCTGTCCTGGCAGGGAGAGGTTTTGGAACCACAGGCAACTCTTGGGCCATAAGTGCTGTGTTTTCTTACATCCCCAGCTGTTAGCTTCTGCAAGCTATGATGACACAGTGAAGCTCTATCGGGAGGAAGAGGATGACTGGGTATGCTGTGCCACCCTTGAGGGCCACGAATCCACCGTATGGAGCTTGGCCTTTGACCCCAGTGGCCAGCGTCTAGCGTCTTGCAGTGATGACCGTACTGTGCGCATCTGGCACCAGTATCTGCCAGGCAATGAGCAAGGTGAGGGAACAGGTGTAGAGCTAAGAAGTTGATAGTCTGCTCAGGGGCTAAGACACAGAACAACTTCTTTTCTACAAGAAGTTGATAGTCTGCTCAGGGGCTAAGACACAGATGAAGCACAGCAAACTGGGGTAAATAGGGAGATGTGCCATGGGAGGGCACCAGAGAGTGCTAGAAGAATCAAGGAAGGCTATGTAGAAAGGCCCTTTTCATTAGAACTTGAAGGGGTGTATAGGATTTGGGGACTTTTTTTTTAATCCTTTCCTGAGGATGTGTTTTTATCGTTTGTAGAGAGAGAGGGAGAGAAACATCAATGTCAGTAAAACATGTATCAATTACCTCTTGGATGCTCCCCGACCAGACACCGAACCCACAACCTTTTGGTGCAGGGATGAGGCTCCAACCAACTGAGCTACTCGGGCAGGCCAGGGTGTGTAGGATTTCAACACAAGAAGAGAACTCTGGGTAAAAACAGAACAGCATGAGCAAAGGCATTAAAGATGGGAAAGCCTAGGTCTACTCCAGAAGTGGTGATTCCTTTAGGTGAAGCATAGAGTATATAAAAGATTTGGGGAAAAATAAGGTGGGTTGGGCTGGCTGTTGGGTGGCCTTCAAAGGCAGGCTACCTAGTCAGAAATAGTCTGCAGCAAAAGGGTTTTTCTTTTGTTGGTTGTTTGTTTGTTTTCAAGAACAGGACATTTCCTTCCCAGAATTCTGTAAAAATGCCATCTGGCCACAGTATGTAAGACAGATGGGTGAAGATGGGGACAGGAGAATGAAGATAAGGACTGGTGATGGAGGGTTGGAGTGAGGGAGGGCAAATTAGGATCTCCTGTACAGTGGGGCATTTAGTCCTCTGAGGTGCCCGGGACACAGATGTGTCTTAGATTCATCTTTTGTGCAGGGGTGACATGCAGCAGCTCTGATCCCAGCTGGAAATGTATCTGTACTTTGTCAGGCTTCCACTCCAGGACCATTTATGACATCGCTTGGTAAGACCTCCATCTCCTTTCCCCATCTCCACTCACCCCTCCACTGTTTGGAGACATTTTAGAAAAGTCAGACCTCTGTGCCCGCTTGGAGAGTGCACTGGAATAGAGAGCAGCACCTTTATTTCTTCAGAACAGGCCAGACTGTCCACCATGCTGGCTTGGAGCTGGCTGGCCCAGGTTCACTAGAGTCCACAACAGACTCAGACCCAGGTTTGCACCTGCATTAAGTTCCCAAACAGTGAGGGCAGTACTGGCCTTTGCAGATCACACAGCATTGTACCATCCAGCAATACTCATTAATGAAAATGGATTCATGGCCAGGATTTTTATGGTTTGGTAAAACTGACTCTACCTTTATGGAATCTATAAAAGCCAATGCTATTCATATGAGAGCCAGTCAGGGGCAGTTCTGACCCTAAGAATCTATCCCTAAGAAATAGTCCTAAATAATGAAAAAAGTTAATGTGCCTCTAAGCTTTATTTATATTAGCAAACATTTGGGAATAACAGAAATAGACAAGTGATAAAATTCAGTGGCCCAATATATCACTTTAAAAAAATGGTTACACGGACTTCATGACAAAGGGAATTGCCTATGTTAATGACAAAAGTGTATATCAGAATCTTTGGTAGTTTTTTAGGTTAATTATTTTGGGTGGTAACACCTAGATGGCAGACCTGGAATGCTTATGGGGTGATGTCTGTGGCTGGGTATGAGTTACAGGAGTTCTTCAATGAGAGCTCTTAGCTGAAGCCTGGGAAGAAAGCCAGCCCAAGGACTCTAGAATCAGTATCTCAATACTAACTTGCTGGGTTGGGGAGGGAGCAGCCACCGGCATATGTGCCGATGCATGTGTTCTTCTCAGGTGTTCGCTGACTGGGGCCCTGGCTACAGCTTGTGGGGACGATGCCATCCGAGTGTTTGAGGAGGACCCTGGCTCAGATCCGCAGCAGCCCACCTTCTCCTTGACAGCCCACTTGCCTCAGGCCCATTCCCAGGATGTCAACTGTGTGGCCTGGAACCCCAAGCAGCAGGGACTCCTGGCCTCCTGCAGTGATGATGGGGAGGTGGCCTTCTGGAAGTATCAGCCGCCTGAAGTCCTCTGAGCCACCTCTACTTAGGACAGAATCATAAGACTTTCCTAGCCCAAGAGGACCTGAAGGAGCACCCTGGCCTTCATTTAACTTGGCTCTCTCCCAGTCCGACCTGGGTAGATGTGCAGGGCCACAGAACCACACAGTTTCCTTCCTTCAATGTGGGGCCCTTTGTGAACAACTACAGAACAGCAGTACTTTGTAGTTATGCCACGGATTTTGCTTCCCTTTAGCTCACAGTGTTAAGAAAGTTATGGGGGCAGGGTGAGTATGACACTTACAATCACCATGTCTATATGTAGGAGGGTTGTATCTCAGACCTTTTTGAAATTGTGAGCCTTACAGAAATAATCCCTTTGAGTCCCAAGTCATGTTTGTATTATTAGGACATTCACAATTTAAAACATTTCCATGATGAGCCCTTTTCTGAAATAGGTCCTACCTTCCTGATTTCTAATTCCTTGCATTTAAGACATTTGATAAATATTGAGGGATTTATTTTTTGGTGTAGACTTGTTTGAAGACACCTCTGCTTTCCTTTAGAAACCCTCTTGGATATTCTGTGACTGCAGGGAATGCCAAAAAATAAATGGGGAAGGGTGTGAACCCTAAAAGCTAGTTATTGGCCTCAGGCCATACATTCTCAATGGGGCTGAAAATTGGTACTTGGGTGGAGGACAAAAACTAACGTTAGAGACAATAGCTTGTGGTCATCTAAGGGACCACAGTACACAACACAGTACATCTGTGGCATTAAATTTCCATGGTGAGGACAAGTAGGAAAAAGATTTCTGATACAGCTCCTTAGAATGATAATGAAAAAGGGGAATTATACTGCCATAAGCGATCACTTCTGCCATCTCACTGAAGTTGTCTTGTCACCTGATAGGGGTTTTGGTTTGAGGACTGTTCCCCAAAGCTACAGACTTCACTGATTTTTAAACCACAGAAGGAATGACCGTAGACTGAAGAGACAGCTGGGGCAATACCAAAAGCAGTGTTTCTCAAATGTGCTCTGTAGATCCCTGGGAGTCCGGAGTGCCCGAGAGCTAAGTACTGCCAACTCCACTTAGAAATGTCTGAGGATAAATACAAATCGTATAAAACTTTGACCCTTGGAAAGGGAACACTGCCACGTTGTAACAATGGCAGCATGCAGACAGCACAGTGAAATGTATCTTGAGGAAAACTAGTTGTGTAGCTAAATTGCAGGCTGAGCTATGTACCATTTTTACTTGTAGCAAATTATAGGATCAAAACCTGACTACTTGGTAGAGGATTTCTGGGAAATGAATGAGCCTTTCACACCAAGAGTAACTGAAACAGCACTGCCAACGATGAAGCGTTCAAGCAAAACTTAGAATTTTGGAAAACTTGGACAGACACCATGAGCTTGGCACCTCAGTGTGCATCAGCTCCAGACTCATCCAACCCTATACTGGTTGCATTTTCCAGGAAAATAGGTTTCAGCACTCAGCGCTTGCTACAACTTGTATGAGTCAGCCAACACCCACCAAAAGAAAATGCTTCATTGTTCAGCACTCAGTTTCAGCATTCATCATGAGTTCTGGAACAAATGATGAGTACCAAGGTACCACTATACTTAGATTCTTCTGAGATTGGTGGTGATACTAACAAATGTGATTTGTATGATGAAGTGTGTCGACATTTGAAAGATCTGCATGATTCAGTGAATCAACATTTTCCAAATGATGAATGTGTGATGTTACAGAATCATTCATGGGCAAGAGGTAAGAGACCTGTGGACTTAATGTAACAGTATAGGAAGCTCATTGATAAAGTTTCAGATACCACATTGCACTTGAGAAACTCACTTGCAGAGTATCATTATGGCATCAAGTAGCCAGTTTCCAAAGCTATTAAAAACTTCCTTTCCAACTGTATGTGTATAGTCAGCTTCAACTTAAGTAACACAATTGTAGAAGCAACTACAAGAATCGGGCTTCTTTTAAATCAGGAACAAGATTTACAAAAACATTACAGGCCACTATTCTGCCTGTGTTTTTTTATAGAAAGTCAACATAAGTTATTTTAATGCAGTTTTAATTTTTAATATAGTAAGTATCAGTGGATAATAAGTTCTTTGGGGCTCTTAATTTTTATAGTGTAAAGGGTTCCTTCCTAAGACCAAATCATCTGCAAACAGCTGACCCAAGGAAGTTAGCCTTGAGAATCTTTTAGTTTTATGTAGTTACTCCTATGGAACAGGAGACAAGAATTTGAAGAGGAAATTTTACAGATCGAGATCACACTATCAGTGTACCAAACGCGGGCCACGCCCAGCTGGTGCCCTTCAGTCGCTCCGGTGCTGCGTCCTTGTTGCTGGGGGGCAGGCAAACTACAGATCTTGAGGAACTTCTAGTCTGTGATCTCTCCCTGAAGCCCAGTCCCTGCCGTGGTGGTGATACCTGGGTAACAAGGTGGGGGCCCAGGTATACTGACTAAAAAGAAGCTACCTAACCGTTCCTGCATACTTGCTGAATGAACGACTGCCTGTGACAGCCCAAAGAACAGCCTTGTCCTACAGAAACATTAATCCTAAATTCAGTGGTTAAATCTTTTTCACCAAAAGCCTCAAGTTAGAGAAAAGAAACTTGATTTGCAATCACTGCAAAGACAAATGGTTTCTCCAATTTATTTTAGAATGTCTACGTCTATTCAAAGAACCACCTATAGCATGCCTAAAAATGCCGTACAGTTTATGCTCAACAGCTACATGACACCTGCACACACTGGATCCAACACCTGGATGGCAGAGTAGCAAGAGGGAAATGGAGTGAGAGTGGGCAGGGACAGCACCTGCACTGACTGGCAGTTCTCCCTGCCCACAGACCTGGTCCCCACAGCTGTGATCCCAGAGAACTGTCCAAGTTCCTAACTCAGGTTCAGCTCCTCTTTGCCAAGGCCTCTGCACTCAATCCGAGTCACTGTCTGTCTCAGCTTCTTTTACATCCACGCTGAATTTGTATTCCTGGTCACATCCCATATAAGCATCACTCATGAAGTACAGAGTGTAGTTGTGGGCGCCAGTGGCTGGGGCCACGAAGTCAAGCTTCACCTAGAGAGAACAGGCAGGAATTAGGGGAGCAGGACACGGAGAACACCCTGCCCCTATCAGAATAAACTCTGGGCCAGTGGACACTCACCTTGGCCTTCTGCTGCAGGGTAAGCCTCTTGATAGAGATGAGACTGTTGGACTTGGCATCTCCAATCACCACCCACCAGCCCTCCTCACGTTTCTGCAGTGACCAGAAGCCAAAAATTTCAACACACAACAGTACTTAACAGTCACATGCAACCATGAGAATGGTTACAAAAGTAGGAAAACAAACCAGAAAGAGCTTTTTAAAATTCCGTCTTGAAATTTAATTTGATAAAACTAAGATTTTGCAACTATTATAAAGCATCTCAAATGAATTCAGTGTTTAAGTAGCAGGCAGACTCATATTTTGGTTCAGGCTTACTTCCTTGTCCCAAAGTACCTTCTCTATTCACTACTTGCCACTGTTTCCGATTTTCCACTGTTAGACATCTAGACTATTTGGCCCAACAGCTCTGAGCTTCTTCAGACACCTTTCTAAGGCAACTCTGCCGGATTCAAAACAAAGGCAGAGCCGAGCCTACCCACAGAGAGGATCCAAGGTGGGCCTTGCCTCTATCAAGAAACTTTTACTGGCCACTCCACTCTGAGAAAGTCCAAGAATTCCAAATCAAAGCATTTCTCAGAATGTATTAAACCAGATTGTAAAATTAAACTTAGTGTATCTGGTTTCAGCTTTCAACCTTTATTTACTCTCCCAAATAAGGAACCAGCTTTTCTTTCTGGTGTTAAAAAACAAGCAACTGGAAGCACAGTAAGTGGCAGTGAGAAACGAGAGAGAAGAAACACCTAGAAAAGTCCAACTGTCCTGAAGCCATTTAAGGTTAAAGACAACTTGTGTTTTAATAGTCACAGATTGGCAATAATGTTCAACTGCTATTTTTAACAATGACCAATCATCTAAACTGTTTTTATAAAGAAGAAAAGTTTTTTAAAGATTGTATTCATTTACCTTTAGAGAGAGGGGAAGGGAGGAAGAGAAACATCAATGTGTGAGAGACATATGGAATGTGTCCCCAACTAGGGACCTAGCCCACAACCCAGGCATGTGGCCTGACCAGGAATCGAACCAGTGACCTCTTGGTTCAAAGGCCAGTGCTCAATCCACTGAGCCATACCAGCCAGGGCCTAAACTGTTTCAAGGAAGCCCTGGCCGGTGTGGGACAGTTGATTAGCACAATGCCCTGTAACCAAAAGATTTGCAGTTCAATTCCTGATCAAGGATCATGCCTAGGTTGCAGGTTCAATCCTCGTACAGGCACCATATGAGCCCTAGTCCAGGCACATATGAGAGCTAACTAAATGATTGACTTTTTCTCTCACATTGATGTTTGTTTCTTTTCCTTCCTCTCTCTCTGAAACTAATGGAAAAAATGTCCTTGAGTGAAAATTTTTTAAAAAATTAAGACAAAAAACCCAATAGCCACGAGATTACTTTTCACTCTATGCCTCATGACTTCACTATTACTCTAAACCTCCCACCCTAAGTGACAATGCACCCTTGCACTCAGACTCTACCAGTGGATAAAAGGCCTCCAGCAGACACCCGGAAAAGCCAGCTACCAAGACATACCTGTGGGAAGAGAGGTGCTATCACAGGACCTGTGACTTCCTCCTCCCGCTCCAGCTGTACCAGCACCACAACGGGCCCGCCACTGATGGGGAGAAAAGCAGGGCAGCACATCAGTGCCAGGGTGGTGGAGTCACAGCACACCAACAGGATCCCACAGCAGGGAACCTGGCCCTCTCGGGCTCACCTGCGAATGATGTCCTTGTCCACCACTTCGTAAGACAGCTCAATATTAGGGTAGCGGTTACAGAAGCGGGCCACATCTGCCATCTGGCTGTCAGACAGCTGGAGCAGTGCATTTCGCTCTTCATCCTCCATCTCCATGATGTCGAAAACACTCTCCACTCCCTGCAGAGGGTATTCAGAGGTCAGGGGAGAAGAAACCACATGCTAACGAAAAATCAAACAGGCTCTAAGCGGCTGTTAATTTCCAGCCTACACAGTCAGCCATCTAAAGACATGGCTTCAGAGAGAATATGGCCCACATTCGCCAGGCTCTTTAGCATCTCAAAGGATAACACCTTCAGAGAAACCAGACAGAACCAAGAGTCTCCCCCGCTGCGACTCTCCCCCCAACACCACCCCAAGTCCAGGACACTCAGCTCTCAGGTTCAGCCAAGTCTAGAACCAGCTCACTTTGTCTGTGCAACGTTTGATGTGCTCTGAGGTGAAGTGTGGCAGCTGTTTCAGGTATGAGTCCTTGGACCACATGGCTTGGGTGACCATTTGGGCCAGTTCCATGGCTGCCAGAGCAGGACTTAGCCACCCATTGCTGGAGAGGACATCCACACAGGCCTGGATAAGCCGGATCGCCTGAGTTGGGTAGGAGCACAAGAGCGGGGGATGAGAGGGGTTAGAACTGCTACTTCACAGGCCCCTGTGGGTGCTCCCACCCAGGCGCACACTGTACCCACACTCTACCTTGCTGAGGATCTCCTCTGTATCTGACTGCAGCTCAGCACTCAACTGCATTCGGGACAGGTGAGCCTGCAGGAGCAGGTTAGTCTTGACATGTGGGTCATTGAACTTCGGGTTGTTCAGCTTGTGAGGGACCTTCTGAGCCAACTGGAAAGCACAAGAAAAATAGCTGGTGATGAAAACACGTGACGCAGCCTGAGATCAGCTCTCAAACCCAAAGTACCATCCACCCCAGACTCACAACCCTTCAAAACTCAGAGGTGGGTGGGGGTGGGTGACAGGGGCATGTTGGGATTTTTCTGTGGTGACAGATCCCGTGCTCTGGGCACACAAGCCATTCTCCTGAAGCCGAGGTGTCCTCACTTGCCGCAGGAGGTTATCCTCATGGTGCCGGATGGGAATGTTCTCGTACTCAGCAGCGTTGGAGATGATCTCAATGAGCCCTCGCACCTTAGTCTTGGCATTCAGGGACATGCTGAAGAGCTCTGACGGACACACAAGATTTAGGAGGAGTCAAAAGCAGCAGAATGGAGCAGGGGAAAGAGTTAACTGTCTGGGCACCCCTGCCCTCCCCTGCAGTACATCTGTCTAATAGACATGGGCACCAGAAGCCCGTCATCTCGTCCCAGAAAACTGTGCCCCTTCAGAGAAAGGCTCCCCACAGACAGCCAGCAGCTCTTGCCAGCCCCTCACCAATGGTGGTGTAGTTGATGTAATAGTAGGCAGCGATCATGCCCAGGTTCAGAGGTGCCACGTCCATCTCGTCCTCTATGCTGATACACTTGGACTGCTCCAAGTCACTCAGGGTCTGCTCCACCAACTCCGACAAGTGATCAGACAGGTGACGGTGGGAGATGCCTGTGAAGGAGAGTGGTGAGTGAGGAGTCACAGAGAGATGGCCAGCAAGAGCTGTGAAAACCACACCAGGACAGTGTGCTCCAAGGTTTGCTGACCCTGCAGGTTGTAGTAGTTGGGGTTCTGCGTCATGCGGCGGTACAGAAAAGTCCAGGTGAGGTAGTCCACGGCATCCTGTTTATTCTCAATGGTCTTGGTGACAATCTCAGCATTGAAGTGGTCATGCATGCAGTGATCCAGGTGAGACTCTACTGGCAAGGGCTCATATAAGAACTTCTTAAAGAAATCCTGTGGATTGGGGAGGGAAGGTAGTAATAGCCAATGACACCACTGTCACAAAGAGGAGCCAAGGGCAAGTCAATAGGAGAATGCCCTTGTGTGACAGACACAGCCAACACAAAAATGGGGGAATGCAGCTGCAAACAAATGAGGTGGGTCCAGACCCGGAATGCCGGGTCTGTGTGCCTGTCCTCTCTGGCACCACTTTCACAGTGGGAACAGAAGGTGCCCAGAGTCACACAGGATGAGCAGTGCAGGAAGATGGAACTAGCCAGAGGATGAAGACCTCAACAACAGGGAAAAAAAAACAAAACACCAAAGGCTACATAACTCCCTGTGGCTAAAAGGCTCACTACAAAGCAACATGGAAAATGAAAGCAGCAGATGACAGAAAGAATGTGAACTAACTAAAACCTTCATGAAAAGACAAACGCCTGTGCTCCAAGGCTCAGGACCTCCAGATAACACAAAGGCCAAGACTGACCTTTTTGGAGCCCTGGCACATGATGACGCAACGCCCCTCATCATCCTGCAGAGGTCGGTTGGCGTGTCCCACCATCTGAAGCACGTCATAGATGGGATAGTCCACATACCTAGTAACAGAGAGAGGAAAGAGGCAGAGGGTATCAACACAGGCTGTGACTCCCTAATGTCAGAATAAACTGCAAACGCAGGGAGATATGGGCACATTACAGCAAACTCTGGATTTATGAGTTCTTGTGTTGAGGAACTAGTTTCACTTGCTTAACTAAACAACACTGCAGTGTTTGAGTTTTAGAATTGTGATTTTATTGTTCAGGATCCTTGAATAAAACCTACAAATCCACCCTGGCTAGTGTGGCTCAGTGGACTCAGCACCTGCCTGTGGACAGAAAAGTTGCCAGTTCAATTCCTGGTCAGAGCAGATGCCTGTGTTGTGGGCCAGGTCTCCAGCTGGGGGCGTGCGAGAGGCAACCGATTGATGTATGTATGCACATCGATGTTTCTTTGCCTCTTTCTCCCGCCTTCCCTCTCTCCCTAAAACAAGCGTTTAAAAAATTAAAAAGCTACAAATCCATCTAATGCCAAAAGCCAAGTGACTCCCTAAAAGATGACGTATGTAGGTAAAGCTGCCCAAACATGTTTTCATATTATTGATTTTTAAATTGATTCTTTTAGCAAGGGAGAGAGAGAGAGAGAGAAACACCGATCCGTTGTCCCACTCATCTGTGCATCCACTGGCTGATTCCTGCATGTGCATCACTGAGAACCAAGCCCAGAACTCTGGTGCATTGTGAAGCGCTCCAACCAACTGAGCCACTCGGCCAGGGCAAAAGCTACCCAAACTTAATAGCTATTATTTCATGAATTATCAAGTCACCTGACTTAAATCCAAACCTACAAGTAGATTCAGACATTAGAAATAAAACTCATTTCAAAGATAACCTGCATTTTGGGAAAAATTATTAAGAGTTAAATTATTTGAGCTTTTTCTGACAAAAATCACATCTTCCTGCTTCTTGTCAACCCAAGGGTACATGACGTGGACCAAGTCAGTTTCCCAATTTACAAAACAAGTTAACTACACAAACCCTAAGGTTCCCTCTAGCTTGAACTCCCCGGTTCTCCACTCAATGAAACACAGGACAACTACAGAAGCCAATGTGAGCCTAGGTCCTGAGACTGAAGACCCTCCCCACAACAAGGCTGCGCTGGAACCTCAGCTGACTGGTAACTGCTGGAACACCTTTCCTCCTAAGAGCTGGTTTCTGAGTTTGCAGGTGTTAGGTCCATTTTAGGAAAGGCTCCCCTGAGCACAGAGCACAGCCAGACTCACGCGTGGATCTTGCCATTGTAGTACTGGGTGTCCATGATGATCACCAGGTGGGCGGCCACACTCATACCCCAGCAGAGACTCCGAGAAGCTACCACCACCTGGATGGCCCCTGAGCAGCAGAGCGGAGAAAACGACTGAGTGCAGGGCCCCTTGGCCGAGGCAGGGTTTACAGGCAGAGGCTTATCTAATTTCGGAACCCAGAGCAAAGCTTGCTGGAACGAGGTCTGATATGACTAAGAGGGCAATTGCAATACTGTGAGAGGTGTTACCTGCTTGAGGGACTATCCTGGAGGCAATGAGGTCATCCTGGAACAAAATTCTCAGCCCGTGGAGAGCTAGGCTTCCTGCCTGACAGACTGGCCCTGCTCACTGGAAAGTCCCAGCTCAGCCATGGGCTGGCTCAGTCTATGGCGGCAAAACTGAGCTCTCTGAGCGTGCCCCAAACCAGACAGACTCAATGGTCTACAACTGATAGGAAGTGACTCTGGAAGAACCACCTCCACTGTGGCTCCACCACTGCCAAAATGGTAATACCACTTAGAGACACCTGTGAGGTCTCACAACCCTGGCAAGTCGGGTGTCCATGGAAAACCAGGTATAGAGGCTAAAGATGCTGGTCTAGACAACCAGGTTCTGAAATGATACAGCCTCATGTGTCTGCTTGCTTTCTCACTAGCAAATAAAAACACTTGTCCCATCAACATCACAAGACTATTGGGAGAATCAAATGCAGTTAACAGATTCAACAATCAGTAAAGTATTCTGAAAATGACTAGTGTGCTGCAGAGAACTAGCACCCACACCCTAAAGTTTAAGGCCTACCACAAGCGTAGCCCTGAATACAATGACCTCACTCTGTGCCACAAGGCTTTTTACCTGAGCTGAAGAGCTGTTCCACCAGGCGTCGCTCCATGGGGCTGAGCCCCTCGTGCAGGTAGCCTACCCCATTTAACAGTGTTTCCTTCAGTGTGCTGTCACTCAGCTTCTCCAGATACGGGATCAGATCCTTCTCAGTGCAATGTAAGAACCTGGGCAGCACAGGCACCAATTCAGCTCAGAGAGGTTCCTGCCCTGGCAAACACCCTCCAACTGTGCCATCACCCAGCCCCTCCCTCATAAACAGACCACCTTTCAGGATGGACCAACTTCACTTGACCCAACTCCCCTCAGTCCCACCCCCAGAAGCCAGACCAGACAGGAGGAAGTGGACAGAACCTAGTCCCACCCCACCTCTGCCGCTGGATGTCCGCTGCACACGTGGTAAGGATGTCAATCGCAGTGAGGCGGGTCTGCTTGCGAGATGGCACAAAAACAATGACAGGCTTCTTGGGAGAGTGCTTAGTGATAGCATGGTACACGGGCTTGGCCATGGATAGCAGGCGAGTCTGTGTGTGACTGATGTTGAAGCCCTAGGCACCAAGGAGAAAAAAGGCAGAGATTACAAGACCTGGTACTCTGGAGAGAAGGCCAAGAGGAATGTGACAAGCAGGTCCTACCTGGATGTGCAGCTCCAAAGGCACAGGGCGCACATTTGGGTGGAAGTTGAAAGTGGAGGTGGCACTGCACCCCAGCCAGTGGGCCACATCCTTAGCATTCGAGAGTGAGGAGCTAAGTGCCACAATACGAATGGGCCGCTCAATCTGGGAGGAGATATAGCGCATCCGAGAGCAGATCACTTCCAAGACAGGCTGAGAGAGACGAACAGAAGGAAGCGAAGTCACCACAGGCCCAGGTACCACCCTCAGCCCTGAGTTACCCTTTGTGCACAGACCAAAGCCCTCAAAATGATCTCCTAGAGTCCTCCTAGGAAAATACCCTAGTCCCTGGCCTTAGACTCAAACATGAGGGCCAATGCCAAGGTCATCCAAGCCCACTGCAGCCCCCCTTCTTTGCCATGCACTCAGACCATACCCCATTCTCGCCCCCAATGAGGTGGACCTCGTCCACCACAAAGAGGTTGATGTTCTGAACATTCTTGCGCTGCTTCCAGCGCCGAGAAAGGATGTCCCACTTCTCAGGGGTACTGATGATGATGTTTCCTTTGCCCAGGAGCTTTAGGTCCGTACTGGTCTCGCCTGTCAGGAGCACTACCTTCTTGCTGAGCCTGTCCTGGAACTTCTCATACCAGTCCATGTACACCTGGCAGGCAGGGAAAGGGAGGGCAGAAAGTGTCAAGCCAGGACAGGCAATGTTTACTATGAGAAAAAGCAAAGGAACCGGAGACAGACCTGTTTCTCTGTAGCTCCTGAGCTACTTTATAACCCACATGAACTTTTAAGGAATAGCAGGCTTCTCTTCAGTTCACAAACTGAAGGAAGGACCAAGAAAAAGCAAACAGTCCTGCCCCAAATGACCCTGCAAATTTAGGGACTTAGTGAAGCTTAACCTGCACTCACAGATGGCAACAGCCTCTGTGAAGGCGCAGAGGAGACAGCACCCCATTGCTTACCTGCTCTGCCAGCGCCTCCATGGGGGTGATGTAGACACAGCGCCCCTCCGAGCTCTGCAACAACATGCGTAGGATGGCGAACTCTGCACAGATGGTCTTCCCGCTGCCAGTGGGTGCCCCCACAAACACGTTGTCGTCACTGTTGTACACCGTGTTAAACACTGCAGACCGACAGAGCAGCAGCGTGAGACTGAGGGACAGACTCGGGGCACTCATCACACAGAGACAGACAGCGGGCACCGGCACCCAGGGGCAATGGATGTGGCCTCGCCCCACAGTAGGGCTGTGGGCCCAGCTGTCCCCTCCTTGGTCTCTCTCCCACACAGAAGGAAGGAGGGGACCAACATCAAGAGTTCCAGTCCCCTGGAGACTTGTAGGACAACAGAAGCAAAGGAGGTCAACTCTCCTCCTCTGCTTCTTAGCTGTTCTTCTCAGGGACCAGGACGCAGAGCAAGGGCCCTGGCTGCCTTTCACTGCTCCCAGTGCCCTCATGTTTCCTAGAAAGAGTCTAACGAGAAAGAAAGGAACAACCCAACCCCAGCTTTGAGACTGAGTCAAAGTCCAAGTCCTGTTTATTAGCTTGTTCAACTGGGTGCTTCTCTGCCTCAGTTCCCCACCTATCAAACAGGACGCTGATAGTAGTACCCCATATATTAAATGCCTCCTAGAGTTGGTGGCAGGAATAAAAGAGAAAACATCCAAGATGTCCTCAGCCTACCACGCTCAGAACACCAGTGTGCTAGGTAGATGCAACTGTCATCCAAAGGATGAGGGGAGGCCTCAGTCAATGTTGGACACTGCCCAACACTTGAGTGTCAGGGGCCAGCGGCCTCCTGCGCCTGAGAAACAATGCCCCACTAACCCTCCTCAGCAAGACACGCAAAGCAATGCAAATCTAACCCTAACCAAGGACTTGAAAGGAAATGACCAGGTGCACTCTTTCAGTCGGCACTGTTGGACTGCCATGCCTGCGAGACCTAAGCACCCTACTTCCATTCTGTCACAGAAAACATCTGGTGACCTGACATGGCCTCCAGGAAAACTGACACACCTACCTTGGGTCTGGATGGGATTAAAGAAAGGAAATTTATCTTGGTAAAGGCTCTCGAAGGCGCTGTTTCTCAAGGCAGACACAGGCAAGGGCTGCAGGTCCAGAAGTTCTGTGGGAGGTGGGTACTTCTCTGGCAGGATCAGGTGTCGGAAGGAGACAGGAAGCTGGGTCTCACAAGCTGCCAGAAGAGAAACAGTAGGCAGTCCTCCTTACCTAAAAGCTCCCAGAACCCCACCGTGCACACACTGGGACCCTGAGGCAGCAAATGTATTGCTCTCCTCCACAAGGTCACTCGTACAACTGCCCTTGGAGGACCTGTCCCTAAGGGGCTGTGCAGAGGAGATACACTCACAGAGCCAGCGGTCAGACACTACGCGGATGAAGTACTGAGGGGGCAGTGGTTCAAAGACAGGCACAAAGAACGTAATGAGGTGCTCGTCCTGGGCGTACTTGGCCTTGAGTAGAAAATACTCATGGTGCAGTATCACCTCACTGTCCACATCCTCCACGAGAATCCAGAATGCTTCCGACGAACCATGGACCTGAAAACATGCACAAAGAAGAGAAACAAGCATGAGCCACCGTGGGCATGCAACACCTCCAGCCCAGCTCTCCTCAAAATTATACTGAAGCCAGTGTGTCCTCCAAACAAAGGTTTACCTTTTCATCCCACTGGAAGTCTGGCGTGATGGTCAGCTCCACTTTCAGAGTGGAGCGGGTGATGGGCTGCAGGTGGACAGAGAGCTCCAACTTGGGGAACAGATGGACGTATTTGTGGATGGTCTTGCCCATCTTTGGCATACGGATGAGCTCCCCTGTGAGGACACAAGAGGGCACAGGGGCTGCCACCCAACCTGCCAAACATGTCTGCCCACTGGGGGTCACAGGGCAAGTGGCAGATTCTACTCCAGTGTGTTCAGTAAAACACTCTCAGTAGAACCCAAAGGAGTCAAAGGCCAAGACCAGGAGCTAGCCTAGTGCTTGAGAGGGCATGGGAGGTGACCAGGACATTAGGGCTCAAGGCTTAGAAAGACACCTGGCTGCACACCCAGAAAGATGGTAACTTCCCACACACCTATCTCATTATGATTCAGGTCATACAGACGCTCAAAAGGGAAGTTTTTCTTCTCAATCTTCTTCACTACTTCCTCGGGGAGTTTCCGGAACTGACGCAGCGGACACATGGACTGCCACCTACCAGCAAGGAAAACAAAACGGTTTAGTCCCTTGTGCAGGTCCTGTAACACAACGCCCTCATCATGGCTTCCGAGAGATCAGCGGTGACAACACGAGACAGGGTTATTAAACAAGGACATCCGGAACTGTGCCAGCTGTGGGACCCGAGGGCCAACCCTCACCACCACCATGTGCCCACTCCCCAGCTCCACCCCTCAAGGCCTAGCCTCTTCTCAACTTGCCCCAGGTGCATGTCCCATTTCACGCATCAGGACCGGAGGTCGGGTGCACTCCACGGCTTTCCCGCCACCCTCCTCCTGAGGACCCCAACACGGTGATGAGCTGCCAGCGCCCAAGGCCCTTACATGCGTTTATCGATCATCTTGCAGAGATTCAGGGTCTTATCTGTAAGCTGTGCCCAACCTCGGTTCAGAACAATTTCAAAGATGGCCCGCATCAACCGGCCTGCTGACTGGAGAAAGACAAAGTATTCCCTCTGTTAAGTCCCCGCTGTCCCCAGACTAATGAAGCCACTCTCCATACACTTTAACTGTCTTACGCTGATGTAATCAGCCTCACCACTCAAAAACAAAGTCCCTCTGTAATTACTCTTTCCCCCTTCATATAGTAGGTGCCTGCTAAACACAGATTATTTTTAAAAAGGCAGCTTGAGCTCACCACACATTTTAATCTGAAGCTTACCATGTGATATTAAAGCTTTCTGGCTCATTTAGTATTCAAAGCTCTAGTAGTTAGAAATACCTTTGCCAATTCTGGATTATTTTTGAGCCAGCAGCCACAGTGGGAAGTCACTCTATAGGGAAGTAGATGCTGTGTCCTGTGACTCTCTCTATGGAGCCCTCTGGGCACACTCTTGAGGCCTTACTTTCTCACAAGCTCAAGAGCAATAAACCAGTGTGGCTGTACCACACATGCGTCAACCAATGAGCCAGCTGGAGGAAACAAACCTCAGCGTTTCCCACATCCTTACTAGCATTCAGCCAACTTCGTCCAAGACGCACACAGCACACAGGGTAGTGAACTGTTCAGGCCCCCTCTCCATGTGACACAACTCTGCCCTCACCTGTGTGACATACACCATGTCTGCCATCAGTGCAAAGCCCTCCAATTTCAGCTGTGAGATGAAGGCCTGAAGAAGCACATTGATCTGGAAAAGGCAAGGTCAGCCAGAGGCAGCCAATCATGAACGGTCCAAGGAAATAAATCACACTTCTGCTCTGGGCATTTCTTGACTTAGACATTAAGTAACTGCTATTTCGCATAAAAAGAACATGCGGGAAGGATGCTGGGAGGACCAAGCAGGTTAGCAGGCGCAAACCCCAATCCAAGGTCCATCTTCCACAGGATTCTGTAAACCACCTCTCCTCATCCCAAGCAGGGGTGCTGGGCTCACCTTTGCACTGGGCTCCTCGATGCTCTCCTTTACAGGAATGGGCACCCTCTCCAGTAGCTTCTGCAGCTCCAGCTTCTCTTCCTGCCACACAAAGGAAACAGGTTGAAAAAACGCCAGATGGCTGAGGAGAGAACCCACTCAGCAACTCGGCGGTGCCAGCTACCTGACCCAACATGCTGTGGACTCACCTCTCTCACGGTGATGTTCTTAAACTCTGAAGACAACGAGAAGACTCTAAAAAGCTCAATCTCACTCAGAGTAGGCTTCAGCAGCTGGTTGTAGGTCTGCACCGTGTCATTGGTGATGTAGTAGTGGCTGGCTATCCGACCCAGTTCCGTCACCTATGAAGAAGGAAGATGCAATCCAACACAAGCATCAACAGGCTGCAACCTCTCACTGAGACAACAGGAACCCACTGCGTGAATGAATCACAATGTAAGTGTCTGGCCCAGGCACATGAAGAAAGATGGCACAATAATCCGACCTACAGTGAACTGACACTCACACAGAAGACAGGTACATTAGCTACCTCCACTCAAGTTCCAGAAAGGAGGTACTGTCAATCAGGACAGTGTAACCCCACCTGCTCTCCACGGTTTCAAGCAATGGGCATTAGGCAGGGCTCAAATTTAAGTGACTTGCAAATGTCTCCTGGGACAATGACTTTTGTTGAGACCTCTGCTTTCATCCCTCGGCCTACTCACCTGGAAGTTGCCTGTCTTCTTGTCATACTTGACCAGATTGTTCTTATCCAGCATCAAAGCAGCAGTATGAACCAGATCTAGTCGGCGCTGGTCCAGCAGGGGGTCTCCCTTGAGATCATCATGAGAGATGCCGTACAGGGTTGGGGATCGGAGCATTCGGATATACAAGTAGGCATAGCCCAGCCAGTTCACTGCATCCTACAAAAGACAGCTCCTGGGTCTTAGCATGGAGAACTGGTGTCCAAATAAAAAGTTCCTAAGGATCACTCGAAACTAACTTCCAATGATAAGAATGTGTATTATGTTATCTTCTGAAGATTTATGCTATTTCATTGTAAAAAAAGGAGTCCTTTCTAAGATCTTTTAACAAGGGGAACTGTCATCCAAACCCAAGCAGTTTGGGACTGTTTATACTGACACTGGAGGACCCTGGGTGCTGGTGGCCCACAGCACCACAGAGACCATCCCACTGCTGGTACCCTGGCTTCTCTAGTCTGAGGTGCCTTGACAGCGCCCTCCCTACCTTTGCATTCTGCACATTGCCCAGGACGATTTCCGCGTTGAGCATGTCAGGCAGCTTTGACACCATCTGGCTCTCAATAGGAAGCTGCTGGTTGAGGAGAGACAGGTAATACTGAAGCTCCCCATGAGAGGTGATGAGTATGCCTTCACCCTTGGTGTCATACTGGGGTCTTCCGGCACGTCCCAGCATCTACAGCGGAGAGAGCAAACAAGAGGCTGTGGCCACAGGGCTGCTGGGTGGGCTTCCAGGTTTCTCCTTTATAGAGCCTCGCCTTCCATCTGCCCTATTTTCAGCACCCTTGCATCCTGTACACAGGGTGCTCTTCCTCACAAACAACAGACTCAAAGGATCTGTACCTGGAGAATGTCCAGTGCCCCCAGTTCTGTCCAGCGCCCCTTCTCTGGACTATACACCTGGGTGCCTTTGATGATGACTGTATGTGCGGGGAGATTCACACCCCAAGCCAGAGTTGCTGTGGAAACCAAAACCTACAGAGGCAAAGCAAGGTGAAAAGAAAAACACATGTTACCACCAGAGGGTCACTATCCCCAGCATCTCCAGGCACCTGGTCCCAGAGCTTCTAGCAGCACCAAGGCGGGTCCCATCCTTGCCAGTTAACACCAAAATAAAGAGGAAAGGGGCCCTCGAACACCTCGTCTATTCAAGAAAGAACCTTTCAAGGTCGTACAGATACCTAAGCAGCAGAAGTACAGACCCATGTTAATCAACTTCAGGTCACCAGACAAACACACAGGCTCTCCCAGGGGAGAACGTGCACAAGGCAGGCCCTGATGATGTCAGGCCTTATTTGGCACCATCTGGAGTCACCAACATGCTATGCTTCTAGATACTTTCTTAAACTCACTCACCTTGCCCCAACAGTATGTGAAAAGCTAGGAAAGGTGGGATCACAACTGTGCCTACCACACTCTCTGACATAGGCTCCCTGAGCCAGAAACAACAAAGCACCAGGCACAAACATACGGCACAATCTTGGACATTCTGGGTCTTTTGAACGCTGTGCTTCGTCCACCCTCACCTGAATGTGTTTATCAGCAAAAAGATCCTCTACAAGTGTTCTGTCAACTCTGGTCATGCCTGCATGATGAATAGCAAAGCCATAGGGCAGAAGATCCTTCAGCTCCAGGTTCTACGGAACCAGAAAAAATAGGTGATGAGGTGAGCCTTCCTGTGGGAACTCTCCCAGAGAGGAAATAAATCTCTTTACATGAGACCCTCCCTCCTTTACAGATCGTCTGCTCTGTAAACCCACATGCAGACGATCAGCCCTAACTGGTGTGAAACAGCAGCATGAGGGTACAGTCCTGAAGGACCGTATGGACAACCTTGGATTGAGGCAGTTCCCACGTAGGAATGGGAGAACTGGACGGTGTCTCCTTACCTTGCACTGCTCAGCTTCCGTCCGAAGGACTTCTGTGGAGGCAGAGCCCTCTCTCAGAAACAGACCCAGGGTGTCCTTCTCTAGGCACATGTCCCGGATGGCCCTGGCTGTCTTCCCAGTCTCCTTCCGGGAGTGGACAAACACTAACACCTAAGTAGAAACCAGGTTTGCCACAGTCAACAGACAGCTCCCACAGTCCCTCCCATAGCACCAGCAGCAAGAAAACAGACTGGCACAATCTTAAGGCCAAAAGCAGCAGTCTTGAAGAGGAGCCATGGCAGGAATGGACTCTCTCAGAAGCCTAAACAGGGCTTTCTTTTTTGGGAGTTTTTAAATTACAAACTCAATTTCCTTATTGGTTTATAGGACTATTCAGGTTATCTATTTCATCTAGGCTGAACTTTGGGTAGTTGACAGTTTTTGAAGAAATGATCCATTTCTTCTAGGTTGTCAAATTTATGTGTAAAAAGTTGTTCAGAGTATTCCTTTATTATCCTTGCAATGGCTACAGTTTCTGTAACATCCACTTCATTCCTGATATTGGTAGTTTGGGTTGTATCTTCTCTACCTTTGCCAACCTTGCCGGATTATTAGTAAACCAAGAATTCAACAGAACAGAGTTTAAGAATGATAAGAACCCACAGACCTGATTTTTGCCTGCATGTTCCATGATCTTCTCATAGACTATTTCATTCATGATCTGGAACCGCTTGATAGCTTTTTTCTCTGTGATGCCTACATAAGTCTGTTCCAGAGGCACTGGGCGGAAGCTGGAAGTTCAATAGTTATACAAATGAGGTTTTTGGCATAGAATATCAGGGAAATAGATGGTCCTTTTCACTGTCCAAGAGCAATATTCCTATTTTTGGAGTCATACCACATCAAAACCCTTTGCAACTGAGCTCCACGGCAAAGGGGAAAGACAGTAGTAAGGTCACCCCATTCCATTTCTCCCTGTCTCCTCATACCTATTGTCGAAGTAGAAGAGGCCCTTGGCAGGATCAACACGCAGAAAGGTGGCCACATCTTCATAGTTGGGGAGGGTGGCACTAAGCCCAATGAGTCTTACATCCTCTTGGGTCATCTCAATGTTTCGGATGGCCCTGGCCACCAAAGCTTCTAAGACAGGGCCTCTGTCATCGTGGAGAAGATGGATCTCATCCTAAGGAATGGAGAGTAGCAAATTACCTCCAGGACTAGAGAAACAGAACCCCCCTTCCTGACAATAGCTGCATTTTGTAGGCACATGCCTAATATGCCAAATAAGTAAGAAAAGGGATCCCTAGACACAGAAACCAAATGACGGGACAAAATTCACCATCGACACCCCCACTCCAGGAAATAACATGCTCTGCAACAAGCCGCCTCGCTACAGTTTAGTAAAACAATGTTTTACGGGAAGAAAATCTGATACTTCAGGTTAAGTGGTTCATAACTTGACACAAAGGTTATTTTCTTTACTGAAAATGAAGCTTCTGATCAAACCACATTTACATTAAATAAAGGCTTCACTTCTGGGCTGATACCTTCACCAAGAACGAAAGATACTGTGCATCAAGTGACAAGTTCACAGGGCCTAAGGCTGTGCTGCCCAAACTTCAGCATGGCGACAAAGCAGCAGGGGGCGTCATTAAAATGCACACTGCATTTCCACAGCTGCGGGGTGGGGACAGGGACTCTGTGTTTCTACCAAGACTTTGGGTAGCAAAGCTCTAAAGCAGGAGTTAGCTAGCTTTTCCTATTTTTTTTTTTAAGATTTTTATTTTTTTAGAGAGAGGAAGGGAGGGAGAAAGAAAAATGTCAATGTAAAAGATAAACAGCAATTGGTCACCTCTCACACACCCCAACTGGGGACCTGGCATGCCATCCAGGCATGTACCCTGACAGGGAATTGAACTGGCAAACTTTCAGTTCGCAGGCCAGTGCTCAATCCACTGAGCCACACCAGCCAGGGCAGCAAACTTTTCCTTAAAGTGCTAGGCAGTCAATACTTTAGGTCTGTGGGCCACAGTCCCCGTTACAAATACTCAATCCAGTCATTGTGGCACCAAATCAGCTGTAGGTTGATTTTGTGCCACAAAATCTAAACCATAGGTATGGCTGTGTCCCAACAAAACAAAAACTGTTAGCCACAGCCTGCCAGCCCCTGTTCTAGAACACCGAAAACCAACATGTGAGCTCTTCTGCTTTCTCAGACGACTTCGACTACACTCGGACTGTGTGACTGGTCAGCAGGCACTTCTGCTTCTATGGGACGCAATATCCTGACTCCTCACTTATTCCCTCTGAGAACTATTTATATTTATAAATCCCACTGATGTTCTGGGAAGACATGATTAGTTTTTTGTTTGTCTGTTTACATCTATTTCAAAATATTTCAGATATAAAAAAGACATAAAAATAACAGCAATCACTGTGCACCTACTGGGAAATTTTCAATGAAGTGCAGGTTATCCTTTAATGGTAAAAGCAATGCTGACAACAGGGGTCATTACAAAGGCCAATAACTGGAGAAAAGTTCCTGGACCAGGCTGATCTCTGTGCCCCAACAAATGCCCCATGCTCACCAGAATGATGAGCCGCACGAGCTGGGTGTAGGTGCGCTCCCCACCCTTGCGAGTAATGATGTCCCACTTCTCAGGGGTGCAGACAATGATCTGAGTGGCACTGATCTCCTCCTTGCATAGCTGGTGGTCACCAGTCAGTTCTGCAACAGTGATGCCATACGTGGCCAGGCGCTGGGTGGAGGAAAGGCATGTCAGGTAAAGGCATAAAGGCTTGCAGAGGGCCTTGGCACCAAACTCTGAAAAGTGCGAGCACAGGGTATTGGAAGCAAATATGAACCCATTAGAGAAATACCAGATGAATGAGATCGACCATATGAACAAATCCAAGTTTACATTTGGGAAAATGTAGCAGACAAAGGCTCCCCAGGAGCTCCACACAAGAGGGGGAAATGGAAATGTGTAGATCACAGGACATGGACTATCATCAGCAGGTCTATTATCAACCCCAGCCGTGTGAGGGCTTCCTAACTCCTCCAACAATGCCCATGAGAACTGGAGAAAACAGCTATGCAGAGGGTGACAGAAGACGATAAACCCTTGCAAAGACTAGGACAGGTCAAACACATTCTTGGTTCAGAACCACTCTGCACCTGCGTCAAGCACCATCTCTGAAATGGAAAAAACACCATCTGAGGCGTTGCAGAAACGCCCTGATACAAGCAGCAGTGGAGCACTGGGCCTGCCCCCAACCTGTGACAGGGCCACCAGCATCTTCTGGAGGAGAGTTCTTCCCCTACCTTTCCAAAGCTGCCCACCATCTCCTGCACCAAGGACCGCATGGGAGCAATGTAGATGATCTTGAAGTCATCCACATTGATAGTGCCGTCCATGTTAATATGCTTCCCAATCTCCCGGAGCATGCACATCAGGGCCACGTTGGTCTTACCAGCACCCTGAAACACAGGTCAAGGATGAGTAGGCCTGTTTACCTGGGAATGCTCACTGCCCTAACTCCCATGGGCTCACCATCAATACAGAGACTAGAGCACATCCCGAAAATTTTATTCAACATTTAACATCTCTTTAATCAAAGAATGAAGATTTGGTGTATATAGGTAGATACGAGCCCTCCTGCCACCAAAACCATACACCACATTCCGCAAGAAAGCAACAGCCAGGCTCGTGCTTACAGTGGGAGCGCACAGCAGCAGGTTCTCATCTGTCTCCAAGGCGGCCCGGTGGAGCTTGCTCTGGATTCGGTTCAGCGTTTTGAAGCCCTCAAACCCAGCCTGTGCATACTTGGGCAGCTTCTCCACCGGGAGTAGTTGCTGAAAGGAAGAGGCATCCATATTATACTGGCAGCACCCTGAGCGACTGTTCTTGAGGGATCTCCAGGACTACATTTCCTGGCAAGTTCCCTGTGTACTCTCCACTAAGGACCAGACCAGAGGGATCAGTATTATCCTCTGGGCTCAAGATCAAGAGAAAAAAACTTCCACTTCTGAAATAAACTGTGTACAAGATGAGGCCACATTGCGGTCAATGGGTTGAAATCCAAACTGGAAGGAAGGTAGCCTGGGGAGAAAATCGAGAGGAGCAACCAACTCACTTCCTCTGAACCAAAGGGCTTAGGCTTCAGTGCAGGCACATGCACCTCTTCGTAGCCCTTGCGCTGGCGACGAAAGGATCCATCTGGAAGCTGACAGCGTTTGTTGGCCATGAAGTGGCTCCCCTGGGTGAAAACCAGGTCCTCTAAGTCCAGAACCTGTCTTGGAGCCAATGCCTGACATGAGGGAAAACAGAAATACAAAGAAAGTCAGGAGGCTGAGCAAATGAGCTTCTATCCATCACCGCCTTAGAAAGGGCCCTGACACTGACCTCCCCGCCCTGGTCCAGATCCATGGTTTCCAGGTCAGTGTCCATTCGGGACTGCCGCACTCGCTCCCTCCGGGACCGCTCCTCCTGCAGTCGGGAGGGACAAAAAGGGTGATGACTTATCACCATTCTAGGCTCCTGTCCTTCTCAGTCCCTCCTTAGCTGAGCTTGACTCATGGCTGCTGACCAGTTAAGTCCCAAAACAGAAAGACAGCCACTTATATTCAGACACTTCCTAACACGACGAAAGCGAAGAAATGGACTTTAATGGGACAATGCGTAGTGCAGGGGTTTCAAACACAGATGGTCAACAATTCAGTGTCAAGGGCTCTCCCTCTGTTCAGCAAATACATGTCCTTTCCACTACTTTCAGGATACCATGATTTTGTATGTAAACAAACAGCAAAAGGCCCACGGTGAGGGCAAAGACAGCAGGTCAGAGGTCTCTCAGCCACACCAATGTGAATTTGTAAATTCTAGTATGTACCACTGACAAATCCCCAAAATAAAATTTAGAGAAACACTTTACTTCTTCACCTTCCTAAAAACAGGCATTTAACTTTGTGTTGCAATCTTCTAATTAATGTCTCTTCTAAAGCAAACACTCTAGCTCCAGAATCAGAATACCCAGCCTAGCCCTTACGCGGATCAGATCCTCCTTCTCTGTTTCATGGAGCTGGTAGAGAAACTTTGACAGCTCTGGATCAGCTTCCATCTTTCCCATGATCCTTTCCTTTTCAGCTTCACTCTGTGCACTGGCCAGCAAGGTGCAGTATAAAACTGACAACAACAAAAGGAGAAAGAGACGAGGAGACAGTGAATGAAAAATGAATGAAACATGTACAGAAGCTGTGAAAGCAACAGTCTCCAACACACACATGCACACACACTACAGAGGGGGCCACTGTATACTCACTCATCATCCTGTGCTGCCGGAGCACTTTGATAAAATCAAAAGTGTTGAAACCAAGGAGCAGCACCAGCTGGTTTTCACACTCCCGATCATCACTGGCTGTCTGCAGAGAAGGTAACACCAGGATTAAAGACACAGCCATCTGCTTCACACACTGTTCCACCCTATCCCCTAAGATAACACTACATGCAAAAATATGACCTTGGCCATACCTTTAGGATTTCCAACACTTCGTCTGCCTTCTTCTGAGACACAATGGCATCATCGTAAAAGCGACTGAGCTGCCGCTGTAGCCAAAACGCATCAATGTCCCGAGGGTGCAAATCCTTCTTCTTAGAACTCATCAGCTCACCAGAGGCCACAAGCTGCAGACAACAGGCACTAAGGTCACCATGTTCTTGTCTGCCCCAACTACTTTCCCATCATCCAGCAACAGAGCTCTACTTGCCACCTGTAGCCCACCTTCTATTGAGAACTTTCCAGAGAAAAGAAAAGTCTGCTATACTGAATTCGAGAGCACACCAAACTAAGATCTCATCAACACATGCCTTTGGGAGGGAGGATAACTGACTGAAATCTTAAGAAAACCAAGACGCTAAATGTTTGTTATGACGTACCCTAAAAGGGACCTCAAAAAATGATATCACAGGACCTCCATATGGGAAAGAACCTGGCCTGCAGCCATGGGCAAAAGCAGACTTTACTCACATTAGCAGAGAGGGTGCACCGCACCACAGCTTCATCCCCTTCCATGTCGTCATCAGACGCCTCTTCTCGAACCTCCCCATACACATCTTCATCACCTTCCTGTGGAGAGAACCCCCACCCCCTCTTCTCGAACCTCCCCATACACATCTTCATCACCTTCCTGTGGAGAGAACCCCCACCCCAATCCATGAGTTGGAGCTGATCCTGACATCCCCAGATTCTCTCCCCTGAATCACCTGGTTAGAGCAATGGCTTTGGGGTGAAACCCACAGCCTATTGAGACCAGGGTCAGCCTCAGCCAGAGTACATTTAATGACCTGACCTCACTACTCTCAGTCCACATGGCATGGCCTCACTGGGTGTTCCTACTCTCTTTTCTGCTTCTCGCCTGAGGATGCCACTAAGGCAATCAATGGGACTACAATCTCTCTCATCCATACACAATCGATGAGTGTTAAAAAAGAGCTCACAGCAAGCAGGAGAGAAGAGTTATGCAGGAGAAACATGCCTGGATCCAGAAGTGCAGACCACACTGGGCTTGCTTACCATCTACTACACACTGGCTCACACCAGTATTACTAAATACTAGACTCAGCACAGTATTATTAAAGCAGAAACTTAATAATAAGCACTTGTTATATGAATGAGTTCTTTGAGCAAAGCCTTCTTTAAGGCTCCTACTACTTAAAATCTACAATTCTATTAACTATACTGCAGGCAGGGGCTTAGCAGTCAACTATTTCACTCATTTGCTAGATGGACAAACTGAAGCAAAATGACCTGCCCAAGATACAGGACCAAAACTCAGACCTCCTGGCTGCCAACTTGGTGCCCTCTCCTGACTCTCCTGTACTGCCCCTTCTTCCCGTCCTAGCATACGGGATTCCAAGGCCGACATTTTACCTTTCGGAGGCACACTCACACACCAAGAATTCTAGGGCAACTTTGCAAAGATTTTTCAAAAGCCCCATTTGTTCCTGTTTAATTATAGTTGAGAAATTATGATTAGGTGGCAAACCTCAGTGGATGCTGCAACCATTATTTATACATCCACGTACCAAACATGCCTATGCTTTTGGGCAAATGTACATTCTTTTGAAACTGGCAGTGGGACACGCACCGACCAGTGGGACATCATCACAGTAAGGTTAAAATGCAGTAAAACGTGGTAGCATACACCGTCACTAAAGGTATGCACTGTACTTACCTTTTTCTTTTTGCTGATGCGCTTAGTTTAAATTCACGTTAATTTATAAGTTTAATCTGCTTTATAAAACCTGAAGATGACCATGATAATTTTCCAGCAAAATAATACTTATGCCCAAGTATGACACCATCAAGTTTATCCGGTTTCAGTTAGGGAGCTTCCTTACACTAAAACAATTTCAAAAAACAAGAATAAACTAGGCCCACTTATTTTAATACTTACCTCCTCATCAGACTCAAACTGCACATTCACACCGTAAGTCTCATCAATGTTGTCATCTGAAACAATGAGATTAGAGAAAGAGGACAGTGAACAGCTAGTGAACTGAGGCACTACAGAGCACATTTCCTCGCCAACTGCCTGACTTGCCTCTCCCCAGGATGGATCTCAGGTCCAGGGACTCAGACACTCAAGGATCAACATGAAGAATCTTCTGTACTGCTGGCAGCGAAGCCTCCTCCAACCTGCCAAGCTTGGGTACAACCCCACTCTGTTTGCCCAACCACTTGCATCCCCAGGCTCTGCCCAAGTTTTCCCCATGTTCTATACAAGAAAAGGGTTCAGAAATAAATGGCCTCTATTCTAGGGATTCTGGGATCCATCAATAAACACCTACAGAATCTGGGAACTGACACACTCAGCTGTTTTAATGAGTGAAGCTAGAAGATCACATTTAGGGGCCAAGTGACCAGTTAATACAATCAGGATGTAAAAAGCTCAGTTACCCATATTCTGGATTTCCTTGTCTCCACCGTAGTCTGTGATCTTTTTACCCAAGTTCACTAGCACATGGTATCTGGTATCATCTGTCTGCCCCAGCAATAGGTCAATCTCCTTTCTCCTTTCCTTGTCACGAAGCTTTTCATTCTTTAGGACTGCTAGAACTTCATCAGCTGCTCCACAAAGAATATCACGTGGCTGGTGGCCAAAAAAAGAAAATTTAGAACAACGATAGGCAGAATGTCACTGACCACCATTATGTAACAACTGAATATGAAGGGTCACACGTCTTTAAAATCTGCATCCCAGGTTCTGATTATCTCATTAATGTAAATAAAAAATGCCACCAAGTTACAAAATTGAAAGAAAACCCATTTTAAAAAGATTCAGTAGGTGGTCTTAGGAAGCAGGACACGAATTCCGCTCCAGCCTGCCACGTTTCTCCAGGCGGCAGAGGCACTCCAGCCTCCTCTAGCCCGCCCAACTAATGATAACTCCCTGTCCTCACCTACTCCGGAACCCACCTCAACCAGAGCCTCTCTGGGACGCATAAAGGTCATGTGTGATGGTTAAAGCCAACTCTGGATACTGACTACCTGGTTGTTACCCTGGCTCTGCCAAGTACAACCTTTGTGACTTGGGAAAATTATGAGCAATTCTATTCTTTGCCTCATTATCGCTCTTCAACAAAACTGGAAATGAGTACTAATAGCACTTCATCGTGGAGCTAACATGAGGGCTGTTAAAGGAGAAAACACGTAAGGTACTATCTCAGATAAATCAAGTGTTCAGGGAACATTAGCCACTTCTGAAAATTGGCACGGACCACAGAGGAACCTCCGCAAACAAGGTTCTTCTAGCGCTTTCCAGCTGCAACTCTCTCCCTCCCCCAAACCATGACATCTCCCTCTGGCTGCCTCACCTGGTCCCCAAGAGCAGCCTGGATGAAGCTGAGCAGCACTTCATAGGTCTCCCGGGTCTCTTTGGTTTTGGGCTTATAGATGATGCCCACCATCTCATCGATGCCCTCTGAGAGCAAAGTGTACCCCTTCATCTTGTTGATGTCATGTCGGTCCTCATCACGCTTTCTTCGCCTAACAGACATGTAATATGATAGTGAACCGGCAGAACCTTCCCTCTCAGAGGCAAGAATAAATCAAGCTCACCCTTCTTTTCTTCACAACTTCATGGCATAAAGGTAGTATTCAAAAACATAAACCTGTACCTCAAAACATAATTCTCATTTGGCCTTACTCACTTCCAGGAGTTATTTCTTTATGGGAACACAATAATAAAAAGAGAATCCTCTGTCATTCTCTCACTAGATGCACTGAACATAATTATAATGAGACATGGTATTCATTTGAAAAGAACAACCTTTTTGCCCTGACAGGGATGGCTCAGGTAGGTGGGAATGTCATCCTGAGGACCAAAATGTCACAAGTTCGATTTCCAGTCAGGGCACATGCCAAGGTTGAGTTTGGTCCATGGTCAGGCACAAAAGAGAGGCAACTGTTTCTCTCTCACATTAATGTTTCTCTCTCTCTAAAAGCAATGAAAAACTGCCCTTGAGGATAAAAAAATTTCAATATAAAAAGACCCTTTTTCTTTTGTGTGACATTATACAATAGCATTTTGACCTTGTTTTTCAAATATGTTTTCTTTTCCCAGCCAGAGAAACTGTAGCATCAAAGCAATCTACTGCCATCAATTTCCAAATTATAACAAAACTGGAAAAAAAAGTCATGCTTTATAAAGTGAAAGACCAATGATGTTTTAACTCATTTCAAATGCAACTATTTTAATCAAAACCGGGACTAGGAATCTTTGAGACATCATCATGGGAGAAGAACGGATAATCAAGGTAAAAAAATAATAGGAAGATGAAGCTGAATTATTTTTAAGTTTTGAAACATATCCCCTAAAAAGTAAACAAACAAACAAACAAACAAAAAACCTGTCATTTATACCATGGATGCCTGAATCTTAGTTCATAAAAACAAAAGTAGGAAATGGGCAACAGGGGAGGAAAGAAGTAAGGATGGGATGTTAGCAACGGAAGAAAAATAAATACCAAGACAAAGGAACAACAAGGGTTGTGAAAATATGAAAAAAATTAAACTCTCTCTATGGACCAGAAACACACATGTTAGAAAGAGGTCTAGAGAGGTCTAGCTGGTTGGAGCAGGACCCCAGACACCAAAAGGTTGAGGGTTTGATTCCTGGTCAGGGCATATACAGGAAACAAAAAATCAATATTTCTTTCTCTCTCTTTCATTCTTCCTATCTCTAAAATCAGTAAGTTATTTTTTTAAAAAGAAAAAGATCTAAAAGCTGGACTCCACCCTAAACACAATAGTAGGTGCCCTATCTGTGCCAACAATGGCCATGGCCCTATCTCTGGTGGCACCTAACCTCCTTCCCACAATGCTGCAGGCAGAGGGCCCACCACCAGCTCACCGCTGGCTTCTCCTTCTCCTACTGGAGGGACCCTGGTCACTGGTAATGCAGGGTGCTGCACTGTAACAGCTGCTCATTTGGATTGGGTAGAGATTTTATTATAAGCTCAAAATCAGCATTACAAACATTTAGGAGTATTTTCTGCATTGTGTGCTATTCACCAAAAAGAGGGAGACCTCGGATTGTATAAAGGGAATGGTACAATGATTCAAATCTTTCCCTATGGCATTTGAGCATTACAAAATGTTAATTACTACAAAGCTGGGATTTCTCTGGTCACGTGCACAGATTAATGGATGGATCCATGGCAACTATGACAGCAGTTTTCTGTTCTTACCCTCTTGTCATGGTTAGAGTGACCTAGCATTACAAATGAAAGGGGAACACACTTACACAGAATTATTCATGCAGTCAAAAGAATTTATGCAAAGGAAAGTGGTTTCCTTGGATTTTACAGAGGCCTAATGCATATTAGGAATGGTTCCATATTCAGGTGTTTCATTTTTTATTTTTGCTGCCTGAAGAGTATCAGGATTGCCCACGTTCCTATCCTTGGCAGACTTTCATCAGAAAAATCACAAAAACTTACTTTGCGGTAATACTGCTGGAGGAATAGCACAGACTATGTCCTACCCATCTGATGTAACTTGTAAGCGAATGCAATTAGGAACTGTTCTTCCAACTTGAAAAGTGCCTTGCCATGCAGGAGACTATGCGTACATCTATGGATAGCATGGAGTTCGGAAAGGACTATGTTGTGGTTCATCTCTTAACTACCTTCGCTGCATTCCCTCTCAAGCGGTGGCTTTTACAACACATGAACTCATGAAGCAGTTTTTTGAACTCAATTGAAAAAAAGAATGTGATTTCCTTTCCTTAGTAAATTCTCAGAGAGAGAAATAAAATGTTACTGTAATTTTGGGCAGAACATACTTGAAGAGGAATATTTCCCATCACAGAAACCATTGGTGTTATTTTAGTACTTATTTTATTCATCACAAATTGAAACTGCATATTATACCTTTTAATGCCAAAAGTTACAACACAGAGCAATGAAAAAAAGTCCTAAACTGATGCTGGCAAATCAGTTACAGGATTTGAAAACACTTAAAGGTGTTACTTGGAAGTACAACTAAGTTAAAATGGGACTCAAGAGGTTGCCATTAATTTTTTTTAAAGATTTTACTTATTTATCTTTAGAGGGGAAGGAGAGAAGGAGAGAAACATTAATGTATGGTTGCCTTTCGTGCGTCCCCTGCTGGGAGTTGGCCTGCAGGGAACCGGCCTGCAACCCAGGCATGTGCCCTGACTGGGAATCGAACCATGATCCTCTGGTTCGCAGGCCTGTGCTCAATCCACTGAGCTACGCCAGCCAGGGCCTTGCCATTAATTTTATCATGCTGTTCTAAGCTTTTAAACATAGTAACAATTTTCAAAGACTCTAACATTGGTTATTATTTTTGTAACAAGTACACCTTGCAGCAGAATGATGGGAACTTAACTTTTAAGTTATATAAACCATAGCTCAGAAGTCAGCATTTAAGTATTATTCTTATTATGTCTTCATAAAACTCTGCTCCACTGGATAAAAGACACCTTTTCTCTTCATTTTTTAAAAAAATAAACATTGTATTTAAAAAGTAGTCATACAGAGACTCAACAATAATTGAAGAATTTTGTTATTGCTCAAATGTTATTAGCAGGTATTATGACAGATATAAATATTTTTAAAAGTCAATATACTTCCCAAAGACAGTAACAGTAAATACTGACTATATTCCTTCAAAATAGATTAGCATAATAGATTTGCTTTGTTAGGTGATTTGGTGTGTACTAGAAAATTTATTTAAGTGGACGGTGAAATATCCATTAATATAGATGAGGATGTCAAAGGCTTTTTCTCAAGTATCTTCATGATACATCAACTAGTTCTTTCATGTAAAATAGTTCTAGTGCAACAAAAGAACAAAAGAAATGTAAAATTATTTAAATTGTTATCCTTCTTATTAAAATGGCTTAGTAAAATGCCCCTTACTGTGTGTAGAGTGCTTTTTATCTTTTATTACAAGCATGTCAAAAATGGAAGGGGAATAGTTACAACCTTGTCCTCAGAAACAGCGATTTGTAGAACTGATATTTTTTGTCTCCCTCTCTTCTTCCTCTCGCTTAAAATCGATGCAAATATCCTCCGGGGAGTATTAAAAAAAAAGGCTAAAAGCTGTTTTCCATTTCAGGTACACTTGTTAAGGCCAAAGAACCTTTTAACTCCCATATTACTTTTACCTTCATTAAGTTGTTTTATGTCTCATTTTGCACTCAGTCTCACCACTAATGTCTCATTTTGCACTCAGTAGCTCAGCAAAAACGCTGCTCAAATGTTCAAGAGAGGGTGGGCTTTACATCTGAAGATAAATCATTCCCCCTTTGGTACTCACTTGGCTCTTCTCTCCTCCTGCATCTGTGGTTTGGTCCGTTGAGCCTTATCTCCCATCCGGGTGCCCTCCAGCTTTCCAACCAGGGATAGCACCTCTCCTGTGGGTTCATCCCGGCGGGTCCGGTCAATGAGAGAACGGTCAGCTTGGAGGACAAGATTCGAGTTCTGAAACAAATCACAGTATTATAGAAGCTGTGACATGAGCAGCTATATCACAAGGACAACAGAGAATGATACCAAAGAAAGTAAAACTCGGAGTAACTAAGCGCTGATAATAAAAAAGATGTTTTCCTCAAGAAGAAACAGAACTGCGTAACTGCGCGTTAGCAAGGCACAAGCAAATCCGTAGGCCAGTGCCGCTCCTAACACTGCCCATTAAAACCCACATAGGGCAAAGTGGGTACGTTGAGGATAACATCTAGGAGGAGGTGGGTATACCGCCTCCGCGGTTCCCCAGTAGGCCTCAAATCTTAAATCATCTGCCCCAGCCTCCTGCTCCCCACACGTCTCCGGAGCCCGGAGTACTCCCCGAATCCACACGCACCGCTTTGTACTCGTACTGCAAGCTTCGAGCGGTCACATCCGCCATGGCCGCGGCTGCTCTGGAATCTCAGCAATCCGCACCCCTAACCCTTACTCTGCAATCGCCCACCGTTCAGCAACCCCGCGAGGCCAGAAAAACGGTACACAGACGAACTGGAAGGAGGGACAAACCAGCTCCCCCGCCCTTCCGCTTCCGGGTCGCGCGCCGAAAGTACGAAGGGTGTTTCCGGTGGGCGCACCATCGGGCGGTGTTGCCCGGTGGCCTTCCGAGTGAGGCATGTCCGCCATGCGGGGATTGGCCCCCGCCTCTGGACTTTGGCACCACCGGCTGCTTAGGACGCAGTACACATACTGTCCCTACAACTCGGACTCCAGCCTTCGATTCCTAAGACTCAGCTTCGTGACAAAACTTACGCCTGCTTACCCCCGTCCTAATTCTACCCGCTTCAGACACTCTGACAACCTTCCTGTGAGCTTTGCAGGGAGGGAGGGGCTAATTTCTGGCTGGAAACTGAGGAAGGGGTGTGTGTGTGTGTGTGTGTGTTTCGTGTGTTTTACCTTCCTTCGGATTTCTCTCTCTTTTTTTTTAGGTAGCCACTGTAATTTATTGAGCAGGTTCTGATTAGTGCTTTCTCCTTTTTTAATAATTTTTTAATTTAATTCTTGTTCAAGTACAGCTTTCTGTCTTATATTCCCAACCCTGCCCGCCCCCCCATGCTCCCCACCTCTCTCCCATTTCCACCCCCCACCCTTAGTTATTGTCCATGTGGCCTTTATACTTGTTCATGTGAGTCTATCCCCTTTTCCCCTATGATCCTCTCCCCTCTCCCCTCTGGACCCTGTCATCCTGTTCCCTATTTCAGTGTCTTTGGTCATATTTTGCTTGCTTGTTTGTTTTGTTTAGATCCCTGTTAACGGTGATATCATATGGTATTTGTCTTTCACCGCCTGGCTTATTTCACTCAGCATAATGCTTTCCAGTTCCATCCATGATGTTGCAAAGGGTAGTAGTTCCTTCTTCCTTTCTGCAGCATAGAATTCCATTGTATAAATGTACCATAGTTTTTTGATCCAGTCATTGACCGATGGGCATCTAGGTTGCTTCCAATTGACGATAGCCAAGAGTTGGAAGCAACCTAAATGCCCATAAGTAAATGACAGGATCAAAAAACTATGGTACATTTACACAATGGAATTCTATGCTGCAGAAAGGAAGAAGGAACTACTACCCTTTGCAACATCATGGATGGAACTGGAAAGCATTATGCTGAGTGAAATAAGCCAGGCGGTGAAAGACAAATACCATATGATATCACCGTTAACAGGGATCTAAACAAAACAAACAAGCAAGCAAAATATGACCAA